>NW_004444087.1:2680614-2725983 GCF_000243295.1 Trichechus manatus latirostris
CCCCCCCCCCCCGCCCCAGGGACCCTGGGGCTCTGAGACCAGAGCTGCTGCCTGAGAGCACCCCTGGCCGGGGAATCCCGCTGGCGAGCTGTTGGTGGGTGAGCGTCCTGGGCTGATGCCAGCTCTCTTGGCCGGTAATGACCCGCTGCTCTGTGGTCAGGCTGTGGGACTGGCACATGGGGCCGTGGTGACACTGCTTGGAGACCAAGCTGCCAGTGTCCTGAGAAAGGAGGCCTGGCCTGGGGCTCATGTAGGTCTCAGGCTGGTAGGCGGCTGAGCCCCCCAGAGCAGCTCTGCCACACTTTGCCCACCCTCCACCCTGGCAGAGCAGGGTGGCTGTGGGGGTGCTGGCAGCCCTCTTTTCCAGTGAGCAGGCTCTCCCCAGTGGCCTCCAGGGCCTGGCTGCGTGCCAAGCCCAGCACCACCTCTGTTACTGGGCCACTGTCACTGGCGTCCAGGGCAGGGATCCGCCTTGGGCCTTTCCTTCCTGTCTGGGGATCGGACTCCAGAAGCCCATGGGCTGGGGTGCCGGGTGACCAGATCCCCCCTGGGTCTACTCTGGGCCATCTCTGGAGTCCCAGGTTGAGTGGGATGTGTTGGTGCTGGGCTTGGGCATCCAGACTTCTGTGGACTCTGCTCTCTGTGGTCTCCCCCACCCAGGGGAGGACCAGAAGTGAAGGATGGGGAGCCCGAGGGGGAGGGGTGCTCTGCAGGGGTGCCTTCCTGCTGCTCAGATCCACCCTCCCTCCTCACCTGTTTCTAAGCAGTTGAGGAAGGGGCCATGGGATTGGCCTAGGCATGCCTGGACACTTGGGAGCTGGAATGAGACAGAGGACTATAAAACAGACTCCCACGTTCTAGAAGCTCAGTACTGGGGGCTGGTTAGTGTGGGGCGTCGTGCCCCCCTGTTGTGTGCACCCATGAACTTTGAAGTGGGCTGTCATCCTGGGTGGTGGTGGGGGGTGGTGATTTACCTTGCGAAGTTCTCTACCCCAAGCGCTTGGACATTTTAGTGAACCCCAAGGCTCCAGGGCAGCCTGGGGGAGCCTGGGGTATCTGTGGCCACCCAGAGCTTTCCTACTATGTTTACTACCCTTCCTTTGGCTTTCTCGGGTACACGCTCTGCAGGCCTGGCTGGGATTCCAGGACATGTGGTGGAGGAATGATGGGAGGGGGTTGTGGCCAGGCACTTATCCTGCCCTCCAGCTGGGCCCTTTGCCAACAAGAGCACCCTGGTGTCCGCCGTGCTGTGGGAAGCTCTGACTCACCCCCTCTCTCCTGCATTAGCCACTGAATAATTCACGGAGTGGAAACAAGCCCGTCTCCATCCCAGCCGCCTCCTCTCAGAGGAGCAGCAACGTGCGGCTGTGGGAAACCGGGCCTGGTGTGCAGCCCAGCCCTGCCCACCCCTTGCTGGACGCCTTTCTCTAGGCCTGTGTCTCTGCACCCCTCCATCTGGGGCTGTGGCTGCCTTTGCAGGAGCGTGGGGGGCAATACTCCTGCTGGGTGTGGGTGAACAGCTATGGGAGCCTGTGTGGGTGGAGGCAGGTAGCTAGGGCCCTTTCCTTCATCCCCCACCCCCATGGTGTAGCAACCATCCCCCCATTCGATGATGGGTTGAGGAGCACCTGACCCCCCACCCTTCCCGACTGAGGGCACACCTGTTGGGCTGGGAGCCTGTCTGTGTCCTGTCCTGGCCCCAGCGGTCTGTCCTGGCCGCAGGGGTCTGGCAGCTTCCCCGCATGTGGGCTGGGCCCGGCCTCCTGGGCTGTCCAGGGGAGAGGTGGGGCTACAGTTAGGCTAGGGGCACGGGGAGATCGCCTTTGTCCTTTGCTGTCTCCTGCCCCCACGGCTGCTGTCAGAAACCCTGGACGCCCCCTGGAAGACCACTTGGACCAACAGCCCTGTGTCGGGCCCTGTGTGAGGCCACACTAGCCCTGGAAAGTGGGGACGATGGTAGCCATTGTATAGATTAGCAAACTGAGGCTCTGAGAGAGAAGGGCGTTGGCATGGATCCCATAGTGAGTAGATAGCAGAGCAGAATCCTGCTTCAGGTCTCTTGCGCCTGCCTCCCTAAGAGCCTAGGCTGGAAAAAGGGGGTGTTCCCACAGGAGGTGGGGGCATGTTGCAGGCGGTGGGCTGCAGGCCTTAGGAGCTGGCTGGAGTTGCTCTAAGGCACCCAGCCTCTGTGGATCCATAAAGGAGGCTGTGTGTGGGGAGGACTCACCTCTGGTGGTATTGGGAGGTGTGGACGGAGAGGTTTCCTGGGGTGGAGGCTGGGAGTGTGAACCCTTGGGGAGCCCAGCCTGGACTTTCCCTGCTCCCGCCAGGCCCCTCAGGCCCGGAGTGAGGTCATGGACGGCTGGACACCCCTTGCCCTTGTGAGCCCCCAGCTACCCTGTCTGCTACCCCCCTGATGGGGCCAGGGCTCCCTGAGCCCCCACCGGCCCCACACTGAGGGTCTCGTAGCCTTTGCTCAAGTGCAGAGGGGGTCCTCCATCCTACAGATTTGAGATTTCTTTGGGACTGAAGCTTTTGGGCCACATATTCCCAAGGCTTCTGTCCTGGGGGAGAAGGGCTCCCCACACTGCATCCAGCTCTTGGGGGGCCTCGTTTCTTGGGGGCCCTGTGGCATTTGCTGAATGGACAGAATCTGAGGAGGATGCTGGCATAGTGGGCACTGTGAAACTGATGGTGTCTATGGGAGAGGGAGAGGGGCTTCTGGGCTCTGCCCTGTCCCCCCATGCCTGCCTGCCACAGGGGCTGCTGGTCTGGACTGCCCCGCTCCCACACCTTCAGCAGCCCGACATGAGGTTCAGGGAGGGGGCTGGGCCATCCCCAGCATGCCCTGAGCCCCCACCCTGCCCATTTTGGGGCCTCCAGGGTCTCACTTGTCAGGTGCCAGAGTGGATGGATGGGATGGAAGCATCTTGCTTTCCAGGGGAGGAGTTGTGGGGCCTGTGGAAGGGGGATCCCAGTGGTCACACAGCAGCTGAGCTGGGACCTGCCGTGGCCTCAGCTGTCCTGGTGTGAGTCCTGGTTTTCCAGTCAGCCCGGTCTGGCTGTGCATGGGGCCCCTGAGAGTGGGGCATCAGAGCCTTCCCTGGGCTGGAGGGTTGGGGCCTGGTATGACCATGACCCCACTTGTCTGAGCTTCACTTGAAGGTGTCCCCACTCAACATCCACCAGCCCTTCATGACCCAGCACAACCCCTCCCCACTTCACTACACCCCCAGTATGCTGAGCAGAGGTCAAGTTCACGCTCTTTTGCTATTGATCTCTTACTCGGTCTCTTACTCTTGCCCACTGCAGGAAAGGTTGAAGAGTGGATAGTTACAGCCTGGAGTGCTTGGGTGGTGGTGGGCCCAGCTGAGGAGGGTGGAGGCCAGGGAGGCTTCTTGGAGGAGGTGATGTTACCTGGCTTTGAATGCCCAGGGGGCTGGGACCTTGCCACCTCCTTTCTGACTCCCCCAGGTGCCAGCCGGCATGTGACCCCACACACAAGTGCTGGTGTGTAGGGCCCGTTTCCCATAAGAGCCCTGAGTGGTCGATGTTTCATTTGAGACCCTAATGATAGAGAGGTAGCTGTGCAGAGACCTTGGGGAAGGGTGTTCTAGGCAGAGGGAGCAGCGTGTGCAAAGGCCCTGAGGCAGAGAGAAACCTGAGCCCCAGGAAGGCAGCCTCAGCCCAAAATAAGGGAGGAGTCCCTCCATGCTGAACTGTGCAGAAGAATGTTCTGCCTCAGGAGGTGGTGAGCTTCCTGTGCCTAAACCAAAAACCAAACCCATTGCTGTCGAGTCAATTCCGACACATAGAAACCCTATAGGACAGAGTAGAACTGACTCATAGCGTTTCCAAGGAGTGGCTGGTAGATTTGAACTGCCAACCTTTTTGGTTGGCAGCCAAGCTCTTAACCGCTATGCCACCAGGCTTCTCCCTGTGCCTAGAGGTGTGCAAACTAAGTCTGGCTGGCCACTTGGAGGGGACTTGAACTCTGGATTGTGTGGTCTTCTAGCAGAGCCTGGAGCCTGATTCACGATGCCACAGCATCTGGGTTAGGTGCTGCGACTCAGGCCAGGCAATTGGGGGTGGGGGTGGGGAGGGGGGCTGGCCCTCTTGTCCTACCCACTAAGCGGAAGGAAGTGAGCTTTTAACAAACAGCACGCCTCGCCTGCCTTCCCATTTCTAGAAGTAATACCCAATCACGGACCATTTGGAAAACGGGTACTTGTGGGGTGGGGGTGGCCGAAACTAGAATCGTGCTGTGTGCCTTTTTGGTCACCTGATTTTTAAGTGTCATGGGTTTTGGGCCATGTTTTCTTTTTTAAATTATGGTAAAAGATATATAACAAAACATTTGCCATTTCAACCATTTTTACATGTACAACTCGGTGACATTAATCACATTCACCGTGGTATGCAACCATCACCACTGTCCATTTCCAATTTTTTTCCTCACCCTTAACAGAAACTCAGCACTCCTTAAGCAACAACTCGCCATTTGCCCCTCCCACCTGCCCTTGGTAACCACTGATGTACTTTTGTTACTGCATTTACCTCTTGTGGTATTTCCTATTCAGTGGGGTCATACGGTGTTTGTCCTTTTGTGTCTGGCTGATTCCACTCAGCATCACGTTTTCAGGGTTCATCCATGTCATAGCAGGTCTCAGAACTTCATTTCTCTCAGTGGCTGAGTAATAGTCCATTGCATGGATGGACCCCATTTTGTTTATCCATTCTTCTGTTGATAGACATGTGGATTGTGTCCACTTTTTGGTGACTGTGAATAATGCTGCAGTGGACATTGGTGTACACACATCTGTTTGAGTCTCTGCTTCAAGTCTTTTGGGTATATACCCCATAGTGAAATTACTGGATCATATGGTAAATTGTTGTTTTTAATTGTAAAAATATATATAATATATATATGTGTGTGTGTGTGTATGTGTTGTTATTATTGTTGTTAGCTGCTGTTGAGTCAGCCCCTGACTCATGGTGACCCTGTGCACAATGGGATCGAATCATTGTGATCTGTAGGGTTTTCACTGGCTGATTTTGGAAGTAGATTGCCAGGCCTTTCTTCCTAAATACATAAATACAAAATGTGTATAACAAAACATTTGCCACACTTTTTGAGGAACTGCCAAACTGTTTTTCACAGCAGCTGTGTCATTTTACATTCCCACGAGCAATGCACGAGGGTTCCAGTTTCTCCACATCCTCGCCAACACTTCTTTTCTGATAAGAACCATCCTAGTGGGGTGAAGTGGTATCTCACTGTGGTTTTGACTTGCACTTTCCTAATGACTAATGACAATGAGCATCTTTTCATGTGCTTGTTGGCCGTTTGTATATGCTCTGTGGAGAAACGTCTGTTCAAGCCTTTGCCCATTTTTTTTTTTCAATTGTGTTGTTTGTAGTTTTGGGTCCTTGGTTCTTGATACTTACCGGAGTCCCAAGGTACCAGTCAGGATTCTGAGGTTGCAAGTGACAGAAAGGCTATATTGCTTTGCCCTGGGGACATGCCGGGAATGGATGTCAGCTGTTTTTGCCCTGGCCGGGGGCTCTTGGTCAGGTTCTGGGACTGGGGGTGGGGTGCTCTGTAGGTCTGACCCTTGGCCCACAGCCACTGTCCCAAAGAGGCCGATACTGTTTGTTTCATTCATTTATTTGGTGAAAATATACCCCACAAAACATACACCACTTCAACAATTTCCACATGTACAGCTCAGTGATGTTGGTGACATTCTTCAAGTTGTGGCAAACTGTTTTCATCATCATTAACACAAACTCACTGCCCCCCTACGCTTCTCATCTGTCCTTTAGTTGATGGTGTCAATTTGATCACATATAGATAGTTTTTGAAAGTGTAATGCTTAATGCAGACGTTCTTTTCTAGTTAGGTTAACCTATTATCTGGCTACAAAATGACTTCAGGGGATAGTTTCCGTTCAGGATTTAAAGATTTCATTAGGACAATAGTTTCGGGGTTCAGCTGGCCTACATGGCTCCAGAAAGTCTGGCTTCTAAGAGAATTTGAAATTCTGTTCTGCATTTTCCTCCTTTTAATCAGGATTTTTCAATAGAATCTTTGATCAAAATCTTCAGTAATGGTAGTCTGACACCATCCATTTCTTCTGGTCTCATGGCAAAGGACACAGTTGTTCATGGAGGCAATTGGACATGTATTCCGTGTCCTCCACCAATTCCTGACCCTCCTTCTTCCTCTGGTGCTCCCAGTGAATGGAGATGATACTGTTTGTTTCTGATGCATTTTCTGGGGGGCTCTGCACGGTGGCCCTGTGAGGTGGGTATTGCCCCTGTTTTACAGAAGCGGGAACTGAGGCCAGTGGCCCAAGCAGCCTCCATGGGCTTGGAGGAAGTGGGCAGGGGCTGCAGGCTGGTTCAGCAAGGCTTGGAAGAGGGAGGCCCAAAATTCCTACCCACTTCTCGTTCCCCCTGCTTCTCCCCGACAGGCCATTCTGCAGGGGCCTCAGCTGCAGAAGAGGAACTGAATGTTCTCCCAGGGATGGAGGGCTGGTGTGGGAAGCGCCTCATCAGCCACTAAGGACCGAGCATGTGGGGGGAGGGGTGGGGGTAGGTGGGGGCATGGCAGGACCCCAGGGAAGACCTCACCTCACAGTGCTACATGCCCCCCCCTCCCCAGGTTGTGCTCAGGGAGCCCTCCTCTTACCTAGTGGCCACATAGGACTCCTCTGGATTCTGGGGAGAGGTAGGTAGAGATCCCTGACAGCTCAGGTGGGGCACACTGGGCACAGTGTCACCCAGAGCAGGGGACCCCGCAGGCAGGGGACGGGGCTACCTTCATGGAGGATATCTGGAGCTGGGGTCCCGAGGAGGGGTCTCTGCTGGACAGGACCTGGGTCAAGGTCAGGCCTCCCTCCAGTGCTGGGCCAGCTGACCAAGAGGCTGCTTTTGTTTCTTGTCTGGAGTGAAGGGGCGCTAAATGGGTGCTGGGCATGCCCTCGGGGACAGGGCCATATGGGCCAGGCCAGGTGGGATGAGGCCACATGCAGGGGGCAGCCAGGAGGGGTCCTGCTGTAGGGCCCCCATAGGCATGTGTCGACCACCTCCGCTGCCCAGGGCCTGGGTTCCTTGTGTACCGGCTGGGCTCGGGTACACACACTTGCAACCAGAACTCATGCACACATGTGTGCCACCCTCAGGCCCAGGGCTGGTGTCCCCACAGGAGGGTGGGTTTGCCAGAGGCAATATGCCAGGAGGTGAGGGGCTCTGTTTGGTGCTCTAGGCAGGACTGTGGCCTGGCGTGTTGGCCGAGAGGTGTCAACGCCAAGTTGCCTAAAGCCTTGTGACCACTTCCTCCTGTCCCTGAGAAGGGTGCCAGTGCCATGCCCATCCTTTACACCTCTGGGCTGGATCCTAGCCCTCACACAGGGGCTGAGGTCCAGTCCAGCTCTGACCCAGAACCGTGGGGGTGGGCCGTGCCCCCCCGCCCCCACCGCTGCATCCCCCTTGGTGGAGCCGAGCCCTGGGGCCTGAGCTCTCTCCCGGCCTTCTGATGGCTCCTGGCTGGGGTGGTGGGGCAGAGGCACTTGCAGACAAGCTTCAGGAAGAGCAGAGAAGTGTTCTGGTGTTCAGCATGTTGGACCATGTGCTGGAGTGGGGATCAAAATAGACGGGGTCCCTGCAGCAGGGGTGACTCCTACTTCCCCATGATGGAGGGAGGGCTGGAACCCTGAGTGTCTCCCCATGCCCCTGAGCACAGCCCCTGGGGCTGTGGGGCCAGCCTCCGGCCTGAGACGACAGAGCTTCTGGAGGATTGGCCTGACTCCTGTGTACTGGGCCCCTTTCTGGGTGATTCCTGGAGGGCTCAGGCAATCTTGGAGTGCGTACCACGTGGGTGCGGGAGGGGGGTGCGTGGGTGGATGTTTGGCTCAGGCTTGGGAGCCTCAGGCTGGGCCACACTCTGGCTGCTGCACAGCGGCCACGAGCTCACGTAATGGAATCCCTGAAACCCAAGCCCGACTCGTGGAGAATGTGTTTTTAATTTCTGGCCGGCATCTCTGGGAAGAGGGGCAGGCCCGGCTGAGCCCTGCACCCCTCAGCCTGGCCCAGGACAAGAGGGGCCCTTTCCAGAGCCTTCCCCAGAGCTGTGGGCCCAGGGTCAGCTGCCAGCTCCACAGTGTTTGTGACCTTGGCCTTCCGCTCAGCCTCAGTTTCGCCATCTGGGCTGAGGGGTTACTGGGGGTCAGGGGCCGTGGTGGCTGCTCCCTGGGAGGGACTGTTCTCGTTCTCTACCCTCCTTCCCTTGCAGGGCCTGGGGACAGAGAGCCAGAGTACTGGCCTGGAAGTGGGGCGGGAAGAGGGTGTGGTGGGAGCCCCCTCCCCCACAGGGTACCCCCAGACGAGACACTGTGGCAGCAACTCACAGGGAAGCCCCCAGACCATGCACTGAGCCAATCCATGATAACCCCAAGCAAGACTCCACCCCAGCTCCCTTTCCTCACCCCAGGCCTGGGCTCCAGCAAGGGCTAGTGGGTGTGGGGCCAGAGCCCCCCACAGGCCCCAGGGGGCACCCTGGCCACCCCCCAAACTCCCTCTCCTCCCTTGTCCCTTCCCCTGGGGGAGGGGAGACCTAGAGTGGGAGAGGCCTTTGGCAGTTCCAGGGCTGGGCCAGGATGTCCCTAGAAGTAAGTCAGGGACCACCCCTCTTCCTGCCCACACCCCGCCTCTGCCTCCGGCTGGGCCCACCCAGAGGCCTCAGTCCTCTCCCAGTGGGCTCCTCAGGCAGCCGTGGCCTTTCTCATGCTCCTAGGGAAGTGGTCCCCTCCGTCAGATGCCTAGCCAGTACCTGTACCCCTCACACCTGCACCCCTCTATGACAGCTTAGACAACAGCTTTCCCTGAGGCAGCCACAGGTGGGCCGGCCTGATGTGAGCAGGGGCGGCTGTGGGGGGACCAGCACACCTGGTGGTTTGCAGCCCTTTTGGGAGATGCACATATATGCACACGTGGGCGGGCACGTCCCCTGAGTGGCCTGTCCATGTTCCTGGTGTGTGCTCTGTGTGTGCCCTCTGTGCGGCCAGGGCTGCGAGGATGCCCAGCCAGAGCTGCCTGTGCAGGTGGTGTGAGGGTGTGCACCTCAGTCACGCATGACCGCCCTCCCTGGTGGCCTGTGCTATGTGGGAGGGTGCACATGTCTGCGTGCCGATGGTGCCCCACCAAGGCTAGCTAGAGAAGGGGAGCAGGTGTGAGGGGTGGCACCCACTTGAAGGTGCAGGTTCCCCACCCACGCCCCCCATCCATGACTTCTGTAAGCCTGACTCTCCCATCTGCACAGTGGAGCCAAGCCCCACCTCCACCCCAGGGGACTTCCTGGAGGAGGTGGTCTGTGCAGAGTTTAAGGGGAACAGTGGGAACTCCTTGAAGGGGAGGAGGTGTTCCAGACACAGGGGCTGCATTCCTGCACCCACCCCCCCGTGCCATCCCCACCTCAGCTGGGGTGGGAGGAGAACTGAGGGCCGGAGCTTGGTTGGATTGGGCCCCCCAACAGGCCTGACTGCCACAGCACTGGGGCGGGTCTCATTTGGGATACGGGTGAGGCTTCAGACCCCAAGCTCCCTGGCTCCTTGGAAGGGGGGATAGCAGGGTCCAGGCCACTGGGGGAGAGTCTGGCCCAGGGGAGGGCAGGGGCGCCTAGATGGATGCAGCCCATGGTCTTGGGGACTGCGAAGGCAGTGGGCAGAAGGGGAGTGCAGGCTGAGACCACAGGAGGGAGGCCCCAGGGCCCCAGCAGGAAGGTTTCTGGGGCCTCTGGGGCCAGCAGCCACACTGTGGCTGAGCACCTCGCCTTGTTTTGCCTAACCGGCCGCTTGTATCAACTTGGCCACAGACGGAAAATTCCATTTGGTCAGCACCAGATGCTGATTATAGACAGTTCCCATGCTTATTCTGAATGGGCCCGGGGAAAAGTGGCTGGGCCACCATGGGAATGCCAGACGGCTCTGGAAGGTGTCCTCTGGGAGCATGGACCCGGGAGAGGCGGCAGAGATAATATGGCCCAGGCTTCGCTCTCCTGGACTCCTGGGCTCAGGGCCAGGGTGAGCCTGGCTGCCCTGGGGTGAAGACACACTGCCCAATTTGCCTGGCGCCCTGTGCCCTGGCCTGGCACACTCAGACATGTAAGCATACTTTCAGCGGTGAAGCTGGGCCCCTGGTGGAGGGCCCCTCACCTCTCTGAGCCTCAGTGACCTACCTCATCTGCAGAATGGGCAAATGCGCCGCCTACAACCTGTGGGAGCTGAGGGAGGCTGGCCTGGGGCAGAGTCTGGAGCTTGCCCTCTGGGGCTGCCCTTTGGGTCATCTGGGAGCTTATGCAGAGAGAGGGAGCTACAGAGAAAGCTGCCCAGCCTCTTGGAGCTGGGATAGGGCAGGGAGAAGATGAGTGTGTCTTGAGCACAGCAGTCCTGGGGCCATTTTGTAGGCTTGGAGGTGAGGCTCAGGGGGGGTGGAGTCTTACCTCACTGGGTGACCCTGAGGAGGAGGTACAGAAGGACCCAGGCACACAGGTAACGAGTGCACCTCTGTCTTCAGTTGGGGCGGCTTCCTGGATGGAATGGGCCTGGGACAGATGGGAGGGAGGCAGCTGGAGAAGGACCTTGTGTGCAGGGTAACTGGGGGCACCTGAGCCGCTACCTGGGGCTCGAGTGACTTCCGTCCTTGGGTGTCCTCTCGTCTGAGCCCCAAGACAGGTCCTCACCCTCAGGGTTGTCCTCCCCAGGGAGGTGGGGTACTGGGGTAGATGGTTGCTGTGTATGAGGCCTCCCCTGGTGGACCGGTCACCTTCCCTGCCCCAGCCTCTGACACATGCCCACTGCCTGCTGCTGGGGAGCCCCCAGCCACAGGCACCACTCCAGCTGCTCCTGCCACTGCCTCCCCTATGCCTGTCCGTGTGTGAGCAGGAGGACGGTGCACACGCACACCTCTCTCCCACCTCTGGCTGAGCCAGGACTGGGCCCCTGCCCTTCCAGAAGAGCAACGTTGCTGCTCCCTGCCCCCTGGACCTGGCAGCTCCCCGTTGCACATGTAAGCACATTGGATCCTCACAGTGACTGTACTAGGAAAACCATGTTTCTGTCTCCACGTTCTACATGGGGAAACTGAGGCACAGAGAGTGACAGTCAGCAGGTCAAGGCCGCGTTCTAGAACCAGGCTGCAAGCAGCATTGGGTCCTGGGCACTGTGACTTCCTGGCAGGCAGGCAGTGCCTCTCAGGGGGGGTGGGGTGGGGTGGAGGGGCATGGAGTTCTAGCAGCAGGCAGCTCTCAGGCTCCTAGGGTGAGGCCAGTGCTGCAAACAGGGTGGGGGCTACATTCTAGGTGTTTCACCACCATTCTCCTGTGGGCCCTCACTTTCTTGTGGGACCCTCTCTCCTGTGACAACCCTGGGGGGTGGGAGGATGGTCACCCCACTTTACTGAGAAGGAAACCACCCTGACAGCAGCAGAACCTGGCCAACCCCGAAACTCACCGAGGCCTTCTGCCCACCTCAAACGCCCAGGAGTACAGAGAGGGGAATTTTTTCTTTTAGTTACTAAGGTAGTATGTGTGTGTGGTCAAAACAAAAGCAGACAGGCCCAGCCAAAGCTACGGAGGAAGACACAATTGAAGTATAAGTGCCTTCTCCGCCCTCCTGCTTGCCAGCCAGGATTTGCCCTGAAACCTTCTGGAAGCACCCCGTCCTCGGGCTTGCTTCCGGGGTGCTGTGTGTCTTGGTGTGATCCGGCCCTGGCACTGCCCGGGTCAACACTGTTACACCCCAGTGCTCCTGGCTCAGATGGCCACAGCCGGTCCTCTCTGGGGGCTGACCCTGGCGGCCAGTTAATTGCAGACCTGCCCTGGCCCCCCGCCCCACCCCCCTCCACCTCACCTTTTGTTTCATGCCTCTCCTCCCAGCATGCCCAGTATTTTCCCGCCATATCTGACCAGGGGGCTGGGCCTGAAGCTGGAGTGCCAGCCCAGAGCAGGGAAGGAGGGCTTCCTAGCACAGGCCACAAAAGGCGTGCCCCAGGGAGAGGGGAGGGGAGTGGGGAGCCAGGGCCTGCAGAGCCGGGGTGGGGATGAGGTAGGAAGCCCCTAGAGGCTTGTAAGTCGGGGGTGCAGGGTCTGAATGAGGGTTTTAAGGCCCCTGGGGCTGTGCTGGGCCAGGCTGCTCTTCGTGGGGAGGGGCTGCTGTGGAGTTGGGGTGGGGGTCTCCCAGATGGACACCTAGGCCCTGGCATTCTAAGGAAATGCTTTTAGAAATCATTTCTAGGCAGCACAGGCCCGCTGCCCTCACAGGGAGAGGGTCCACTGTCCCCACAGGGAGGGAGGGGTCTGCTGCCCCCACAGGTGGCACCTGTACTGCCTCTGACCAGCAGAGTCCTCCATTCACCCCTGTATGGTCAGCACCTCAGGTTCCTGCCAGGCTAAGCCTGTGAAGGCAGGCATGGAGAGTCCACAAATGTTGCTTTTACCGGCTCCCTAATGTTTGTTGATGACCTACTCTGTGCCAAGTGGAGCCAGGCTAGTGGTGGCGGGGCAGCACTGGGATACGAGGTCGGGTCTGGCCCAGGTCCACCCTCGGCTCCTGAGTCCCGCCAGAAGACACCTCACGCGGCCTGGCCTGATCCCCTGGGTGGCCTTGGGCAGGCCCCTCCTCTGCCTAGGCCTTGGGGTTACCCTTTGGGACTTGGGCACCCTGGGCCCTTGGGGGAGCCTGGGGGAGCCCCCTCCACCTGGGGAGCATGGGTGTCAGGGGCCCCAGGTCAGGTCCCTCCTGCCGGGTGCAGAGGGTGGTGATGAGCCTGGACTGCTGGTGGCAGGCAGCAGTTGCGGGCTGAGGCAGTGTCGAAGTGGAGCCTTGGCTGTGCTGAGGGCCCCCACACTGTGCCCTGCATGGGAGCAGAGGCCCAGCCTCCAAACAGCACCTCAGCCCCCCACCACACTCCGGGGCACCTGCTGTGTCTCTGGACCTTGGCAGTTTGGCCCCCTGCCCACGCTGGCTAGGGGTGTAGGCCCTGGTCAGGGCTAATGGTCTGGGCAGGAGAGGACTCCTTGGAGGGCAGGGAGCGCCCTCCTCCTGCTGCCTGGCAACCATCTCCTGGGAGACAGCCCACTGGGCTCCTGGCTGCTGATGGCGGCTGAGCCGTGGTCCCACGGGGAGGGGGGAGGTTAGGCAAGGGGGTGGGGCTGGGCCTTCTGTCTCTAGGCTCAGAGCCAGGGACAGCCATGACTGCTGGGGCTCAGACGTGGGAAGGGGTGTTCAGGGCCAGTGGAGGCCCAGGAGAGGGGCATCTTGGTGTCACACGCCAGCCTTGATGGCCTCTGTGGTTGATGTCCTCCTGATGGGGCGCCACTGTGGGCGCATGGGCAGGTCTGCAGGGTGTCAGTGGCCGCACCCCATCCTTGCCAGCAGGAGGGTGCTGAGGTTCCGAGGGGCCCCCATGGGGGCAAGGCCACGTGATGGGAAGGGGCGGTGTTGGAACTCAGAGTGCAGAATGGAGGAGCGGGTCTCCCCCCACCTGCCCTCCTCCTCTGAAGCTGTGAGATGGGGGTGGAAGCTCTTTGCATGGCCAACTGTAGGGTGCAGTGCTGGGGCAGCAGACGCTGGGGCCGTTTCTGGCCCCCTCCCGCCCTGGGGGCTGAGCCTGCAGGGGGTGCCCTTTGGGGGACGCTGACCTCACAGGAGGAAGGGCACTGCGACTCCCTTCCTGTCTGGTCTTCTGGGTCCCAAGGCGGGGGGGGGGGCCACCCTGACAGAGCGGTGTTGTGTTGGTGCAGGTGCACGGCCTTCATGGTGGAGTCCCAGGGACAGCCCAGGGGAGACTGGTGGGGGCCAGCCTCCCCTTTATCTGATGCAGTGGGATTCCACCATGAGATGCCCCCAGTCCTGAAGGCAGCTCTTCAGAGAGCACCAGGCAGGAGGGGCCAGGAATGGGGTGCCCTGCTTGGGAGGGAACAGCCCCCCCCGCCCCAGACGTGCATGTATGCCTGGCCACACCCCTGCAGCAGCCACCCACTGTCACTATTCACAAGGGGGTCCAGAGGGATTCAGCCCACCGCAGGCTCCCCATTTTCTCAGCAGTCCCTAAACCCTCAGCACTTCAAATTGGCCCCCCTTGCCTGGCTTGGCCCAGCCAGAGTCTACCAGGAGGGGTGATGAGGACACAGGGTGGCCCAGTGGGCTGGAGGGGCGGGGCCTCAGGCTGATAGCCACTCCCAGGGCTCTGCTGCCTGAAGGACTTTCCTGGGAATCTGAACCCACCTCTAGTGGGGAGGAGACAGCATTGCCCCCTTTTCACAAACAAGAAACTGAGGCTGTAGGAGATCAAGGGGCATCCTTGGCCACGTGATCCGTCAGTGACGGGCCTGGGGTCCGAATGTTCCCCTCCAGGCGATGACGGCCATCGCTCTTGGGGGTGCTGGGCTCTCTTGGGCCCATTTCCCAGGCCCATCCCCGTCCTACAAAGGAGGCCGAAGAGGGCCCCCCATGCCTTGATATCAAGGTCCTGGTGTCATGCTGGGTTGAGGCTGGTGAACCTGGTTGCCAGGTCTGGGGCCAAGTACCGGGTGGCTTCAGGCGAGTCACTTAGGTGTTGGGGACCTCTGTTCCTGCCCTGGAGATCCGGGGCAGGCAACCTCCTGGGGTGGGGGCGTTTGCCGGGCAGCGTGGAGACTTTCTGGGACTGCAGTGCACAGATGCCCCCTGCTCCAACCCCGCTCCTCACCCTGCAGGCGCTGCTGCTGCTGGGGGCGGCTGCGCTGGCCTGCCTCGCCCTAGACCTCCTCTTCCTGCTCTTCTACTCCTTCTGGCTCTGCTGCCGGCGGCGCAAGAGCGATGAACACCTGGACGCTGACTGCTGCTGCACGGCCTGGTGCGTCATCATCGCCACGCTCGTGTGCAGGTAAGCGCGGGGCTGGGGTGGGGCCTGGAGGGATGCCGCCAAAGGGAGGGGTGGGGCCTCTCCCACGCTGACTCCTGTAACCTCTGCCCACGTAGCCTGCTGCCAGCGGGTATCCCCCAGACTTCTGCCCGCCCCTCCAGATCCCTATCACTCCCCTCCCCCCAACAGTTCTGGCAGGCAGGCCCAGGAAACTCTGAGGCTCCGAGGTCACGGAGTCTGGCTGGCGGGAGCAGGCAGTGCCCGAGCCCGGGTCATATAGCGAGTCAAGCCAGGGCCGCTAACCCTGCTCCTCTAGCTAGCCGGTGGCCCCTTGGCTAGGCTGGCCTCCCCAGGGCTCCTACAGGTCTCCCACCTCAACTGCGGCCTTCAGGGGCCCCCAGGCGGATGGACCAGGTGCAGGGCTGTGCACTCATCCAGCGTTCCCTCACCTGGCCCCCTTCTCCCAGCGCCGGCATCGCTGTGGGGTTCTACGGCAATGGGGAGACCAGTGATGGCATCCACCGGGCCACCTACTCATTGCGCCATGCCAACCGCACAGTGGTCGGGGTCCAGGACCGTGTGAGTGGGGGCACCCTTCCTGTTCCTGGGTCCCCGAGTGTGCCCAGGCAAGGGGTGGATGGGGTCTGCTGGGTGGGGGCAAGGAACTGTGTAGGAGCGGGGGAGCTGCTGGGGTGCAGGAGGGCGTGTGCAGGGACAGGCGAGGGGGTAAGGGCACCTAGGGGCAGGGGACATTTGCAGGGACAGGTGAGGGGGTGAGGGCACCTGCTAGGGACGGGGGCGTGTGCAGGGACAGGTGACAGGGTGAGGGCACCTGCTGGGGGGCAGGAGGGTGTGTGCAGGGACAGGTGAGGTGGTGGGGGTACCTGCTGGGAGACGGGGGCATTTGCAGGGACAGATGAGGGGATGGGGGGACCTTCTGGGGAGGGCAGCAAGTGTGTGCTGGGACAGGTGAGGGGTGGGTGACACTTGCCCCACCTGTCCCCTCACCTGCCTGCACCCTCGCAGGTGTGGGACACAGCAGCGGCCCTGAACCGCACAGCAGAGCCCAGCCTGCAGACCCTGGAACGGCAGCTCGCAGGGCGGCCGGAGCCTCTGCGGGCGGTGCAGCGGCTGCAGGGCCTGCTTGGGACACTGCTGGGCTACACAGCCACCATCCCCTTCTGGAGAAACCCAGCCGTGTCACTGGAGGGGCTGGCCGAGCTGGTAGACCTCTACGACTGGTACAGGTGAGGTGGCCACCCTGCCCCCTGCCCTGCCCTGTCCTACCTGCCCCACCCTGCCCCCGCTGCACCCCAGGTTATAGTCACCTTTGTAGACCAGCTGGTCCCCAGCACCTAGTACCTGAGAGCTTATGGGTTGGGAGGGCCCAGGGCAGCAGAGGGGTCCCATATTCAGATGTATATTCCAAGAACAGACCCCACCCCCACATTATAGAACTGCCTGCTGGTGTCTCTTCTGGCCCCAGCTTGTCTGCCCTGGCCCTGCCCCAGTCCCTGGCCCTTGTTCCCTTGACCCAGCCCATATCACCTGGGCCCCACCCATGTCCCCCAGGTTTTGCTCACACCCGTGGTGTCCCCACAGGTGGCTGGGGTACCTGGGCCTACTTCTGCTGGATGTCATCATTTGTCTCCTGGTGCTGGTGGGGCTTATCCGAAGCTCCAAGGGTACCCTGGTTGGGTGAGTCTTGGGGATGAGATGCTCCCCTGTGTCAGGCCCCAGCCACAGGGTCTGCAGTAGGACTCAGGTCAGACCCTGGCTGCTGGTCTGCCCCATGTGGGGCTTCCTGTGGACAAGGCCCTGCTCTGAGACCCCCCCGCCCACTGCCCCACCATGTCCTTGGCAGATAGCCCTGTGGCCAGGGTCTCAGGCACATGGGCCCAGCCAGTCCTTGTTTTCCACGCCTGCTCCTCCCCGAGACCACCGAGGGCATGGGGACAGAGGGAGATGTGGGGCACCTGGGAGACCACGTCTAGCCCTGGCTCTGCCACCCTCGCCACCCTCCCAGCTGGCAGCCTTGGGCAGGTGGCCTGTTACCTCACCCGTTTCCTCTTCTGTAAGGTGCAGAGAGTGGCAGCTCGCCTGTCGGGGGCGGGACACGGTGTGGGCATTGCTCCTCACTGCACATTTGAACCATCACATCCTGGCCCTACCTGGGCCGGGTACTGGGCGAGAAGGGTAGACAGGAGCATGCCCTTGCCCTCGTGGCATTCCCAGATGGTAGACAGGACAAATACAAAGAGTGTCCGTGGGGTTGGGAGGCTGTGATCTCCGGAAAGGGCCAGGGAAGAAAGGGTAGGTGGGTGCTCTGCAGGGTGCCTGTCCTGCCCAGAGAGCTTCTGTAGGAGGGGCGGGTGGGAAAGTGGACACAGGAAGAAGGGCGTGTAGCCACACATCCCCAAGGTGGGAGTGTGGAGGAGGGGGCATAGGGGCAGCAGGAAGCCTGTGTGCCAGAGAGGCAGCACCTGGTCAGGCAGGTACTGGGGGGAGGGGCCAAGTGGGGCAGGGCCTGATCTGCCTGAGGCCCACTCTGTGGAATAGACTTAGGGGCCCGAGCAAATGCTGGGTGACCAACTGTCTGCTGAGAAGGGACTTGGGCATCGGGGCTGGGGACATCAGAGGCTGTGTGGCTTTGAGCTCGCTGAGCCCCAGCTCCAGCCCTAGTTGGGAGGGTCATTGCCCTGAGCCCTGCCAAGGCCAGACCCCAGATATCCCCTGGGCCCCGTCCTGCAGCCCGCAGTGGCACATCCCTGGCCTGGGGTGCTGACCACTCTCTCTGCCCCAAGGGTCTGCCTGCTGGGGGTGCTGGCCCTCGTCATCAGCTGGGCCGCCCTGGGCTTAGAGCTGGCCGTGTCTGTGGTGAGTGGCAGAGGACTAGTCATGTGCTGGGCACAGGGGAGGGGCGGAGGGAGCCCTATTCTTCTTCCTTCCCATTTTCCCCTGGGACACAGCTGTCCCAAGAGGGGTGGGGACACTCAGCAAGTCACTATCCCCTCAGATCATCTCTCTCCCTTCCTGAGCTGATAGTAGCCCCCCTGGAGTGTTGGGTTCTCCCTGAGAGCTGATGGGTGGGAGGATGGCTTCCCCTAGAGGCCTCTCTCTGTCACCCCATCTTCCACACCTGGCCCCCCAGGGTTCCAGTGACTTCTGCGTGGACCCCGACACCTTTGTGACCAAGATGGTGGAGGAACATTCGGTGCTCAGTGGGGGTGAGTGTGGGCTGTGGCAGGACTGGGGAGCAGGCGGAAGGAGGCCGAGGCATCCTGTTCTCAGGCGGCCCCGGGAGGTGGGGGCAGCCCCAGGACGGAAAGCCAGTGGGTGAGCTTGTCAAGCTGGGCTTATAGAGAGTCCAGGAGGTGGAACCCAGACCCAGGGTAGCTGTGCAGGGCTCCAGGCTCACGGAAGGGAGCAGAGAGCCGGGTGGACGCTGAGCAGGGCTGCTGTGGGGAGGGCTGGGCTGCCCCTACCTTCCGTTTCTGTGCTGTGGTGCAGAGCTGGGTCTGCAGGTGGGCACGGGGTCCGCCCTGAGAAGGGAGGCCCCTGGAACTCCCAGGCTCGATGTCCTGTTAAAAGGAAGGGTCCTGCAGCCCACAGAGGCCCACCTGCAGCCCACAGAGCAGTGGGCTAGTAATTGAGGGGTGTGAGGTGGTCAGGGTCTCCAGGTTCTCTAAGAGAAGCTGGGAAGTGGGAATGGTAAATAAATGCCTCCTGCTTTAAATGCTGGTATCCGAATTTTAAAAATGTTTTAACGGGGGTGAGACAGACAGCACACCTGTGTCCTGGGCTCCTAGGAAGAAACCTCGGGACTGTGACCTTGCCTCCTTGGGGCAACACTCGGGCTAAGTGTTGTGTTCTTCCCAAGTGACTCTGCTCGGAGGGGGTGGGTGCATTGGCTGAGGTGGGTTCTGACACCACCCCACCCCCTGCCATCTGCTGCCCCAGAGCCGGAGAGTGCAGGCTTGGCCCCCAGGAGTGGGTCATAGGCAGCTCAGAGACACAGCTCAGTGAAAGAGGGGTTGGCCATGCCTTCCCCTCCCCCGTGCACACACACAGGCACACTCATGCACACATGCAAACATACGCGCACACACACACACGTGCACACCCTCATATGCAGACCCACCCCACAGGCGGTCACGCTCGCTCAGCCACCCTCGCCTCTCTCCGCAGACATCCTGCAGTACTACCTGGCCTGCTCACCCCGTGCCGCCAACCCCTTCCAGCAGGTGAGGCTCGGGGGCTGCTCCTGCCCTGTCACAGTGCTTCTCCCCTGCCCCCAAGAGGCCAGGGTCCAGGGGAGGAGGGCATAGAGCCTGAAGCACCTTACTTATGTGTGTGAGAGGCTGAGCCGGCCCTGCCCTCCCAGCCAGCCAGCCACAGCCCACTGGGCCTGCAACTCACACCTCAGACCCCGGGAGCCATTGCAGGGGCAGCTGGGCAGAACTGTGTTGATGTCAACTGCCTGCTTAGGGTGGCCTACTGATGGTTCCCACATCCCTGGGGCCTTTCATCCTTGGATTGCCCTTGGCAGATCTGTCCAGCAGGTGTGGGCAGTGCTTCGGGATCCTTGGCACCTGTTGCAGGGGTGGGGTGGGGGTCCCTGAGGCCAGCTCTGCGGAGTAACTGTCTGGACTGGTGTGTTGGTGGTAGAATCAGAAGGCATCAGGCAGGACCAGCTGGGGACACCATTTCACCCACTGCCTGTCGTTCCACCATTACTGCATCACTCTTGGGGTCCCAAAGACTGTTACCTGCTTTAGAGATGTTGTAGTTTCAGGACAGGGTGTGGCAGCCTGGGACAGTGAATGAGGTATCCTGTAGGCTGGCTGCCAGGTGCCACAGGGCAGTGTGCCCAGGGCCGCCTCTGCTCCTGGGACGGCCAGCCCACCCTGGCAGCCTCATTGCAACATCACCTGGATGCCCTGTGGGCTGGCCAGATCCCCTGGGCTGCCATCCTTGGCCTGCCCTGTGTTTGTCAAGTCCCTGGGAGTGAGGGGATCAGGTGGCCCCTGCCCCGACCCCACCCCATCACCGCCCTCTGTGTGAGCAGAAGCTGTCGGGCAGCCACAAGGCGCTGGTAGAGATGCAGGACACGGTGGCTGAGCTCTTGAAGACGGTCCCGCGGGAGTCCCCGGCCACCAAGGTGAGGCACTGTGGGTGGGGGTGTGCGGGGCCCCTCGTAGGGTTCAGGTGCCCCTCCTCCGCACACAGAGGAGTGCAGGACGCATAGCGGAGGCGATTTAGACAAGGGGCGCTCTTCCCTTCATCTTCCGGTCCTTTCTGCCTGCAGACCTCCTTTCTCCTCCCCTTCCTCCCCTTTCCTTCCTTTCTCATGGAGACTTTTGGTAGGTTTTTAAAAAGAATTTTGTTTTTTATATTTTTAAAGCAACACAAAACTGTGTATAAAAAACAGGGTAAATGGCAACAAATCAAGGACAAAATCCCCACCTGGCTCAGAGATTCCTGCCGGTGCTGCACCCCCTGGAGGCGTCCTGGGAAGGCGTGGGCATCATTGCTTTTTCCCTGTGGGGCGAGGCCTGAGCATTTCCGTACTGAGATGTTTTCTTACTCGAAGCTGCTTGTATTTCTTATTTTTGGTACAGTGAGGGCATCCGGTTGATTTTTTGCTGTTAAGCGGGTAGGTAGGCTATATTATCCTGAAATTCATTTCAGGAGCCCAGAAGGGCCTTAAAAAAATGTGTTAGATAGGGCTGGATCTGATGGGGGTGAAAAGAGCTGATTTAGAGGAACCGCTGTCCACAATTAGGGTGTCCTCATAGTCAGTTTTCCATGTGTAAGGTATAAACAGATGTTTTTGTATGCACAGACAGACACAGACACGGACACACACGAAAGACATAAGCACAGTCAGACACGTAGACAGACATACAGACTGGCAGAGACACATATACACAGACAGACACACAGATACACACGGGCACACACAGACACACGGACGCACGTAGACACAGACACACACAAACATACACACAGATGCATACACATGGGCACACAGACATACAGACAAACCCACACACACAGATGCATGTACACAGACACACAGGGACATGCACAGACACAGTCACAGACACACACAGATGCACACACACACACTGCAGGACTGGACTCACTCTACTCACTGTGTCATATGTTGCTTTTCATGGGTCATGAGGGTTTTCCCTCGTCTTGAAATGCTCCCTAAAGTGTGGTTTCTAAGAAGAAGCCTGGTCTCTATCACTGGACACGTGTGCTGTGGGCTGTTGCTCCCACGACCATTGGAGGGAACCTGTCTTCCCGTGGCTGAGACCCCCTGGACCCCATACTTGCAGGCCCCGCCCCCCATCATTCCCTGAGCAGCCCGTGACGTTCTGTGTTTCCAGGGCCCGTGCCGAGGTTGGCGGTCAGTCTTGATGGCGGGTTGCAGGGTGGAGGAGACCTGGGGGCTCCCAGGAGGGGTGTGGCTGGCTCGGGCCCCTCCAGGGTGGTGCTGACCTTGCGTGGTGCCTGCCACCAGGACCCCCTGCTACGTGTCCAGGAGGTGCTGAATGGCACAGAGGTGAACCTGCAGCACCTCACGGCCCTGGTGGACTGCCGCAGCCTGCACCTGGTGAGCCAGCCCTCGGAGTGGACCCTGTGTGGTGGGGGCGCTGAGGGCCAAGGGAGCAGCTGGAGGGGGGTGTGTGTGAGCCATTTGGAGGGAGGGGTCCACCACCGGCTCATGTTCCTGTCCCGTCTCGCTGCCCCATACCCGCTGGCACAGGACTACGTGCAGGCCCTGACCGGCTTCTGCTACGACGGCGTCGAGGGCCTCATCTACCTGGCCCTCTTCTCCTTCGTCACGGCGCTCATGTTCAGCTCAATCGTCTGCAGCGTCCCACACACCTGGCAGCCCAAGAGGTGAGGCCCAGGCGAGACAGACGTGCCCTCCTGGACACCCCACACCCAGGTCGCCAAGGCAAGGGGCAGGAGCACCCTCACCTGTGTACGCTCTAGACCTCTCTGGCAGCTTGGAAACAGGCAGGCCAAGAGGAGCAACCCCGTTTTGCAGACGAAAGACTGAGCCCAGAGGAGCTCTCAGCCCAGGGGATACCGAGTCCAGAGCAGGCAGGGAGAGGGCCAGGGTCTCCGCCTCCCAGGGTTGGCCCTGTGCCCATGTCCCAAGGGCTGGCTCCCTGCCCTTCCATGGCTCTGACCAGCTGGACTTAGGATGTCTCTCCCAACCACCCCTCCCAGGCAGGTATCACCCACCTCAGGGTGCAAGTATGCAGACCTGTAGGAATTCAGCTTCTGTAGGGGGTGGTCCATGTGGTCAAGGCCTTCAGCTGAGTGACCAGGATGGGAGCTAGCTTTCAGGGAGCCCCTTTGTCCATGTCTTTCAAGTCGGGGGCCTAGCAGCCCCTGCCTCAATGTCCCCAGCCAGTGCTAGATTGAGTGGTGTATGGAGGTGCCAGGAACTCTGAGTAGCTCAGAAAATGGGGCCACAGTAGTTGCAATCAACCCCCTCCACATGGCTCTGACCAACCTCTGCCCTCTGGGGAAGTGGAAGGTTCTGGCCAGGCCCCCTCCCTAGCTTGGGGCCCCCCAGCACATCCTGCAGACCCACTCACTTTCCTTCCCACTTGGGCTGTGGCTGCTTCTTGGTGGCCCAGCTTGGATAGCAAGTAGCTCAGCTCAGACTTCTTCCCTCTGTCTGAATTTCTGCTCTGTTGTGATGGTGGTGGTGATGTTCCCGATGGTGGTAGTGATGGCAGTGGTGGAGGTGGTGGTGATGATGGTAGTGGTGGTGATAGTGTTGAGGATGGTGATGGCAGAGATGGTGGTAGTGGTGGTGGTGGTGGTGATGGTGGCAGAAGTGGTAATGATGGTGGTTGTGGTAGTGGAGATGAAAGTGGTGGTGATGGTGGTGACAGTGTTGATGATGGTGATGACAGGTGGTAGTGGAGGTGATGGTAATGATGGTAGAAGTGGTGATGGTGTTGGTGGTGGTGGCAGTAGTGGTGGTGGTGGTGGTGATGGTGATGGTTGTGATGATGGTGGTCATATTGGCAGTAGTAATGGTGTCGGTGATGGCGATAAAGATGGCAGGTGTAGGGTAGTCTTAAGAGCACAGCCCTGGAACCAGATGACCTGTATTTAAATCCTGGCTCACCCTCACTGTGTGATGTGGGCAAGTCATTTAACCCCTCCGGGCCTCAGTTTCCCAAACTCTTAAATGAGGTTGTAAGAGTAGACCCCTCCCAAGGTCGAGCGAGCACCAAGGAGCCCCTCAGTGTAAAGGCTCAGACCTAAGGGTAGCTGTTAGTCCCGGTGGGATGGAGAAGTGGGGCAATGAGCCAGGCCTGGCTGAGCTGTGCCGTCACCACCAGGTATCTGGGACCAGGTGGGCGTAGGTGAGTCTCAGGTGTCGAGGAGCCTGGCTCCCATGGCTGCCCTGGCCCCCGCTGTAGCCCCAAGCCGGAGTGAGGGCGGGAAGCCAGAGGGCATCAGAGCGAGGAGCCTGGGCTCGTGCTTCCCAGGGTGCAGACAGGGCCGACCTGCAGAGCCAGGAGGGGGAGCCCAAGCCCTAGGTGAGACCCTGTGCAGGTTCTACATTCACGTGAGCCCCCGGGGCCCGCAGCATCCGGGCCTCATCTCACATTGCAGAGAAGGGAGCTGAAGCATAGAGAGACAAAGGGACCAGCCCACTGTCCCCCAGCGGTGCGTGGCAGAGCCAGGTTGGGGCCTAGATGTGCCTGCGCCTGAGCTAATGCCCAGGGTGCCTAGGGGCTGGCCGCCTCGTGCCTGACCTGCCCAGGGTCTAAGCCTGTGCCGGTTCCCTCCTGCAGAGGCCCCGATGAGGACGGGGAGGAGGAGGCGGCCCCTGGGCCACGGCAGGCCCCCGACAGCCTGTACCGTGTGCACATGCCCAGCCTGTATAGCTGCGGGAGCAGCTACGGCAGCGAGACCAGCATCCCAGCCACGGCCCACACCGTCAGCAATGCGCCAGTCACCGAGTACATGTGAGGGCTGCGGGGCGGGTGGGGGCACGCGGCATGCTTGGGGTACCACAAGGGTCCAGCAGACATCAGGGCCTTGCCTAGGGGTCCAGCTCCAGCCCTGGGCCGGGCAGGAGAACAGGGGCTCAGAAATGGCAGGAGCAAGGCTGGTGGGGGTCACAGGGCAGGGAGGGGCAGTTGGAGGAGAGGTTGCGCCCCCAGGGACTGTGGGTGCAGCTGGGCAGCCCAGGGAAGCTGTAGGGGTTTGTCGGGGCTGGGTCGGGGGCCAAAGGTCTGGCAGTTAATGCCCCCAGTTCCCATGTAAGCCTCTTGGGTAGCGGGGGCGTTAAGGGGGGCACGAGGTCAGACTGGGACTCCATGTCTAGGGCAGCAGGAAGCTGTGGCCAGGGCCTGATGTGTGGCAGGTGGGGAGGCAGGAGGAGCTGGGTGGAGGCGGGCAGCTCTGAGCCTTTGTCACTGTCCCGGGATTCTTCGGGCGCCCCAGGCCCTTTTCGTGAGGAGCACACAGAGTGGTGGCAAAGAGGCACATTGAGGAAACCCTGTGGTGCGCCCGCCCCTGATGACGTCACTGTTGGGGGCGGGGGTACCTGTCAGTGCTGGGCCAAGCCGGGACCGCTGAGGCCGTTTGGGGTCACTCAGCCCTTCCTTTCCCCCACTCCTCAGGAGCCAGAATGCCAACTTCCAGAATCCCCGCTGTGAGAACACACCCCTCATCGGGCGCGAGTCCCCACCGCCCTCAGTAAGTCTTAGGGAAGGGAGGGTAGGGTAAGGGTGCTGCAGCCTTGGAGTGGGGGCCACCCCACGCCTCCTCCCAGGTGGCTCAGTGGGGGCTTCGTGGCCCACATGACCCTCTGTCCTCAGGGCTCTTGGGGGGCCTGGGCTGGGCTCACTGGCTCCTCCCAGAGGCTCGGGGTTTGCCTTGGGCCGGCTGCCTTGCAGTCAGGGGGCTCTGTCTCCTCAAGACTTGCTCTTATAGCTCAACTCAGGCAGTGCTGCTGGCCAGAAGGGGGCTCAGGGGTCTCTAGGATAGTCCCTGATGTCTCTCTTCCCATGCCTCTGTACCAACCGGCGTGGCCCCTCAAGTTCCAGGAGGCTGCCATGCTTTCCTCATCTTTCCTGGTTCCTTCCCTGACACCACTCAGGTCCTGGCTCACAGCTGGCTCGCCTGGGCCTGGCACCCATCTGCCTTCTGAGGGGGATACGCAGGTGAAACACACACGAGGGGCACAGGGTGCCGTGGGGCCAAAGAAGAGGAGTTTGCGGAGAGGCTGGGGGCTGGCAGGCCCCCCCAGGAGGGCGGCCTGTGAGGACAGGCCAGAAGTCAAAGGCCGTCCTGCTTCAGACCCGCCAGGGCTGCTGGCAGCCACCTTGCCGCAGGTGCTCCTCATCCTGGTCACCACCCAGACCCCGAGGCCTGCCGGCCCCACCCTGCGTGCTGGCGTTGAGGCACCCTCTGTCTCTCTCTCTCCCCACCCTGGGCCCTCCTAGTGCTACCTGGCTGCCCTGGACTCTGGCAGCCACGCGGGCTGGCAGTTAAAGCCCACGGACAGTGCCCGAACGCTGTGGTAACCGTGCCGCCCTCAGTGACAGGTACCAACGCCCCTGGGCCGGTCTGCCCCGCACAGCCTGCTGCTGCACTGCGCACCGCAGCCCCCTCCTCACCCTGGCTGCGAGGGGCCGTACTGGCCTCATACCCTGCCCGATGGGGCCCAGCAGGCTATGCTCAGGCCCACAGCTGTGTGGCTCCTGCACTCGGCCCGCAAGGCTCCCAGGGCTGGTCCTAGGCTCAGAGCTTCCCAGCCAGGCTGTAGCCCCCTCCCACAGACCCTGGCCCCACAGCCCAGCCTCTGGACTGTTTGCCACCAACTGCAGGCGACCCCAACACCCCAACAGTGTGTGCCCATTCTGTGCTGTCAGCCCCAGCAAGGAAGCCACCAACCCAGATCCTGTGAGTGCCTGAACCCCACACCTGGGCTCGGGGCACAGAGAGTGCAGGTGCACCTGGGGACCTGGGGTCTACAAGCCAGTGGGCCTGGCCTCCAAGGCACAGCCCTTGCATGCCAACTCATGCAGACGAGTGTGTGTAGACAGGTGTGTATGGACAGGTGAGTGCAAACAGATGCATGCAGACAGGTGTGTGGACAGGTGCATGCTGACAGGCGCATGTGGACAGGTGTGTATGTGTGGTCAGGTGTGTGCAGACAGGTGCATTTGGACATTGTGTATGGACAAGCGTGTGTGGACAGATGCACGCAGACAGGTGTGTAGACTTGTGCGTGTGGACAGGTGTATTGACCTGGGCACAGGCTTCTCCCAGCTGTCCCCCACAGCTGATGCTCGGACTGCGGCTGCATTTCGCCACCCACCCCACCTCCCGCACAGATGACCTGGTCTCCCTGCAGCCTGCCTGCCACCGTCCCGCCCCCTTCGCGGCTGCCCTTGGGCTGCTTGCAACCTTCTCCCCCTACTGGGCTCCGGGAAGGCTCTCGGTGACCAAGCCTTCTCCCTCTGCGTCTGGGGACTAGGGAACCTGCTTGGGTCCCTGGGGGAGCTGCAGGGTTAAGAGTCCATCCCTGGGGCCCACCTGGGATAGGTGAGCTTTAAGCCTGGGTCCTGGGGTCCACCTGCAGGGCTCTCACCAGCTGGTGACCTGGCCAGAGTCCTGGCCTTTTGTACCCCCTGGATGGGCATGTGAGGCCCTCAGCATGTCTCCCTCACGTGCACACACTGACACACATGTACTTGTGCATGCATACTCACACTGATCATGCGGACTTGCTCACATGCACACACACAAGTTCACATGCACACATCCACTCACTCACTTGTACGCATGTGCAGACACTCAAATGCACCAGCTCACACCCACACCTAACTAGATGCTTCCACACACATATAAACGTGCACACACTTGCACACTCAATGCACACACATACTTGCACACTCACTTGTGTATGTATGCAGCAAGTTTGATGAGGGTGGCCCAGGGACTGGCTGTCTGGGGGGAGGGTGGCAGGCAGGGGCTCTCCACCTCCCAAGCCGCCCCAGGGAGGAGCTGGTCCACCACCCATGTGGGCAGGCAGCATCACCACGGCCCAAGGGGCCTGCTGGGGCTTTCAGGGGCCTTCTTCCGGAGTGGTGACAGGCAGACGGGCAGGGTGCTGCGTGGCTCAGGGGAGGGGTCCCTCAGGTGGGCCCCTCACTCTGTAGGGGTGAGCTGTGGGCATGCCAGGGCCTGAGGGGGTGTCTGGCCCTTTCTGGACACCAGCCTGGCCCCCCGCTTTGCATGACCGTTCCATCAGCTTCTCTCGGGCTCCTCAGCCCAGGCCTGGGCCACTGCACTGCAGGCTGCCTGGGTGTAGGGTCGCTGGGACACCTCAGAGCTCCAGCCCTTGGGGGTGACTGGCTCTGCCAGTGCTGGAGGGAGGGGGCTCATCAGGAAAGGAAATGGGGTGCCCTCTTGCCCTGAGCCTGGTGGAGTCTGGGCCCCAAGGTTGCACCACCCTCCCCAGGCCAATCCTCTTGGGGTCCAGGCCCTGGGCCAGCTGCCCCTGAGCCATAGCCCCCCATCTGTACTGCTGTATCCTGTCTCCCAGGGGACCGAGGACCACAGCAAGGAGACCGCCGGCAGTGCCTGGCTCTGCCCACGGGCCCTGCTGACCCTGCTGACCCTGCCCCCTCTCTCCCTCAGTACACCTCCAGCATGAGAGCTAAATACCTCGCCACGAGCCAGCCGCGCCCAGACTCCAGCAGCAGTGGGCACTAGACTGTGCCGCCAGCACAGCCCCCACGTGCCAACCCCCTTGTGCCAGCGCCATGCAGCTGCTCCCCTGAGGGCCGCCGCTGGACCCCTGCACACCGTTCCAGCCCAGAGCCCCCACCTTCCTTCCCACAGGGTGCAGAAGCCGGGCTGCCTGCAGGACTCAGCTGTACCACTCCTCAGCCCCGTACCTGGCATGTGTGACTTTGCCACTGCCATCTGCCCTGTCACCTGGCCTGTCACCCGGCCTAACCTGCCCCTACACCCTTTGCAATGGCTGTGAGCCAGCTCTGTGCTGGACTCCATCCCTGGCACGCCCTCTTTGCACCCACCCGCCTGGCCACCGCACTCGCTCTCCTATGCTCGCTGGACCCCCCAGACCTGTCCTGCCTCCAGCCACACGCCCCCTCTCAGCCTCTCCTGGCCCCCTCGATGTCTCTGGAATCCTTTTCTAATCACAGGCTCCCACGAGCCCTCTGCTCCAGGCTTCTGCTCACCACTGTAGGGGCGATAGGGGGGCAGGCAAGACCACGCCTGCTTCTCTGCCCTCCCACACCGAGGAGACTCCCCCATGCTGTCCCCAGCTGGCAGGTGGCAATGGACACAGTGGTCATGGATGCCATCACCCCCCCGTGCCTGGCTCTCCTGGGCATCCCTGTCACTCATTCCTTCTCTCTCACTCCAGTGTCCATGTGGACCACAGGCTCCCTGCCGCCTGCCAGCCTTCTCCAGGGTGGCCCTGCTTCCCCCTCTCCTTCAGTAGCTCCCTGTGGACTCGGCCTGACCATGCTCGGTCCCCTGTCCCCACCTGTGCTACCCGGGCCGCAGCCCGGCTGTTCTTGGTGCCAAATCCCCCCTCCCCCTCAGCCGAGCCTTGTGGCCTCGTGGGTTTGTTCTTTGCACTAACCACGTTTGTCATTTCTAGGCGGGCGGCTGTCTGGCCGTGGGAAGGGGCTGCCCTGTCCCCCATTCTTGGTTCCATTTCCACCCAGGACCAGTGGATGTGGTGCGCCCAGGAGCCCTCCTCGGTGCGGCACTGAGTTGGCTGTGAATGTACCCCCAGCCTGGCCGCCCCTCCTGGTGATGTTGTTAGGTGCTGTCGAGTCCGTTCCGACTCATAGTGACCCTGTGTATAACAGAACGAAACACTTTCAGGTCCTGCGCCATCTTCACAATCGTTGCTATGTTTGAGCCCATTGTTGCAGCTACTGTGTCAGTCCATCTCGTTGAGGGTCTTCCTCTTTTTCGCTGACCCTCTACTTTACCAAGCATGACGTCCTTCTCCAGGGACTGGTCCCTCCTGATAATATGTCCAGAGTACATGAGACGAAGTCTCGCCATCCTCGCTTCTAAGGTGCATTCTGGTTGTACTTCTTCCAAGACAGATTTGTTCATTCTTCTGGCAGTCCATGGAATATTCAACATTATTCGCCAACACCACAGTTGAAAGGCATCCATTCTTCAGTCTTCCTTAGTCACTGTCCCGCTTTCGCACGCATATGAGGCGATTGAAAATACCATGGCTTGGGTCAGGTGCACCTTAGTCCTCAAGGTGACTTCTGTGCTTTTTAACACTTTAAAGAGGTCCTTTGCAGTACTAACCACTAACCTCATTCCCAGCACAGCGGGTGCCGGGCTGACCGGCCACCAGGCCAGGGGACCAGTGTCCTGGCTGGAGCAGAGGCCAGTAAAAGCCAGGGCAGAGACCTGCTTCCTCATGGGCACACTGGGAGGGCAGAGACCCTTCCCCAGGCAGGGGCCACCGCAGGAGGCCCAGGTCCTCAGAGATGGCGGCCGTTGGGCTGCAGGACTGAGCTGGGCCTCTGCCAGCCTCAGTCTCCCTACCTGTGAAGTGGGAACAAGCTTCCCGACGGTGCTTTTGGCTTTAGTGTATGATGTTTGCTGGGCTTCCCACGTCAGGATCAGCCCTGGCCCTGATGGCCCAAAACAGGGCGGGGGGCGGAGGGCCAATGCCGGCTGTGGTCTGTACGCCAAAACCGGGCAGCCAGGGGCAGGTCTGGGCCCGCAGGGAGGTGGCAGCCCGCCCTTCAGTTTACAGACACAGGCCTTCTGCCCAGAGCGGCACATGCTGCCTGTTCCAGAAATGACCAGCCTTGGGGCCTCCCTCTGCAGCTGAGCCTCCCCTTCCCTGTGATCCCCTTTCCTTGTGCTGGTGTCAGGGACCAAAAGAGGGAGTGGGGGGCCACATCTCCCCCCCTGCACAAGGCAGCTTCTGCCCCAGGTGGGGAGGGGCGTGGGTGGGCTCGGCGGTGCCCGAAATGGACCTGGGCCAGAGCCCTGCGTCTGAGCCCCCCAGGCATGGACACACTTGCTCTAGTGGACTCTCTGTTGGGCCCCACGGGGCATGGAAGCCATGCCACCACCACCTCCCAGGCCATCCTCCAGGCTGAACCCCACCAGGGAGCCAGGCACGGAGACCTTCGCCCGGCCCTGGCTGCCCACCGGCCGCAGGTTGGGGAGTTGAGGACACCCGGCCCCCTGCCTGGAAACATAAGCAGCTGTCTCACCCACACTGTACATAGAACATGGGGATTGTGCCCACAGCCCGGGTCCTGGGTGCCTTGGACCCTGATTGCCGCGTGCCTGCACGCCCGGTCTGTAACTCACCGACTTCCTTTTCTCACTGAGGTTGGAGAAGGAAAAGGGGAAAATCAGTGTGTTCAAACCTAAACCTCAGATGCAGAGGGGGAGTGGGTCGTTGTGTTCTTTTTGTTCTGTTTTTGGTGCCCCTGTCCTAACCACCCTGCCCTGGTGACCTCTCCACACCTGGGGACATTGGGTGGGGCACCACCTGCATCACCCCCACTTCCCTCCCTGCACTAGGGATGACCATGTAGGGGACCCCCTGTGTCCCTGATGAGTCAGGCGAGTGGAAGGTGGCCATGAGGCCCCCTCCACCCAGGCTCGGCTGGGGGCACAGGCGCTGATGGGGGCACCCTCTGTGGTACCCACCCCCATGGCCTCGTGTGGCCAGGTTTGTGGTGAAGGGGCCTGCTGGCCATTTCCCTTTCAACCCCCGCCCCCCCCCCCCATCTCACTATGCAACTCCAATCCCAGGCCCTGTCCCAGGACCTCCGGGCCCCTGGCCTTGCCTCAGGAGAGGACTGTGGGGGGCGGGCCCTGGCCCAGTTTGGGAGGGTGAGGGCCAGGGGCCTCTGTGTGAACGTTTCTTTGTTTTGTCATTTTAACCATAATGACTGTGTATGTACCACTTCATATTTGTTATATATAATATATATATATGATTTTGTTAAACTTTTGAGCCTCCTAGTTGGTTCCCCCTCCTGGCCCTGCATCTCACCCCGTTTCACCATCAAGCGGTAAACTGAGGCTTGACCATCTCTGCACCCACCCCTCCAGCCTCTGTCGGCCGCGGCTGTGTGGTCCGTTGCCGTTAACTGGTTTTTTCTTTTCTTTTTCTTTTTTTTAAACTGGGTTTGGGGTTTGATTTTTGTTTCTTTAGGGGCTGTTTTTCTTGGCAAATACTAAAACTCGTCACTGTGATTTCTGTGGTTTCTGTTCAGCTTGAGTTTAATGTTTTAAAATAAACAAATTTTGAAAAACAGGCCTCTTTTCCCAAGTTGTTTTGGCCTCTGCCCGAGAAGGGAGGCAGAGAGGCTGTTGGAGGTTTGTGGGGAGTCTGCCATTCTGCGGTTTGGAGCAGATGGCCACTTGCCTGCTAGCTACTTACACTCAGTGGCCTGTCAGTGTGCCCAGGGTCGAGAGCAGACTGGCCAGGAGTCCAGGGTGGCCGGTGTGGAGAGGGTGTCCCAGGAGGGGCTGGGCAGGCAGGAGAAACCAGCCAGCGGGAGCTTTTCATTAAAGAGCAGTGGTCGTCTGACGTTTTACAAGCACGATTTTGCAGTCTGGAAGGTGGGTTGAGGCCCTGAGTGCGCTGGGACCCTGTGAACAGGCGCCTTTGGGCCCCAGGCCTGGGATGAGGCGCCTGGCCAGGGCGGTGGCTGGAGGCAGGCAGGGACAGGTCTGCGCAGTGGTGGGTCCCTGGGATGGGTGTCCCAGTCCCCACTGTGGAAACTCCTCATCCTTGCAGACCCCCACCAAAGCAGGGTTCACGGTACCCTTGTGCAGCAGCTCCCTTTGCAACTGGCCTCCTTCCAGCAAGTTCCACAGCATCCACCTCCAAGGTGTGGGTGCAGAGTGGACGGGTGGGTGTGAGCAGGTTACAGGTGAGCCAAGAGAGTACACCAGAGCAGGAGGGGGCAAGGGAGTGAAGGCATGGGCAGGGAAGGGACCCTGGATTCGGCCATTGGGGTGGGGGGGCATGGGGATCAGAGGTCCCTGGGAGTGGGACTTGTGTCAGGATACTGGAGGGAGGGAGCTGGACAGCTGGGGTGGAGACAGGAGGGTGTGCATTAAGCTGAGGTGGGGGGTGGGTAGTGTTGGCCCATGAGAAGTTGAGTATGACCGCGGGGTAGGGACAAGACCTCTGGCGGAGAGGACAGGGTGGGGCACTCATCTGTGGACACTGAAGTCTCCAGGAATGAATTCAGGGGCTGTGCGGGAGAGGGGGGAGCTAGGGACCAAAGTCTCCACCAACAGAAGGGCTGTGGGTACCACAAACCTGTGGGCAGTAGGTGATTCAGCGCTGCAAGGGGGTCAGGAGGGAGGGAACAGAATGGGCCGGAAGGGGTCAAACCAAACCAAACCAAATCCATTACCGTCAATTCCGACTCATCTCGAACCTGCAGGACAGAGTAGAACTGCCCCACAGGGATCCCAAGGCTGTAATCTTTACATAAGTAGACTGCCACTTCTTTCTCCCGCAGAGCTGCAGGTGGGCTCCAACCAACGACCTCTCCGCAGCTGAGTGTTTAACCACCAGGGCTCCTTCTGGAAGGGGTAGTGAGAGGCATTTCCAGGGTGAGGGGTCTGTGAGATGCGCCAGCAGGGGCTCCAGGTTCCCGGAGGTGGCGAGTTTCTGCAGGAGCCACTTCAGGACCCCCAGGAGGGCTGTGAGCTTGAACGCCACGCCTCACCCCAGTTTCCAATGCAGCAGGCCTGGGGGGCCAGGAGTTTGCATTCCCAACAGGTTCCCAGGTGGCTGGCTGTTGATGGTCTGGGGACCAACAAGGATGCCGCTGTGTACAGCAGGCAGGAGAGCAGTCACTCAGAGACAAGTGGGGGGTGGACCATGAGGAGATGCTGTGGGACAGGCCCATGTGGAAGGAAGTAGAGGGCTATGGGGGAGCTACCTGCCTCGGCCTTGACCCTTGACATTACACATAATATATGATGAACCCAGGAATCCCTGGGTGGAGCAAATCATTGACACGCTCGGCTGCTAATCCAAAGCCCAGAGGTTAAAGTCCATCTAGAGGTGCCTCAGAAGAAAGTCCTGGCAATATACTTCCAAAAATCAACCGTTGAAAACCCTATGGAGCAGTTCTACTCTGACACACATGGGGTCGCCAGGAGTTGGGTCGACTTGACTGCAGCTGGTGTTGGTGATGGGATGAATCCAATATGGGTAGCAGTTTTAAATTCATAGTGTGAACTTGTAAAAGCAAACTCAAGGCTGCGCTCCTAGATCCGGGGGAGGGTCTGAGGAAAGGTGGGATTTAGAGTTGGGAGAGACACCACCAGCTGTTGCCACCAGGTGGCGCCTAAGGACCATTGCAGGTCTTCCGCCGAGAGGATCGTGTCTGGCAACCGTGCAAGAGCTGTGGGGGCACATGGGGGAGGCCCCCAAATTGGGTGTGGTAACACCATCTGGGCAGCCTCCAGGGGCCAAGACAGAGCATCGCCAGGTCCGAGTGTGCCCCTAAGGATGTATCAAATGCCTTCTGTGTCCAGCCTGGCTCAGAAAGTGGGACTGGGGGCGGCGGGGGGTGGGGGGGGGTGGTCACTGCCAGGAACATCTGACAAGGCTGGGGCTTGGTGGGCAGGTGGACCTGGGGTGGCCTGACAGACACCCTACCGCCCTCCATCCCCAGGCCTAGGGCGGCAGGACTGGCTTCTGGCACCTAGGAGCCTTATGGAAAAGCCCTAGTCCCTACTGGTGGTTGGGCAGGAGTGGGGAGGGTTGTAGAGACCTTCTGTTGCCCACCTGCATTCCAGCCTTCCAGGCACCCTGATTGGCCCCCATGACACACCTCTGCCCAGGCTGTGCTGAGGCTGGAATGCCCTCCTCTCCCTACCCCATCTTTACAAAGCTTCCTGCTCCAACATGGTGGGGGGGGGTCCTCTTCCAGGAAGTCTGCCATGATTGCCCCAGGTGGAGGACTGTTTATAGAGCCCTGATCTGGCTCAGGCCTCTGCTCTGACCTGCTCCCCAGGGGCTGGGGCTGGGGAGGGAGCACGGCCACCCTCCCTGAGCACCCGGCAGCCCCCATGGTTGCAGTTTTACCTTTTATTTTTGAGAGCCCCACAGACGACCAACAGTTGGGGTGAGGGTATTTGGCTGTACCAGCCAAGATCCTGCCCAACAGGCTGTGCCCAGCTGGCTGGACACAGCTACCACAGAATGTGCTTTTGGGAGACGTGAGGCTTCCCCTTCTGCTCTCTCCAGGGAGGGCCACTTCCTCACACCTTTGGGCAGAGGTGGGAGCAGTCAGGCTATGGGCCCTCTTAGGCCCCTCTTCCCCTTCTGAGGATGGAGAAACCTCAGCTTCCCCTTTGGAAGAGGAAAGGGCCAGGCTCAGGTCTGCACTCCCCCGAGACATCTTGGCCCAGAGAACACACTTTATCCCCGTTGCTCAGATGGAAAGGTTGAAGCTCCCAAGGGCAAGGCCCCTCCCAGCCCCTGTCTCCCCTCTGCTCTCCTGGCCTTTGCAGGGGATAGCCTGGCCAAGCCTTGCCGGCCTGCACAGCCACACACAGGAAGTGGCCTCACCCACCACCCCAGGCCCCTATACCCTCTGACTCAGCGCTGGCAGGAAGTCCCTCTGCCCCTGCCTGCACTCATGGGCTGCTCCCCTGCCACTTCCCCTACCCAGTTTTGGCTTCTCGTCATCAGATGAGCTTGACATCCTGGTGACATCGTGGTCACTGCCCCCACTGGGCCTGGCAGACAGCTGAGCCCAGGGAGGCCACTGAGCTTTGGGGTACCCTCAAACTGGCCGGGGACCTGGAAGTCCTAGCCTCCTCCTTCGGACATGAGGTCTGACCTCAGGGCTCGGTCCGTCTGTGAAGGGCGCCTGGTTGTACCAACCGTGCTGAGTGGGGGCTACGTGGGACGAGAGGAGAGCCCCCCACCCCCCGCCAACTGGCCCCTGGTCAATGCCCACCCGCAGGGAGCTGCTTGAGGCCTCAGGAAGCCATGCTCTGCTGCCTCAGCCCTGTCCAAGGCCACAGTGGAGTCAAGCCCTGCCAGGGCAGCCCCAACCCAGGGCAGTGAGGCCCCTGTTTGAGGGAGTGGAATATGTGGCGTGGATCTGACGGGGCAGGGCTGGCATTGTCTCCAGCAGGCCAAGGGATGGGACACACGGACATCACACTGATGTAGTAGACGAGAGGGGCACTTTCCAACTGCACTGTCTGCTTTCTGATGTGCTGACACAACACCGAGCTTGGTGCAGAGTTGGGGGGAGGGGCATAAGGCAAAAGACTTACTCCCTTAAAACGGGGGATCCCGCGGCCAGGAGCTGAGGGTGGCAGGAACCAAGAGTCTGGGACAGGGCTCCCATTACTGAACATTTTGATCAAAGAGTCTATAGAAGAATCCTGATCAAAAGGGGGAAAATGTGGAGCAGAACTTCAAACTCTCATAGAATCCAGACTTTCTGGAGCCACTGAGGTTGGATGAACCCCCAAAACTATTGCCCTGAGATAATCTTAAACCTTAAACCAAAACGATTCCCTGAAGTCATCTTTAAACCACACAGTAGTGTAGCTTAATTAGAAAAGAATGTCTGTCTGGAGCATTGTGTTCTTTTAAAGAATTTGCTATATGTGATCAAATTGACAACAGCAACTTGAAAGGTTAGATGAGAAGCTTAGGAGGCACTGAGTTTATGTTAATAATGGTGAAATAATTTGGAAAATGGTTATCAAGAGAGGTGGCACAACTTGAAGAATGTACCCAGTGTCACTGAATTGTAGTACATGTAGAAATCGTTGAAGTGGTTGTTTTGCTGTGTATATCTTCACCAAAAAAAAAAAAAAAAGTCAAGGCAGGGCCAGCCTGGTGGTGGGGGCCCCAGAGACGTCTGGGGCTTAGTTTGAGGAAGAGCCTTCTGACTGAGCAAATAGCTCAAGAGGAAGTGAGGGCCGCCCTGTGCTGCCAGGAAGGGGGTGCGGGAGGGGACTCCCCAGCTGGAGGCCGCAGCAGCCCTGCCCCCCTCCTGCCAGCCCTCCAAGGCTTTATTTGTGGAAGAAAAGGCACCAGGGAACTGATTCTTTAGAACACAAGAGCGGCTTGAATGCTGCCCGGCCTCTGGGGACCTGTTGTGGGGGGCTCCGAAGTGGGGGTGGGGCAGTTGGTGGGTAGGCACAGGCCCAGCTGGGGCAGCAGCCACCTGGGGCTCTGTCTGTTCTCAGACAGACGACTCCCACCCTCACATCCTTTACAGACGAGGGGATGAAGCCCAAAGGTCAGGCCTCGTTTCCGCAGCAAGCAGGAGGCCGGGATCCCCTCACCACTCTGCCAGCCCAGCTGCCTAGCCTCGGACATTGCCACTCCAAGCCTCAGTTTCCCTGTCTGCATGGGCTTGTGATGAGGATTAAACCAGACACTGAGGCCCCAGGCTAGGCTGACGGGGGTCACGTTCCTCAAGGCAGTGGGGCCTTTGCTGGACCCATCAGCAGCCATTCCTGGGTCAGGATGGCAGTGTGGCCCAGCAGGGATCTGTAGATCCCAGCAGCAGCAAAGTGGCCACCCACCACCGACCCCCATGGCCACTGCCCAGGGGATGCCCAGGACTGGCCACTCCCTCTGAGGCAAAATAGCAAGCGACTTTTTGATCCCAGAAGCCCCCGGGTGGTGCCAATGGTCGATGCACTCAGCTGCTAACCAAAAGGTTGGTGGTTCAAGTCCACCCGGAGGTGCCTCAGAAGAAAGGCCTGGTGATCTACTTCCCAAACATCAGTCATTGAAAACCCTGTGGGGCACTGTTCTACTGTGACACACATGGGGTCGTCATGAATTGGGGTTGACACGACAGCAACTATTTTCTAATTTTGGTCTCAAGTTTTCTTTCGAAATAGCTAGCTTGGAAAATTTCTCCCCACCCTCCCCAGTGCGGGTGCAGACAAGCCGGGTCTCCCCCTCACCCTGTGAGCCCTCAGCCCCCAGCCCCCCTGGAGCTCACTGGACCTGTGGCTCAGGCCCCACCTCCAGCCAAGACCAGGACCCCGCAGGTTGCCGCAAAGAGCACTTTTATTCAAAGCAAAAGACGTCACCATAGCAACAACACTTCACTTCCCTGAGAACCTTTCCCTTATCGTTGGAGTCCCTAGCTATGTCTTTGTAAAAAGAAAAAGAAAAGACAAAGCCCCCTCCCCACAGGCCAGGTGAGCCGTGGGAGGGGGGCCGGACAGAGACAGTGTCGGGGGGCGGGCAGGGACAGGAACATTCCAGATACTGGAACGTATAAATATACGGAGAATGAGACACGTCCATTTCAGCTTTAGAAACGAAGAGCATGATCCAAGATTTGGCTTCTGCTTTTTCTGATCCACAGAAAATATAAAATAACACACATACCCTCCCCCACCCAAAAACCAGAAATACCCTACCTTTTACCCACCCCTTTTCAAAAAACGACACAGTAAAAAAATACTGTCACAATATTTACAGACACGCCCACTGTGGGCGACGTTCTCTCTACTTGGGAGAGGAGATAAACTGCTCCCCGGGGGAGACAACGGGGAGACCCCCAGCCAGGCAGCCTCTGGGGGCCTCCAAGACCTGGAACTGGGATGTGGCTGACTTTCTGAGCCACAGGGCCCAGGCCAGAGCTGGGCAGAAGGAGGGCTGAGCCACACATCCCAAAACCAGCTTCCCTGGACTGAGCACGGCTTGGCTGTCACAGGGGCTCCCAGACAGGAGCCAGGGTCCCTGAGCACAGGTGCCCAGTGTTCAGCAGGGAGAGGCACCTGCAGGGTGACCTCTGACCCCACACTGCAGAACGATGAGAAAATAAACAACCGTCAAACTGCCCTCCGAGTAATTTCTGACACACAGAACCTCCCTCTGGCAGGGGCCCTGGAGCCGGCAGATACGCAAAAGGTAGAAGGCAGACACATGGGCGTGTCTGCTGGCTCCTCCACAGAGCAGAACTGCCCAGCAGACTGCTACACAGACAGGCACACAATACACACACGCAAGCACAGCCCATAGAAGCCTCGAACGCCGAGGCCAGGGCAGCGCAACAGGAGTCCCCGAGCCCTTTGGATACCAGGGGCGCTCGGGGACAGGGTCTCAGCTGTGGCTGCTAGAAGACAGCGGTGCGGGGACACCAGGGTGTGTCCGGGTACAGGTGACAGTGGATAGAGCGGAACCTGTGAAGACAGACGGGCTGGTCTGTGTGGGGGGTGGGGGTGGGGTTGCTGACAGCCCACCTCCAGACCCACAGCACCAGATGGAGGGGTCCTAGCCCACCCTGAGCAGAGCTCCCACTCTGCCAGCCCCTGTCCCTCCCTGGGCTGCAGTTTCCACACCTGGACGGGTCTGTTTCCACCGAGAAGGCCCCCTTCATGTGGATGGCATTCCGCTTGTTTTCAAACATGCCGTAGCTCAGCGTCACCTGAGGGGAGAGGGGCAGAGAGGACAGGAGACCTTGGTCACATTGTCAGTGGGTGCTGAGTCTGTCAGCGTCCCTTGGCTTTGCTCAAGGCTGGCCATGGGGCCCCAGGGAGCCAACAACCCTGCCCTGTACCTTCCTTCTGCCCTCCCCACGTCTCCCAGTCACACCAGGCCGCGCCCACCTGCTCGGCAGCACCTGTGAAGAAAGTCCAAAGTGTGGACTGCGGCTGGACTGGGAAAGGTACCACAGCGGGTCAGAGAACATTCACGGATGCAGGAAGGACCTCACTGCATCCAGGAAGAGTGCCGTGCCCAAGATGCAAGATGGGAAGGGCAGAGAAGCCAACGCAAACAGGGTTCACAGGGTGGTGGTGTCCGGGCGATGGGACAGTGGCAGACACAATGGGCCTCTCCTGCCCACCTTATCCCTCTCTCGAAACTGCTCCTTCCCTGGTCTCCCTATGCACACCTCCTTCTGGGCCCGTGTGAGTCCTGGCCGCCCCAGAGACAGGCCCACCTGCTCATGGAGCTCGGAGGCGGGCACCTGCTGCAGGTTCTCCAGATGGGAGTGGAAAAGGCCGCTTCGGGTGAGGGGCACGCCCAGCAGGGCCTCCACGATGTAGCCAATTGTACAGTCATCTGGCAGACGGATGCGCTCGGCCGTGCTCAGGAAGTGGCCCCCGCTGCCAAGGGAGAGGGGACAGGTGAACAGAGGCAAGACTGCAGGCAGGCAGTCTGGGAGAGGTCACAGCAGACGGGTGGACAGAGGCTAAGCTTCTCCTCCGAGCCCCAACCAGGTGCCGTCCTCTCCCAAGGCCAGCTCCACCGCCTGGCAACTCTCCAGGAGTTGGGGGTTTCTGGGTGCAGGGAGGGGTCCTGCCCATGGTGCCTGGAATGCTGACGCCCCTGGTGCCTGCTCTCTGCAGGACAGGGCCAGGGGAACCACTTTAAGCACAGATGCCTCTGAGGACCCAGAGGGAAGGTGGGCAGGAGGAGGGCACATGCAGTGGGGGATCCTGCTGCGGGGAAGAGCAACCAAGCCAGCCCCACTGGAGGGCCCTGGAACCCAGGGGGGCACTCACCTGGCCCACGGGCTCATCTTCAGGGCCAGCCCGCGACTGATGCAGAAACCAGCGCCCCCAGTGGCAAACCAGAAGTGGACCGGACGCTGCAGCGGGGAGGGGGTGTTATACGCTGTGAGATGCTGCTGCTGCCCCACCCAGCTGGCCCTCCCTAGGCTTCAGGGACACTGTCAGCCCTCCCCAGCCCCTGGGCAAGGCTGCAGGGCCATGTGGTCGCAAGCCTCCAAAGACACGCCGGGTGGGGCATGAGCAGGTGGCACTCACCACCTCGCCCTCCCCGACCCGCTCCGTGGCCTGGATGGGCCGGTCCAGGCTGGGCTTGCCCAGGTAGACGTCCTGCTTGTGGGGGTAGCTGGCCAGCAGCCGCAGCAGGGCCCGCACATTCACGTAATTGTCGTCGTCCACATGACAGAACCACCTGTGGGCGAAGCAGGGTGTCGGGGGCAGGCGGGGGAGGCGGGGTGCCAGGGCTGGTGTGTGTGCATGTCCACAAATGTGTACATGTGTGAGTATGTGGGTGTGTGTGCACACGTAAGCATGCCGCTGTGTGCATTGTGTGTGGCTGCGTATGTGTGTGTATGTGTACACATGCGTGCATGTGTGTGCATGTGTGAGCATGTCAGTGTGTGCGTGTGTGGCTGCATATGTACGTGTGCATGTAAGAATGTGCATGTGCAAGCATGTATGACTGAATTTGTGTGAGTTGTGTGTGCATGTGTGGGTGTGCATGTATGTGTGTGCATGTGTGCAAGTTGTGATTGTATGCATGTTTGTGCATTTGTGTGCATGTGTGTGTGCACACGTGTACATGTGTGTGTGCTGGGGGCTCCATCAGGGCCTGGCACTCACTTCCTCCCTGACTCGATGAAGCGGTCATACTCCACGGCCATCTTGCAGGACAGCGCCTGGCGGCTGTGGGCAGCTGAGCAGTTGGTGTTGATCACGTTGTCTGTGGGCCAGGGGAGGCATGAGTGGGTGTGAGGGGAACTCAGAGGGGGCAGCCTGGCGGGGTCACACAGCAGGGCCTGCCCCACCCCCAGGCACACAGCCTGGGGACCCCCAGCCCAGCCCCCTCGGGGCCACCCCGCCCCTGTCCATTCAGGCAGCTTTTTCCCAGCACCCGCCACCTGTTGCCGCCTCAGAGGCTCAAAGGGACCCAGGGCTGAAAGGGCCTCATTTGCATGAGAATTGGGGGGGAGTGGCAGGGTGGGGCATTGAGCAAACCCCTTGAGTAAACTGCCCTCCCGCTCTGCCAGCCCTGTGACCTTGGCTGGCTATGAGAGGGAGGAGTGGGGCCCTGCCAGGAGTGGGGTCCCCACCCTTTGCCGCCCCCTCATCCACACTCACCTGTGTGTCTGGCCAGCACCTCATCCTCCCCGTCGGTGAAGATGAAGGTCTGGAAGGAAAAACATAGCCTTGGGTGACAGCTCTGGGTCTCCTCCCTGCCCCCATGGCTGTCGTGGGTGTCCATTAACCCTGACCCTTCCCCGGCCTCAGTTTCCCCACACGCGCAGAGCATGGCTCAAGTCTACACTGTGGAACCGGGCTAGGTTCTCGTGTCTACCCATGTCCACCCACCCACAGGAGGTCGGAGGCTTGCCCGCCTCTCTCAGCCCCGTCCCTGACAGCTGTACCCAAGGTCACCAAGGCAGCTGCGCAGGCACGAGCCAGGTGGTACGCCCTCCCGTCCCTGCCAGGTAACACGCTTCCCGCCGCTCTGTGCACCTGGTGGGGCACACACCCTTATTGACACAGCGCCCAGCCTAGAGACTGCGGGAGGGGCGGGTGGGGGACAGGCGGAGGAGGTCCGGCTTTGGGAAGCCAAGTCTCAATCACTTGGGGACAAAGGCCTGTGCTGGGCGGCTGCCAAGCCCGGGGCAGACAAAGGGCTGGGAGCGAGGATGAATCACCAGGCATCGGCCCGGCTTTGTCCGGGGCTGCACGAGGGCGCCGGGTGGCCTTAACGTGGCCGAGTTAAGCAGGAGTGGCCACACTGCCCATTACCATACAGCTGGCCTGGTTAACTGGTCCTGCACGCAGGGCCATGACCGCCAGCACTGCCCTGTCCCCTCTGGGTGGTGTGGCCAGCCAGCAGGTCCCCCTCCCTGAGCCAAAGTAGCCTCTGCTGTTCTATGCGGATACCAGTGGTTAGTAAGGTAGGGAACCTCTCGTGCCCCTAGCCTACACCTCTTGCACAGCAAGAAACCTGGCTCGAAAGCAGGCCCTGCCCAAGGCCACGTCCAGGCTCCACCGGCGCCGGGCCACCCCTGCCAGGATCTCTCCTCAGAAGAGGCCGGAGCCAGTGGGGCGGGGCCAGGAGCTGCAGGCGCCCACCTGGGCCCGTCAGCACACGGGCAGGAATGTCCCTTCCCCTGCCTAGCCCGCCCAGCGCGTGCCGCCTGGCACACCCTGGCATGGTTGAGCGTGGGGGCTGGGTGGGGGTGCTCTGAGCAAGGACAGCAGCCACGTGCAGCCCCCAACAACCACCAGGCCTCAGTTTCCTCCTGGGAAGAATCCTCACCTGGCAGCTCCAGCTCCTTGCCTGCCTGACCTTAGATGGTGGTACGTGCCCCAAGGCGGCCACAGCTGTGGATCCCCGGGCCTGGAGCCCAGGGGTATGGCGGGCTTCCTCTGCACCTTCTCCACACACACCTTCCCTCAACAGCCCAGCAGACACCCCAAGGCGGCCACACGCACAGACTCGCAGGCAGCCCCTGCCTGCGCCCTGACATCAGCCCAGGAATGCTGTGGGAGGTGTGAGGCCGGCCCGAGCAAACACACTGTGGCCCCCGAGGGATGAAAAAGAAAATGCTTTCTTAATGAGATCAAGCAAGGCCTGTTCTCCTGTGCTTTGGTTGTGCCCTAAAAACCCAGCCCAGGGCTATGGGAGATTAAAGTCACCTTTGTTCCTCATAGGGAGTTCGCCAGGAGATGGGCACCAGAGGGCGGGGCTGAGAGGCATGGGAGGGCTGGGTCTCCTGTCTCACAATACAGCAACCAGGAGAGGGGATGGAGCTGCCCAGCCACAGCCTCACTAGCTGCCCCCTGAGCCTCAGTTTCTTCCTCTGTAAAATGGGTACAACCGGCACTCCCATGTGCCAAGAGCAAATTCTCTTCATTCTTCTTCACAACAGCCCTGTGGGGTAGCCCCATTGCTATCCAAGTTGTACACAGGGGTGGGGGGAAACCGTGGCCCAGAGACGCCCAGGCACCAGTCTTAGGCCAGCCCAGCCCCCTGCCTTCCAGGGACAAAGACCCCCAGGCTCCCCCACCACTTCCCCAATGGGCTAGGGGAGGAAGAGCAGGGGGCAGCAGGGCGCAGGCTGGCCAAGGCGGGCGGGCGGGGGGACACCCACAGGAAGCGGCATTGTTCCTGGAGCTGCGATTCAAAGAAACACAGGATGCCAAGCTCTCCCCCACCATTGTGGCGGCCACGGTGGCAGCGGCTGAAGCCTGGCCGCTCCTGGGCGGGGGCGGGGAGCAGCATGTGGGCCAAAGGCCCAGCTCCTCAGCCTGGACCTCAAGGCTGGCCACAGTGTGGCCCTGCCAACCCCCTCTCCTCGCTCAACTGCTGGAAGCCCCTTGCACAGCCCCCAGGCCCACAATGCCCTTTCTGGACATTTTCGACTCTGTCGAGCTCAAATGGTGCCTCCTCCAGGAAGCCCTCTCTGGCCACCCCCCTCCATGGGTTAGATGTCCACCCTTGACTCACACAGTCTCTCTGGGTTTCCCCCTACCTCCCCCATCAGACTGGATCTGAGTCACCCTGGGGTTCCTGAAAGAATCCTCTGCTGGGACAGTTTCAAGGACCCCTCCCCACTATACAACTCAAGGAGGGCTCTTGTTTGCTGCGTATACATGACCTGAGACTGGGGGCAGGTTCAATGTCTTCTGGGTGGGGTGAGTAGGACAGAAAGAAATACTGGGTCCTCAACAGATGGAGTGATGGCCCCCTACCCTGACCTTGAGCACCTCTGCGCTCACCTCTATGCCTCCAGGATTTACCAGTCCTCTTTGACAACACTATTGGAACACCCCATTTCAGAGAGGAAGAGACTGAGGATCAATGAGGCCCAAGGTCTTTTGTAAGATTACCCAGCTTGGCTGAAACTGGTACCTGAGACCACCTGAACATACCCCTCTGCTGGAGAAAGTCCCAAAAGTCCAAGAAGAGAGGCACAGAGCTGGTGGCAGCCCAGACAAGACTGAACGCTGTCCAAGGTCACCCAGTAGGAAGGCAGAGCACTGGGGGACCTGGCTCAGTGATGGTGCCCCACAGGGCTGTCAGTCAAGGATGTGGCGGGGCCCTGCAGGCCCCTCATCGCCAGGCAACCTGAGTGGCCAGCACGCCAGCGGCGGTTCCCATGGAACGCGGCACTGCATACAAGAGGCCGGCCGGAGAAAGGGGCTTTGTTACCTTGCCCAAGGGGCCGGCGTGAGAGCCGCCCAGCGCTGGGAATCCTAACGGCCCGGGCCGCCAAACAAAACCCGCGCCCACTGCCCCGCCCGCCAGCCTGTGGAGCCCCTGGGAGAGAGACGCTGCGTTCCCAGGAGGCTGCCATGGGGTTCCCAGGACCCCTCAGACCAGAAAGGACTCTGCCTCCCAACCCTACTCTGCCTACAAGCAGGGCTACACCAGGCCTCCAGTGTCTGAACAGGCAGGGAGGGGTGGGGGTCTTCCCTGAGCCCCCCACCCCCCTCCAAGGGTCCCCCACTCTCACCCTCAAATGACCAATGAGTCCACAGGGCCTCTAGGCCCAGTGTGCTGCCCACTGCCCCCCTCAAAGGGCCCATACTTGTCCCGTCCAGCCCACCCCAGCCCAATGGCCCACTGCAGCCTCGAGGCCGATTTTCAAAGTGGGGTGTGTCCTTGTGATGTGTATAGGAAGTCCTGCTCAGTTGGGGCTTCACAGACACAAGGCTCCAGGCCTCGGGGCTCCTGTGCTGTGGGGAGAGGGTCTCCCACAGACCCCAAAGCCCAGTGCCCTCTTTATTTCAGATGTACACCCAGAACACCCCTATAGCCCCCCAGCCCCAGATGCACTTCCGCTATACCTTGCCCCCCAGAGCAAAGACTGGGAGGGAGAGAGGATCGGCATTGTGCCCAGTGGTGCTGTAGGCAGGGTTCCTCGCCCGCACCTAAGGAAGGGCTTGAGTCTGGGGTGGAGACCGTGACCCAGAGCTCCAACGATGTCAACGCTGGGGGCCTATGGCGGATTTACGTGGGGGAGGTTTGGAGACGATGACACCCCATTAATGTGCTCCACTGTTCGGGGGTCATGAAGCATCACAACGGAACCGACTCCAAGCACGGGGGGCTGGTGTAGGCAGCCCACCCCATCCAGGGCTCTGTAGCTTGTATGGGGGGCATGGCCTCACCAGGCTAGCTAGGCTGGAGTGGAATGGAGTCTGCCCCCTCCCCCCCCAAAAAAAAACAAACTCGTTGCGGTCGAGTCGATTTCGACTCATAGCGATTCTATAGGACAGAGCAGAACTGCCCCATAGAGTTTCCAGGAGCGCCTGGTGGATTCGAACTGCCGACCTCTTGGTTAGCAGCCGTAGCTCTCAACCATTGCGCCACCAGGGCTCCCTGAACCCCTCGCAGGTGTTCCCAATGGCCAGACAGGTATGCAGCCTGACCCCCACGGGGCACCGCCAACAGCCGGACAGGCGGCGCGCCCCAGCCCGTTCCGCCCGCCCGCTGCGCTCACCATCTCCTTGTGGCGCGAGATCCAGGTCTCGAGCAGCAGGTCGAGGCGCGCGCGGTGGAACTTTTTGGTGGTCTTGACGGCAATGAAGACATCGCGGGGCTTGAGCGGCTCGGCCGGTGGCCGCAGGGCGCCGTCGGCGGGGTGTGGGGCGCCCCCGGGCGGCGGGCCCGCA
>NW_004444087.1:2726584-2728098 GCF_000243295.1 Trichechus manatus latirostris
CGGCCGTCCTGTGCCGGCAAACCGCGGGCCGGTGCACCCAGGCGGCCGGCACGCGGAGGGCGCGCTCTGGGGCGGTGGCGGAGGTGTGGGGACCGGGGCATTGGGCCAGACGCCCCCTGAGGGAACGTCCTTGCACCCTAGCTGCCGCGTCCCTTCGCAGTGCGGCGGGTTCCGGGGGATGGCGCGGCGCCCGGGTGGGACTGAGCGCTCCGTCAAGGGCGGCCGTTGGGAACAGGTAGGAGGTGTTTAGCCACCTGAACCACAGGTGGGGAAACTGAGGTTCCAGCGAGAAAACACCTGTACCCAACTCCACCCCCGGCCCTGGGCTCATGTCCTCCGGTCCCGGCCCTAAGTCGGGGGCTGTGGGGAGTGGGGGTGCCCGGAACCCGCTCCCCTGCCCCCGCCCCTGGAATCCACCAGATGCCCCCTGGTGCGGAGAAACTGAGGCCACTCCTCCCCGCCGCGAGATGAAAGGCCGCCTTCTGTCCCGTTTGGTCCCTCCGCGCTTGGGCCAGATGTGGCCCAGCTGTGCGCCCGCCCCGCCTCCCCGGCACACGGCAGCCCTCTCCCCCGGCCCTTCCCACGGGCCTGGCCAGCCCCTCACACGAGCGGGGGCGGCAGGAATGAGCGCCTGCAGCCCGGGTAGGGGTGGGAGCCAAGGGCCCGGAAGTGGCCATTACACCCCTTTCTCCCCCAACCCCCCGCGGGAGCAGGATCCGAGCCCCCTGCCCACCGCATCTTCCGGAAGCAAGAGCAGCCGAAGCGGCTCTTTGCATGGCTGCACCTCCTTCCCCTGCGGCCTGGCCCCCGCGTCCCCTCATAAGGAGGCATCCCTTCTGCGACTACCAAACTCACTCATCCCCTCTGAGCTCCATCTCTCAGTCCATTGCATTTGTCAGTCTGCCAGAAGGTATTTCCAGTTACTTCTATACGTCTTTCTGGTCCATCTCCCATCACCAGAATGTCGGCTGCAGGCCAGCAACCACCTGGTTTAATCACGACCTAGAATAGGGCACATAGTAGGTGCCCAGTAAAGATTTATTGACTAAATGGCATTTCCTGGTCTTGCTGACACTCCGAATACAGCTTAGTCCACCAAGGAGGCTGTGGCCCATTTGCTCTTAGGACCCCCAGGTGCCCCTACTCCTAGCTCCAGCTTCAGGGGTGTGATGGGGTGGGGAAGGGGAGGAGGATTCCCAAGCCTCTTCCTGCCCTCCCCCCAACCCAGTGAATTAGCAGGCGCCACCTCAGGCAGGCAGATGCCGGAGCAGATGGTGCTGGCTGTGCCCAAGTGACAAGTCTCCCATGGCGTCACCTCCTGCCATAAACCCCTCCTCCATCACCAGAGCCCAGGCCTGGGGCCTCTAGGCGGCTGGAGAGGCCTGGGGGCGGGGGCTGGACAGGAGAGAGAATCTCATGGCTGGGTGGGTCCCAGTTCCAGCTTCAGGTATGAAGAGTCACCAAGTACTGTCTGTCCCACAGCTGAGCTGTTTCTCAACTGAACCTCTGCCGCC
>NW_004444087.1:2728210-2799251 GCF_000243295.1 Trichechus manatus latirostris
TCTGTCCTGTCTATTCTCCCCTCTGCAACCAAACCACAACCCCACGACCCCAACTCCCTTCACACCAGCTGCCCACTGCCTTTGAATTCAAGCTCTGGTTTCATGTCCCCGATGCTTAGTGACCTGATCCCAGCCCCGTTTCTTCTGTTCCCTCCAGTCCCCCATCGTTCCACAAACAGCCCACACACAACCAAGCCCCCAAACCTTTGCATAGGCGGTGTTTGTGTCTCAGTCTCTTGGGGCTGCCGTAACAAAGTCTCACAAATTGGGGGGCGCATAAGAACAGAAGTTTATATGTCACAGATCTGGAAGCTGGAAGGCTGAAATCACGGTATCGGCCGTGTTGATTCCTTCTGAGGGAGATGCTGTTCCATGCCTCTGCCCTAGCTTCTGGCGACGGCCGGCAGTCCCTCCAGTCTCTCTGCTTGCGTCTTCACATGGCCATCTTCCCTCTGTCTGTCTTTGTCTTTTCTCCTCTTTTTATAAGGACATCACTTACACTGGATTAGGACACACCTTACTCCAGTGTGACCTCATGTTAATTAATAACATCTTCAAAGACCCTACGTACAAACAAGGTCATGTTTACGGAGCAGGAGGTTAGGACTTCAACGTATCTTTCTGGGGCACACAATTTACACCATAACACTCTAACTGGAATTCTGGTCAATGACATACATGGTTAGTGTTGTGCATTCTGCAAGAGGCTGGAGAGAGAGCAGGGAGCACCCAGGCCACCCCTCTCCCCTACCTGTGAGCCAGCTCTTAGCCCCCAGAGTGTCCCCAATTCTGCCTCCTGCTCTAGGGCTCATCCTGGGCAGTGGGAGCATTGTGCCCATTGTGCAGAAAATAAACTGAGGTTCAGCTAGGAAGGGCTGCTGCCGAGGGGGACTGGCCCCGCCTGGCAGGGCCACTGGCTTAGAGCCAGGCGGGGGCTTCCCGCGCCTCTCTGCTGCCTGGCTCTGGTGGGAACAGAGGGACAAGGCCTGGCAGCATTCTCATGGGGGCCGCGGGCTTTGGCAGGCACAAGTCCATTTCTTTGCTGTCAGGAGAATGGAATTTCATGGTGACTACTTGAGGTCTGCAGACTGGAGGGGGTGGCCAGCTAGCCGCCTCCGCCCCCTTCCCCACGCTCAGCTCCAGCCTAAGGCATCCCCCTCCCTGAGGCCCAAAGACTCCCTCCAGGGACCCATTGGGCCGAACAGACTGGGGGATGGGGAGAGGGGGCTCCTCAGCCCCAGGACAGAAATAAGGAGCCAGGAAAGGGATGGGCGGGGTCTGGCTGGGGTTGCCCAAGAAGCTCTTCGGGGCCCTAGGGTCCTCGGGAAGGGGACTGGGATGGCGGAGCCCATGGGGACAGTCTGGGGCTGCCGGGCCCTTGGAGGCAGGCTGTTTTCAAACCCCAGAGGGACCCTTCTCAGCTTTAGGACCTTGGACCTGTGATTTCATTTCTCCATTTCCTCACCCAGAACCTGAGGATAGATAGCCTCGCTGCCAATTGTAAGGAGTGCAGCCTGGCTTGAGGCAAGGGCAGGCTCAGCAGGGCCCCTCTCCGGTGGCCCGAACTCCCGAGTGGCTTGAGAGACCTGCCCATTGAGGGTGGGTGGAAAGCTGGCCGAGGGCAGGGGACTGGCTTGACCAAAGAGGCCACACTGGGCAGGAATGCCCTTAGGCCCCGACCCGCATCCCCGTGAGGCCCAAAGGCTGTGTGGTGTCCCCATATACTCAGGCTCCCTTTCCCTGTCGGGGCTCAGCTGGGGCTCCCTGCCGGTGGAGTCCTGGGGGCATTGGGGCTGAAGCTTCTCGGCTGCCCCCTGCCCATTCTTTGTGGTTTGCTTCTTGGGGTGGCGGCCTGCCTGGCCTCCTTCAAGGTCCTGGGAAGATCCGTGGAGACATAATGGGTGACCCATTAACTCGGCATGAGGTCATCTGAGGCGGCTGTCCCTGTGGACCGCCTGCTCAGTGTCCTGGAATGAGCCTCCTGTGGCCCCAGCAGCAGGGAGGTGAACTAGGGGTTGGGGGCCTCACTTTCCTGCATGACAGACAGAAGGCAACTGCCCTCCACGGAAGGATCTGGCCGTGGGGGGCCTCCCAAGTATCAGGGTGCCTGTGGGCTGCCTAAGAGACAGAGACCTGGATGGGGTGCTCAGGGAGGGCCCAGCCTGGGGGGGCTTTGGGGTTTGGGGTGAGAAGTCCGTGTTGGTAGGGAGAGGTGATGGAGGGGGGTTGGCTTGTATGTGCCACAAAGCTGGGCTCTCCCGGCAGGAGGGAGGAGACTTGGGCAATAGCTGATTCATAAGAGAATAGGCAGCCTCCAGCTGCTGCTAGAGCCCCCACCCCACCCCCGCCCTGCCTGCCTACTTGCCCAGAAACCCCTCACCCCCTGGCCCACGCCCTGTGAGTCTCAGTATTTGACTCCATGGTATGACAGGGACCTGGCTGGTGCCTTACCTGCCCTGCCCACCCCCTAGGCTGGCTTGGAGCTGGTGCTCTGCAGGCACAAAACACTAATGCTGTTCCCACTGGGGGCCTTGCCTTTCCACCCCTGGGCCCCAGCCTGGATAGTGTGGCCGAGCTGTTAGGGCCCAGCTAATTCGGCCCAGGTGGCACATCTACACAGGTGGAGCCTTCAAGAACAGCCCTAGTGCTGTCTCCCCCAGGAAGTCTTCCTCAACTCCCTGTGGCACTGCCTCCATTCTGGAACAGACCACACAAGGTTGTAACTGCCTGTCCATCTGTCTGCCTTCCCAACGTGGGTGTTCCCTAGCCTGGTAACTCCATGAGGGCAGGACTGTGTCTTTAGGGCCAGGTACGAAGGAGGTGTTCAGTAAACACTGGTTGAGCAGATGATAAAGGGATGGATGGATGGATAGTGGATGGATGGATGAGTGGTAGATGGATGGATGGGTGGTAGATGGATAGATGGTGGAGGATGGATGAGTAAATGAAAGGATGGGTGGTGGATGGATGGATGGGTGGATGGAGGGATGCTGGATGAATGAATAAATTTAAGGATGGATGGTGGAAGGATAAATGGAAGGTTGGATGGATAGAAGGATGGACAGTGGATAGATGGTTGGGTGTGTGGATGGATAGATGGATGTGTAAATGGAAGGATGAATGATGGATGACAGGTGGATGGACAAAGGGACAGAGATGGCATGTGGATGGCTGGGAGGGTGGCTGAAGGGTGGACCCACTGTCTGTGGGCAGTGTCTGGAACAGTGCCTGGCATATATTAGGTGCTAGATAAACATTTGCCAGATGGATGGATGGAAGGATAGACAAATGGGGGTGGATATGCAGACCATGCAGAGGACTCAAAGGAACATTCATTCCCCTGCCTCTTTCCCCTCAGCACCCACTCCTGGGAGAACATGAATCTCTGGATAAGAAGGCCTGGCAGGGCTGCTCGCTGAAATCTGAGCTGGCACCAGGGTACGGGATGTGAGGGTGGCACAGAGTGGCAGGGGCTGAAGCTTGTGGAAGTCCCCAGTGACCATATGCTGTGTGCCAGCCCCCACTGGGAGCATTTCCAAATACCACCTTACATTACAAACCGTTTCACTTAACTGTGGCCTTACAGATGGGACGTGGAGCCCAGAAAGAAGAAGGGGTGCCCCGCCTCTGACTCCACAGCCAAGGTGGGGGTTTTTCAGCCTGAGGACCAGGGTTTGTTCACACCACAAGGGCAGCAGGCCTGAGCCCAGCAGCTGCATGTCTTCCTGGTGACACAGCTCTGGGGCTGGCCGGCCGTGGGCCTGGAGGGGGCTAATTGGATTTGCATCCCCCAGCAGCAGAGCCTCGGCCACCAGGACCCACTTAATGATGAGGCTGCAGCAGCCAGACACCCACCAGGGAGAAACCAGAGCCAGCCTGCCCCGGTGGCCTTTGTCTGGCCAAGAATGGCCGGCTTGTGCGGCAGCCACGGCAAGTAGGGGATGGGGCGTGCCAGGCCCTGGACACGACCCCAGCCCCAGTCATGACCCTGTGCACAGGGCAGTGGAGGACGGGCTTGGCTGATGGAGGCAGTGGTGGGGTGGGGCTAGAACCTTGGCTAGAAGGGGACCCTGCCTGCTGTGTGATCCTGGACTTGTCTCTGTACGTCTCTGACCTCCCCTTGTGGAGGTAGGGGTGGGTATGGCAGCAATTTGAAGCTTCCCTGTCTTCCTGTCCTGCCTTTGCTGGAAGTGGAGGGTGGGAGCAGTTATGTGGCAAATCGCACCCACAAAGAGATAAGCCACCCCCATAGGTCCAGAGAGCTAATGTTGGCCACAGGCCTCCACCCACCTGCACCTGCCCATCCACCTATCCGTTCACCTACCCATGCAACAGCAGCCCTGAGCGCCTTCTCCATGCCAGGCCCTACTTGGAACCCTGGGCGTTTAGGAGGTGATTGACACCCCCTCGCCCCAAGGAGCTCACAGTCCGGTGGGAAAAGTCAACAAGCACCCACATGTCCCCAGTAGAGGCCGAGGGTGTTAGGGGCTGGAGAATGGGTCTAGGGCCTAGGCGAGGGAGAACCTTTTGGGTCCCAGGGCCTGGGGTAGGGGCTTCAGGAAAGCTTCTAGGATAAGATGGCAGCATGGGGCTTGAAGGATTTGGGTGGGGGGAGGTGAATGAGAAGGGCACCCAGGCAGGTGGAGCAGTAGATGGGAGGCAAGTGGGTCTGGGGAGGTTGTTCGGTAGAGCCAGGGTGGGAGATAAGGCTGGAAAGGGGAGCAAGAAACTCCAAGTCAGGACAAGGCACTGGGGAGCCACAGCAGGTTTGAGAGTAGGAGAGATATGGTTGAAGGGAGGAGAAGCGATGCTGAGGGTGTGTCAATCCTGCACCTCCCTGTCCGTCTGTCCCTCTGGGCCTGTGTCCTTTCGGCCAGGAAGGGAAGAAGCTGGGAGGGGGCTAGAAGTCCCCTCGGACTTAGCTCTCCCTCCTCCCTTTCTTGGGAGGCTCTGCCAATATTCAAGCTGACTCTGGGAAGACAGGGCCAGGGTGCTCAGAGGCCAGGCCCTGGGGGAAGGCATGGGGCAGGGTCTCCGGCTGCATCAGAGGGCCCAGGCCTCTGAGGGCTCCTGACCTTGCCTCTTCACTCCCCTTTGTACAGACCCTGTCTGCAGGTTCTCAGCCGGGGGCAATTAGGCCCCTAGGAACATTTGCCAATGTCTGGGGACATTTTTGGTTGTCACAACTGGGGAGGGGGGTGCTACTGACATCTAGTGGGTAGAGGCCAGGGGTGCTGCTCAACACCCTACAATGCCCAGGAAGGCCCCACCACCAAACGTCAGTGGTGCCCAGGTGAAGCCTCCAGCTAGATGATGGGTGTGGTATCTCCCAGCCAGCAACCTTGGTGGGGCTCTGTGGGCTGGTGGGGGGGTCTCCTGTCATGCCTGTTGTCCGCACAAGGTGGGCATGAGCTTGGCCTTGGGGCCCGAGAGCTTCTCCCCCTTCCCCTCCGCTTGCCTTCCTGCAGAAGGTTAAGCGAGGGCAGAGGATGCGGTGGGCAGGGCCGGCCGGGATAGTACGCTCTTCAGTGTCGGAAGGATTATTCGGAGCTTCCTGTGGTGGCAGGGTGGGGATGAGCAGGGGGCTGGGGTCCAGGCCTTGGTGAGGGCAGGGATGGCAGAGCTGTGCCCTCCACCCTCCCACCTCCTCAGCCTCCAGGTGGTTCCAGCTTCAGGACAGGGACAAGGACAAGGACAGGGACAGAGACGTAGAGGTGGAGGGAGGGGCCTTCTTGAAAGCTGTTTGCTCAGCTGAGCTTTAATCTCCAAAACAGGAAGGCGAGTATCGACAGAGGCCCCATCTGCCAGGTTCAGCTCACTGGGCTCCCTCCTGCCCCCGAGGCTAGGGGCTCCACATACACTCTGCTCTCAAGGGCTGCTACCCCTGCCCCAGCCCCTAGGCTGTGCCCCTCCAACCAGGCCCCAGAGAGAGGGCACTTCAGCCCCTTTGCCAACTACAGGGAGCGTTGGGGCCAGAGGGCCTGGGGTGGGCAAGAAGGTGGAAGTGGGGGGCTCCAGGGTCACAGGCTCAGCAGGGCGTGGCTCTGGGCCTCGTTTTTTGAATGAGGAAGCTGAGGCCCTGAGAGGGAAGTGCGCTCGTCCAGGTCACAGCGGGGCGGACAGGAGGGGGGTCTGCCCTGTGCCCCCACCCCAGTTCCAAGCAGGCTTGGGCGTGGCTCTGTTCCCCTCCCTGGCACCAGGCTGCGGTGATGATGACTGTTTGCCCAGGGACCGTAGCTGACGCCATCCATCTCCCCACTGCCAGAGGAAGCTGTGGGAATGGGTGGGGGGCATGCTGGCCACCCCAAGCACCCTGGGACCTTCTGGGCCCTGCTCCCCCTGACAGCCATGTCGGGTCCAGCAATGGCCCAGTGGTACTGTATCCACCCCCTCTTGCTGTTGACTCTGACTTGGTGGGACCAAGATCCAAGGTCCACCCACACTATGGGTCACTGTGGGCAGCTGGACCCCTCTCCAGGCTGCTCAGGGTAGAATGCAGATGCCCATTCTATGCCAATTCCATACATGTTGTTGTTGCTGGGTGCTGTCGAGCTAATTCCAACTCATATTGACCCCAAGTGAGACTAGAACTGCCTCATAGGGTTTTCTAGGCTGAGATCTTTATGGAAGCAGATCAGCAGGCCTTTTTTTCTGTGGCCGGGTTTGAACCGCCAACCAGGGCTCCTTATTCCACACCTAAGATGCATCGATTCCTTGTTTTGAGTCAGAATGGGGCGAGGAGCCAGCAGACACTGAGGGCTGACCCCTGAATCCTAAACTAAAGGTGGGGCTCTGGTCCTTCCCCCAGCCCTCATCGGCCCCCCCTCCAACCCCCTGCCTCCTCTGCCGGCCCCCCACACCTCAGGCTCAGCAGACCTAGGCTCCTCCCACAGCCCCATATTTGGTGTCCCCTGTGCCAGGAATATGGGTACCTTGTCTCCACCTCCCCACGCTCAGCCACCTCCTCTGGGAAGTCTGCCAGGCTTGCTGCCTCTCCCGTCCACACCTCATTTATCCCAGGGCCCCCCACGGCCCCCAGCACACAGGCCAGGCCCCCAGGAAATGCTCAGTAGTGAGGCACTGAATGGAGGGAAGGGCTTGCCTGGCTCACTCCTCACTAGAATCGATAGAAGGAGCCTTTAAGGGCCTCTGGGCCCCAGCCCCATCTCACAGATGGGAAGACTGATGCCTGGGGGGAGCCACACAGTAATGTCATGTAGCTCCAGCCACCTTCTATGTGTCTTCCACACTCTGGGGAACCCTGCAGCTCTGGGAGGCCAGGGCTTGGGGGATCCCCCTAGCAGTCCCTAGAGGAGGGCACGGTGCTGGTTCATGGCGGGACTAAATGGGGGCCTTCAGACGTAGATAGAGGGTAGCAGCACCCTGGGTTGAGGCTCCCAGCAGGAGTTCCTGGCCAGGGAACAGCTGAGCTGGAGCCATGGGTGACCAGAAGGGTAAGGGATGAGGCAGCTGGGGCCGACCCCCAGGCCCGTTCCCACCAGCCTGAAGAATGGGCATCTCAGGGCTCTCTAGGTGAGGGAGGGGGTCTGAGACCTGGGCTCCAGGCTTGGCTCTGTCCCCCACTTACATGGAGTCTTAGGTAGCTCTGTTTCTCTCGGGTCTCACTTAGCCCTTCCTGGGGGCTCTGAGGCTGTCCCCGCCTCCAAAGGGCTGGGTACCCTTGCAGCAGCTCCCCTCCAGGCCCTGGAGCGTCCTCAGAGGCCAACCGCCCTCCTGTCTCATCCCTGCCTGCTGTTGCTGTCACTCTATCCTGGCGACCCAATTTTCCTCCTTGTCTGTGCCAGCAGGGCGGGGGTCCCTGGGGATAGTGTCCCCCTTTGAGGTGGAGGCAGCAGGGGATCGGGTGTCCCGGGTGGGGCCAGCAGGCGCGTCTGCTGGCTCGGGGCAGGGGCCACGGCTTTCAGGTTTCAATAGCCCGAGATTAGGTTCCGTCCCCTGGGGCTCCCGCTGTGCGGTCATTGTGGTGGCCGTGGGAAGCGTGGCCTCCTGAGTGAGACAGTGATGCGCCTCCTTGCCCGCTGCCCACAGCAGCCCTGGCCTGGGGCTGGGCCCAGGATCCTCGACCCTCTCCAGGGTGGGAGAACCCGCAAGCACACGCACATGTATGTGCACACACAGCTGTGTATTGACGCAGGGACTAGGGGAAGCATGAAGTCAGAGACCCTGAACCCTGCAGGCCCCTTGCCACCGACCCAGTGAGGCCACTGCTGCTTAGGGCCACTGCTTAGGAAAAGGAGCTCCCTGTTCACTTGGAGTCACTGGGTGACGCAAATGGTTAGCTCAGATGTTGGCGGTTTCAATCCACCCAGAGGCGCCTTAGCAGACAGGCCTGGTAATCTGCTTTGGAAAGGTCTACTCGGCACCTCTGCACACGTGAGGACACCATGAGTCAGAATCGACTGGATAGCAACAAACAACAACAACAACAGCTTCACGGCTTGGGGAGCAGAGTGTGGCCTGGATTCTAGGCACATGCCTTTGATCAGTGCGCAACCTGCACGACCCTGGCACTGCCCCCCAGCCACTGCCCACCACCCTCAAGGCTTTCTTCAGTCTCTTCTGCTCACCTCATACCCCTGCTTAGACTGCACGGCCTGTCCTCAGGGTTCTGGCCTGCAGCTGACCGAGTCACTTGCCAGCTCCCTGAAAGTGACAGGACGCCAAGGAGTGCAGGCTGACGATCTCAGCTCCTCACCGCATGGACTGTGTCACCTCGTGAGAACCAAGTGTGTGAATGAGGAGGGTGGGAAGGGGGTGAAGTCCCCTCTCAACTACCCATCTCTATCTCAGTCATCCTCCCGGCTCCGTCCTGAAGACCTGCTCAGCTTGGTGCCTCAGATGGGGGACCACGTATGTCATTGCCAAAACTGGGATACTTTTTTTTCTTTTTACAGTAAACTTTTTATTTGTAAGTAGGGAAAATTGACATTAACATAATGATAGAAAGTACAGTACATACAGAAGCCAGTAACAGGTATTTATTATGACTATCAAGACATATGTATTATATATGTTGTATGCATACTGTACCATTATATGCCTGGTAGCACAATCGCTTGTATACAAGAGACATGAGATACACGTGTTTTGTGCGGGAAGCTGTTGCGTTCTCCACGTCCGGTTATGTCTGCTACATCCCATTCTCCAGTCGGGATTTCTGAGCTCTGTCATAACCTTATGGGACCACGGACATATACGCCATTGGATGCTGCCCAAACGGATGTTACGTGGTGCATAAATATTCTGGGTGGTAATGTAAAGTCCTTTTTTTTTTTTTTTTGGTTTAAGTTCTTTTTTTTAAATTTTTTTTTATTGTACTTTAGAGGACGGTTTACAGAGCAAACTAGTTTCTCGGTGAACAATACACATAGTGTTTTGTGACATTGGTTGCCAACCCCACGACATGTCAACACTCTCCCCTTCTTGACTTTGGGCTCCCCTGGGACACTTTTTTTATTGTGATAAAATATACATGACATGAAGTTTGCCATTTTAACCATTTTTAAGTGTACAATTCAGTGGCGTTAAGGCACACCTGACCCAAGCCATGGTGTTTTCAGTGGCCTCATATGCACGTGAAAGCTGGACAATGAACAGGGAAGACTAAAGAAGAATTGATGCCTTTGAATTACGGTGTTGGCGAAAAATATTGAATATACCCTAGACTACCAGAAGAAGAAATAAATCTCTCTTGGAAGAGGTACAGCCAGAATGCTCCTTAGAAGCAAGGATGGCAAGACTTCGTCTTACATAATTTGGTCATGTTATTAGGGGGGACCAGTCCCTGGAAAAGGATATCATGCTTGGTAAAGTAGAGGGTCAGCAAAAAAGAGGAAGACCTTAAAAAGATGGATTGACACAGTGGCTGCAACAATGAGCTCAAACATACCAGTGATTGTGAGGATGGTGCAGGATGGGGCAACATTTTGTTTGGAGCTCTGGTGGTGCAGTGGACAAAGCATTTGTGTGTTAACCAAAAAGATTGGTAGTTCGAACCCACTAGCTGCTCCTCGGAAGGAAGATGTGGCAGTCTGCTTCTGTAAAGAACTACAGCCTTGGAAACCCTGTGGGGCAGTTCTACACTGACCAATAGGGTCGCTATGAGTCGAAATCAACTTGACAGCTATGGGTTTGGTTTTTTTAAGAGCTGGAATTGACTTGACAGCCAAGGATTTGGTTTTGGTTTCTGAGTCCCAAGCACATCGGGTGTGTGGCCACTGAAAGACACAAAGCCTCTCAGGTAGAGATACATGCAGGGGGTCACATGTGTTCCCTGTACACCTGTGTGCGCACACACATGGATGTGCAAGTGTGGGCTGTGGTCACAAGGCAGCGCTCACGTGCACATGTATATATGCGCCTGTGTGCAGATGTGTGCATGCCTTCACACGTGCAGGTGTGCCGTGTGTGCGCCAGGTGGGGTGGGGTGCATGGTCTGCACGTAGGAGCTGGTGGGCATGTGCAGTGTGCTGGAAGACGTGTGTATGTGTGTGTGCACGCGCTGGGGCCCCTCCTGCAGCCCTGAGCCGGCTCCTTCCCTCCGGCACAGCTGGAGATTCGGGAAGGAGGAGGCGGGTCTGCTGGCCACATCCTCGGTCCCCAGAGAGGCAACCGTGGGCCAAGGTGGGGCTGAGTGCGGCCAGGCCCCCGCCATGCGCTTCCTGCCCGGCCCGCGGCCTTGGACTGGGCTTGGCCTACACCAGGAACGCACTGTCCACCCACATGGGGCTCCTGGAAGCTGAGTCAGCTTCCCTCTGAGTTTGGGCTTGGCCTCTGCACCTCTTTCTCCAGGAAGCCTTCCCTGACCCCCGCCGTCGCCCCAGCTGCCTCCTTCCTCAGAGCAAGCTGAGCATGGAGCCTCCCCTGTCAGCTGAGTGGCCTGAACAAGGCATTCGGCCTCCCCCAATCCCCTCCAGGGGCTGACTCACTGCTCCTGAGACCCCGGGCCTCAGTGGACATGTTTCCCAAGACCTCATTGCCCTCAGCTGGGGTCTGGGTACCAGAGATGGGCAGACTTTGCTCAGGGACACCCAGCCAGTCTGCCAAATAGGGCTGGCCCCCAGGGCACCCGCCTACTAGTTCCGGGCACCTGGCGGCATGGCCCACAGGAAATCCTCCCTGTACCCCTGACTCCAGCATGCCCTCTGACTGGGCTGCCCCTCTCTCCCAGCCTGGCTTTGGGAGCAGAGGGCCCTCCAGGTTGGGAGTGTCCTCTGGGGGGCAGACCTGGTGGCCCCTCCAGGCACAGGGTGAGGCTGGGGGCTTCAGGATGTATCGGAGGGAGGCAGATGTTGGCAAGCTGCCAGGAAGGTCAGGCTGGGAGTCCTCAGGGCCACCTTGGCCAGGCCCAGCCGGAGCAGCTCCCCAGTGGCTCCAACTGCTGTGGAACCATTTCTTCACGCAGCTGGAAACACTAGGAGAGGCCCCGTGTGTGGGATGCTGGAGACATAGGTGAGCAGGACAAGCTCAGGGTTGGAGCTCACCATGTCCAGGAGGTGGGGCGGGGGGTGGGGAGGGCTGCAAGCGACACGTCTAACTAGGATAGGGGCTGCATGGGGGCATGAGAGAAGGGGCAGAGGTGAGCTTCATGAGGGAACTCACTTCGGCTGGTGTTTTAGGATGAATAAACCCAAACCAAACCAAATCCATTGCCATCGAGTCGATTCTGACTCATAGCGAACCTATAGACAGGGTAGAACTGCCCCATAGTGTTTCCAGCGCTGTAATCTTTACAGCAGTTGACTGCCACATCTTTCTCCCACGAAGCAGCTGGTGGGTTTGAACTGCCAACCTTTTGGTTAGCAGCCAAGAGCTTAACACTGTGCCACCAGGGCTCCTTTGGGGATGAATAGTGTCCCCCAAAAAGACATGTTCAAGTCCTAAACTCAGTACCTGTGAACGTGGCTTTGTTTGGAGATCGAGTCTTTGCAGATTCTCTTAATTAGGTTAACATGGGGTCACACTGGAGAAGAGTGGGTCCTGATCCCATCTGATCCTACAAAAGAGATGAGATACTGAGGGACAGAACCTTCATAGGTTTTGGGGGTCGGGACTTGGACATGTCTTTCTGAGGGACCACTATTCAACCCCGTAAAGATGACAACCTAGGAAACCGTATGGGGCAGTTCTACTTTGTCACATGGAATCGCTGTGAGTCAGAATTGACTAGAAGACACCCCACAACAACAAATTCAACCCTCTACACCTCCAAATGCTAGGAACCTGGGCAGCTGGATCTTCCCCAACTGCTAAGCCTCTGCCCCTCATCAGGGAACCCCAGGGCTACAGGGGCGCCTCTCAGCACCGGTGAGTCAGGAGTGTCAGAGAGCCCAGACAGATGCTGGAGTAGGGGTGGTGACTCTGAGCCAGGTCCGACCACACCAGGCCTGCCCCCCAAGAATGCAATCTGTGGTCCCCGCCCCTACACAAGGCAGATGGCAGACAGGCACCCTGCCCACGGGCCCCTGGCTGATTCAGGGAGGCCCAGACACCTGTCCAGTGCAAGAGACAGAGGTGCCATAAAATCCCAAACCCTCGAAGCGTCTCCAGCAAAAGATTTCTCTCCTGGCCTCAGGTCTGGGCATGAGTCCTGGGCAAGTCGGCCACCAGGCCCTGGGCCAGCAAGGCCAGGCTCCAGGCTCACCCCATGATTGCCTTGCCAGCCGGAAGGCGCCTTCCTCCCATAATCACCACTGCCAGGTGCAGACCCTTTGATCCTCCGAAGGGCATTACAAGATGAGCAAACTCCAGCTTGGAGTGGTCAGGCCATTGCCTAACATCACCCAGCCAGGAGGTGGTGGGCCAGGATTTGAAGCCAGGTCCACTGGCCTCAGCTGCTCCAGCTTCAGCTTCCCCATCTGTGAAATGGGGCCAAGGTCCTGCAGGCCTATCTTTCTGCAGGGAGACAAGATGGAGTCCCTGGTCACAGATACAGAAACGAAGGGCAGGAGACACCTGTCCTCGTCTCCCCCTACCCAGCAGATTCCGGTCAGGGCAGGCCCGGTCCCCAGCTGGCCCACCACCTGCTGACCTGTTTCCACTGGGCCCCTGGGGGAGGCGGTGGGAACGGGCTGCATCTCTGCCTCCCAGCCCCCTGGAAGCCGCCTCCTGGGAGGCCTGGTCAGGGGGCTCAGGTGTCCCGCACAGCCGGTTCCGCCGCCTCTTCCTGTCCTCGTCTTTGGGGAGCCAGAAAGAGGGTCATCCCTGGGGGCCACGGGTAACCTGGGCCCAGCCGGCAAGGATATCGGTGGGTGGGATGGCCGTCTGGCTGCGGGTGGGCTGGGCCGGCTCTGATGCCATCTCCTGTGTCCCCTGAGGAGGCTGGGCCGCCCAGGTGTGTCCACAAGGAACTCCCCTGAAGTCCCTTCCCACGACCCTGTGCCTGCCCCTGTGGCATCCACGCCTGCAGGCTGTCTCTGCAGGGAGGGGTGCAGGGCCCACCTGAGGTCCAGGGGCTCAGGTGAGGCCAGAGTGGGCTGCAGGCTGGCGCTGGGCTGGCTTCCTCTGAAGAGCATTGGGAAATCTCCCCCAGATGAGGGGTCTGCCTTCCTCAGCCTCCCAGTTGTTCCTGGGGTGGGGGGTCAGACCATGACCCCGTTTTACAGAAACAGAGGATCAGAGTGGTAGAGGGGAGACGTGGGCAGGGCCCCACAACCAGCTGTTGGAGCCGGCTCCTGGAGTCTCCCTGCCTGCCACATCCCATCAACTGTGCCAGACCTGCGGGGCCTCACCACGAGTGAGGGAGATTGCCTGTCACGCCCATTTTGCAGATGAGGAAACTGAGGCTGACAGCAGTTAGATGGTCTGCTTGAGGTCACTCAGCTGGTTTGTTTGCAAAACTGAATGAAAAGCTACCGGCCTTGCCCCAACCTCAGGATCTCTTTCAGATCAGACTGTTGTGATCCATAGGGTTTTCACTACCTGGTGTTTGGAAGTAGATTGCCAGGCCTTTCTTCCTAGTCTGTCTTAGTCTGGAAGCTTTGCTGAAACCTGTTCAGCATCATAGCAACACGCAAGCCTCCACTGACAGACGGTGGTGACTGCGCATGAGGTGCATTGGCTTCGAACTCAGGTCTCCCTTGTGGAAGGCAAGGAGTCTACCACTGAACTACCACTGTCCCTGGAGCCACCCTGCTGGGGTTTAAACCTCTCTTGGCTCCATTAATGACTAGCTGGGTGACCTCAGTGAGTCACACAACCTCTCTGTGCCTCAGGGTCTTCCTCTGTAAAACGGGTCTAAGGAGATGGCCTGCTTCTAAGGGTGTCACGAATAGTAAGTGAGCTGCACACGTAAGAAGAAGCCATCACTGTTGTCGTCACTATGGTCATAACCGTTGCCTGCCCTCCCTGCTTCACTGTAACTTCAAGGCTTAGGGACCTCTCCTGGTTTGCCTCCTGCCCTGGTGGCGCAGTGGTTAAGCGCTTGGCAGCTAACCGTAAAGGTCAGCGGTTCAAACCCACCAGCTGCTCCTCGGGAGAAAGATGTGGCAGTCTGCTTCCAAAAAGATTCACAGCCTTGGAACGCCTATGAGGCAGTTCTACCCTGTCCTATAGGGTTGCTATGAGTCAGAATTAGACTCCTCAACAACGGGTTTGGTTTAAGTTTTCGAGTCCCTGCACACGGGTGAGTAGCTCATGCTCAGGGAGCGTCCTTTAACAAGGGCAGGAGTTGGGCCTCCCTGCTCTGATGCTTCAGCAAGACCCGCCCAAGCCTGGGCTGAAGCTCTCCGGGAAGCTCCTCGTGAGTCTGCACAGCTACCCGCTGGAGTTGCTCTTACGGGCATGTTACAAATCAGGAGACCGAGGCTGGAGAGGGCAAACCCTGGGAACAAGGCGCTCTGTTTCAGTGGGTGCCGAGGAGCTGCTGGGTGGGCTGGGCGGGGGGCTGGGGAGGACGAGGGAGGCAGAGGTGGTGGGTAGGGCCTCTGGAGCCCGCTGCAGACACAAAGCTGGGCCTGTGCCCATGGGCAGGCCTGCCCCAACGCGCCGGCCGGCACCGCTCCAGCCTGAGGCACCCACACAGCAATGGCCCTGGGTGTGTGTGTGTGCGTGGTGTGTGTGTGGTATATGTGTGTGCACTTGTGTTTGTGTGTGTGCGTGCATGTGCACATGTTTGCACACGCATGGTGTGTGTGCAGGTGTGCACGTGTTTGTGCATGAGGGTGGCGTGTGCACTTGTGTACGTGGGTGGTATATGTGTGCATTTATGTTTGTGTTGATATGTGTGTGTGTGCACGCATATGTACATGCATGTGTTCCCGTGCTGTTCAACGCCAGGCTGAAGCATCTGCCCTTTCCAGCTCACGACAGCAACTCCCCTCCCCTAGGTGGGCCTGAGGAATTCTGGCCCTCAGGGGAGGGCCCTGGACCCGTAGATCCGGGCTGGCGCACAGCAAGGGCATGTATGGGTGCCCGGAAGGACTGCCAGCTTGGGCCTGCCCACCTGCCTTGGGCTCTGTCCCTGGTGGGTGGGGGCTGGGGGGCAGGCAGGGAAATCCCCGGTTCTGAATCTCCCACTAGGAGGTTCTGAATCCCTGCATGGGGCCCAAAGAGGTGCCCTTCACGGAGACAACACAGCTAGGGGCCCAGGGGCCACACCCCAGGGCTGGGGTAGGCCTTCCAGGCTTCACTGTGTGGCTGACCGCACCGTCTGCTCCCCGGGGCTACCTGTCTCACCATCTCTCCCTCCCAGGTCTTCTCCCAGCAACACATTTCCTCTGTGGCCCCCTGTGGCCCCCACCTCCTAGATCCCACCTTGTGATGCCCCCATGAGTCCCCTCTCTATAACCCTAGCCCCTCCTCTGTGGCTGCCACCTCTGTGACCTCCCCCATGATCCCCCACACTGTGACCTCCTCTTTGATCCCCTCTGTAAGCCCCCTCTGTGAACCCCCTGTGACCCCCACCTCCGTGCTCACCACCTTCAGCCCCTTGTATGGCTATTTCCCTGGGGTGGCAGCCTGGCCTTCCAGCCTGGGCCCACCCATCAGCCTGGGGGTCTCTGGGAGGAGTGGGGAGGCCCAAGGTGAAGGTGCAGCCAGTGGTCGCTTTAAGGATGGGCCATCCACAGTCCACGGAGAGTTCTGGACTTGGCCTCACCTATGCACTTTGGGGAACGGCCCCCTGCCTGTCCTCCCCGCAGCGCCTGGCAAGCCCTTCACACTGGGTGCATGGTGGGTCTCCTCAATGACCACAGCCCCATAAGGCGGGGCCCCACCCTCCTCAGCCCCCATACAAATGACGAAACTGAGGCTGCAGAAGGTCCTCCCCCACTACCCAGAGGCTTCCAAGGCCTTCTTGCCCTGCTGGCCTCACTGAGCACCCCTCCCCACCAACCCTCATGCCTGCCCACCTTCCTGTGGGGCCACACCCAGCCAACACCTTTCCTCCAGCGGGCCCAGCTGCCTCCCAACGGCCCCCACCTCGGGGCTGCCCCAGCGGGGTCAGTCACAGGGCAGGAATCCGGGCAGCCAGCTCTCTCATCAACCCCCAGGCCCTGGGAGCTGAGAGCCCTGTAGGGGAGGATGGGCCACCTCACACCTGAGTCCACTGAAGCTCAGAAAAGTGTCACGTTGCGTGAGGGCCAGCAGCTAGGAGCACAGCTAGGAAGGCAGCAGTCCCTTGACAGATGGCCTGGGAGAAAGACCTTAGGCGTTGGGTCAGAAGCAGGTCTGGCCTCCTTCCAGGAGGATCCAGCTAAGCCATTTCCTATTAAGACTCAGTTTTCTCATCTGTAAAATGGAGCCGTTCCTGTCCTTCCTGCTACATGAAGTTACTGGGAGACTTCACAGACAGTAGGAGGCTGCAGGCAGGTGTCAGAAGATGTGAGGCTCTGGTGCAGAAGGTGGGGAGAGAGGCCCCGGACAGATGCCTGGGCCCTTGCAAATGGCCACCCTCCCACGGTCCAGTCAGGGATCCCAGAGCTGGGAGTGAGTGGTCACCAAGCCCAAGGTCCATCCGAGCTAAGTACCCTGCAGCCTGAACCCAGAACTCGGTGCATACCCAAGCAAGGAGGCACTTTCTCCCAGTCTGAACACAGCCTGCCTGACCAACGGTGGTAAGGTCCCCATCGCCAGGGGCATGCAAGTTTAGCTAGAAGGGGAGGAAACGTGGGGAGCTCAGCTTAGGACAGGAGGCCAGATCAATCGACTTTTTAGATGGATCACATAAAAAAAACAAAACCCTGTTGCCGTCAAGTCGATTCTGACTCATAGCGAAGCTATAGGACAAAAGAGAACTGCCCCAAAAGGCTTCCAGGGAGCAGCTGGTGGATTCAAACTGCCGACCTTTTGGTTAGCAGCATCCAAGCTTTTAACCACTTTGTCACCAGATTTCTGCTACTGGCCTGGAATTCCAGGATTTCTGTTTGCCGGAGTGGGGGAGGTGGTCTCTGGGTGAGACTCTGGCCCAGGAGGCAGATGGGACAATCAAGATCTCTAGTGTGGAATCACAACAGCCCAGATGGCTCACCCACCCTTTGACTGCTGTGTAGCCTTGGGCTAGAACTCACCCCCTCTGAACTGAGAGAGCCCTGTTTACTCCCTACTATCCCTCATGGCAAGGAGCCCTGGTGGCACAGTGGTTAAACGCTCTGCTGCAAACTGATAGGTCAGCGGTTTGAACCCATCCAGCCACTCCAAGGAAGAAAGAGCTGGTGATCTGCTCCTGTAAAGAGTACAGCCTAGAAAACCCTATGGGACAGTTCTACTCCGTCATATAGGGTTGCTATGAATCAGAATGGACTCGATGGCACCCAACAACAACATTCATGCAGAATGCCTACCTTTGCCGTGAGCCAGGCACGTCCTTGGTGCTAGAGTCTCCACCAAGGGCTGGCATTCCAGAGGGTAGGCAAGCAGTAATCAATGAGCACAAAGGTGTGTTAGAAGGAACATTGCTCCAGGGAAAGTTGGGCACAGTGGTTAAAGCACTCAGTTGCTAACCAAGAGGTGGGTGGTTCGAACTCACCATCCGCTCCACAGAAGAAAGAAAGATGTGGCAGTCTGCTTACGTAAAGATTTACAGCCTTGGAAACTGTATGGAGCAGTTCTACTCTGTCCTATAGGATCGCTATGAGTTACATTCAATGGGGAAAGAAGAGTTTCTTCAATAAATGGTGCTGGCAATATTGGATTTCCACATGCAGAAAAATGAAGCAGTACTCATGACTCACGCCACACACAAAAACAAATTCAAAATGGATTAAGGACCTAAATGTGCAAACTACAACCATAAAATTCTTAGAAGAAAAAGCAGGGGCGATGATGTCAGGCCTAGCAGTCAACAATGGATTATCTAATATAATAACAAAAGCACAAACATCAAAAGACAAAATAAATAAATGGGACCTCACAAAAATTTAAAAATCCTTTTGTTCGTCTAAAGACTTTACCAAAAAAGTGAAAAGACAACTTACTGACTGGGAGAATATCTTCAGAAACCATATATCCAACAAGAATCTAATAACCTACATATATATAAAACTTTGACAACTTAACAACAAAAAAGACAAAGAACCCAATCATAAAATGGGCAAAGGACTTAAATAGACATTTCACCAAAGAGGACATTCAAACAGCCACCAAACACATGAGAAGACGCTCAGCATCATTAGCCATCAGAGATGCAAATCAAAACCACAGCAAGATATCATTTCACTCCCACTGTGATGGCTAGCCCTTGTGGTGCAGTGGTTAAGAGCTTGGCTGCTAACCAAAAGGTCAGCAGTTTGAATCCACCAGCTGCTCCTTGGAAACCCTATGGGACGGTTCTACTCTGTCCTATAGGGTCACTATGAGTTGGAATCGACTTGATGGCAATGGATTTTTGTTTTTAGGATGGCTAAGCTATATTGAAAAAGAAAACAGAAAATAACAAATGTTGATGAGGATTTAGGAAAATTGGAACCCTTATCCACTGCTGGTGGGAATGCAAAATGGCACAGCCCTTGTGGAAAACAGTGTGGCGGTTTCTCGAAAAACTAAAAAATAGAACTACCATATGATCCAGCAATTCCACTCCTGGATGTATACCCAAAAAACTTGAAAGCAGAATCTCAAAGAGACTTGTACACCAATGTTCACTGCACCACTATTCACAGTACCCAAAATGAGGAAACAACCTAAATGCCCATCCACAGATGAACGGATATACAAAATGCGGTACATACTCAAAATGGAATACTACTCAGCCAGTAGGAGAAATGAAGTTTTGATATATGCTACACTATGGATGGAGCTGGAAGACGTTATGCTGAGTGAAATAAGCCAACCACAAAAGGACAAATACTGTATGACCTCACTTATATAAAAAGACAAGAAAAGGAAAAGGTATAGAGAATAAAGTTTATTAGTGATGACCAGGGGCAGGAGGGAGGGGAAAATGGGGAGATTAACGGTGATGGAAATATTTCATTAATTAAGGGTAGGGTTGCATAGCTGATTATTATCATTGCTGTCAATAAGTTGTACGCCTGTAAAAAGCTAAACTGGCAAAAGTTGTATGATAGATGTATTTATAGCAACAACAACAAAAAGGGTAGCTGCTGAGGCTGCTTATGTATAACCAAAAACCTCATGGGATTTAGTTTCTTGGTTTGGAGGTTTAGGGTTACGGTTTCATGGGACATCCCAGTTAATTGGCCTAATAACGTGTTTAGCGCTTCTGTTCTACCTCCTTGTTCGATGTGTAGTGCCTGGGGTCTGAAAAGCTTGCAAGCAGCTGTCCAAGGCACGATAATTGGTCTCTATTTGCCTGGAGCAACAGAGGAAGGAGAGTCAGCAATAGGGGGAGGATATGGAATGTGTAGCTAATTGCTTCCATGAACAACTGTCTCCTTTGCCATGAGACCAGAAGAACTGGATGGTGCCCAGCCACAATTACTGAACGTTTGGATCAAAGATTCCATAGAAGAATCCTGATCACAAGGGGGAAAATGGGGAACAGAATTTCATATTCTCGTGGACTCTAGACTTACTGGAGCCATGGATAGTGGATGAACCCCTGAAACTATTGCCCTGAGACAATCTTTAAATCTTAAAACTGACCAATAGTTTAACTTAACTAGCAAAAAAGTCTACCTTGAGCGTTGTGCTCTTTTAAGAACTATCTATATGGGATCAAATTGACAACAGCAACTGGAAAGATTAGATAGAAACCTTAGGGGGCAGTGAATTTATGTTAATGGGGGAGGAACAACTCAGAAAAGGGGGATGAGAATGGTTACACAACTCAAAGAATGTACCAATGTCACTAAATTGTACGTGTAGAAACTGTTGAATTGGTGTATGTTTTGCTGTGTATATTCTCAACAACAACAAAAAACAAATAAAACTATATATATATTGTTGTTGTTTGGTGCCATCAAATTCATAGCGACCCTACGTACAACAGAATGAAACACTGCCTGGTTTGCGCCCTCCTCATAATCGTTGTTAAGCTTAAGTCCATTGTTGCAACCACTGCATCAATCCATCTCATTGAGGGTCTTCCTCTTTTTTGTTGACCCTCTACTTTACCAAGCATGATGTCCTTCTCCAGGGACTGGTCCCTCCTGATAATATGTCCAAAGTATGTGAGATGTAGTCTCGCCATCCTTCCTTCTAAGGAGCATTCTGGTTGTACTTCTTCCAAGACAGATTTGTTCGTTTTTTTGGCAGTCCATGGTATGTTCAATATTCTTCTCCAACACCACAATTCAAAGACATCAATTCTTTGATCTTCCTTATCCATTGTCCACCTTTCACATGTATATAAGGTGACTGAAAACACCATGGCTTGGGTCAGGCAAACCTTAGTCTTCAAGGTGACCTCTTTGCTTTCCAACACTTGAAAAAGCTCTTTGGCAGCAGATTGGCCCAATACAATGCGTCTTTTGATTTCTTGACTGCTGCTTCCATGGGTGTTAATTGTGGATCCAAGTAAAATGAAATCCTTGACAACTTCAATTTTTCTCCGTTAATCATAATGTTGCTTATTGGTCCAGTTGTAAGGATTTTTGTTTTCTTTATGTTGAGGTGTAATCCATACTGAAGGCTGTGGTCTTTGATCTTCATTAGCAAGTGCTTCAAGTCCTCTTCACTTTCAGCAAGAAAGGTTGTGTCATCTGCATATCGCAGGTTGTTAATGAGTCTTCTTCCAATCCTGATGCCTCTTTCTTCTTCATATAGTCCAGCTTCTCAGATTATTTGCTCAGCTCAGCATACAGACTGAATAGGTATGGTGAAAGAATACAACCCTGACGCACACAGTCCATGACTTTAAACCACACAGTATTCCCTTGTTCTGTTCAAACGACTGCCTCTTGATCTTTGTACAGGTTCCTCATGAGCACAGTTAAGTGTTCTGGAATTTCCATTCTTCTCAATGTTATCCATAATTTGTTATGATCCACACAGTCGAATGCCTTTGCATAGTCAATAAAACACAGGAAAACATATTTCTGGTATTCTCTGCTTTCAGCCGGGATCCATCTGACATCAGCAATGATATCCCTGGTTCCACATCCTCTTCTGAATCCGGCTTCAGTTTCTGGCAGTTCCCTGTCGACATACTACTGCAGTCGCTTTTGAATGATCTTCAGCAAAATTTTACTTGCGTGTGATATTAATGATATTGTTTGATAATTTCCGCCTGTTCCGCATTGGATCACCTTTCTTGGGAATAGGTATAAATATGGATCTCTTCCAGTCAGTTGGCCAGGTAGCTGTCTTCCAAATTTCTTGGCATAGACAAGTGAGCACTTCCAGCGCTGCATCCATTTGTTGAAACATCTAAATATATATATATATATATATATATATATATATATATATATATATATATAAAAAACACCAAACCAGTTGCCGTCGAGTCAATTCCGACTCACAGGGACCCTACAGGAAAAGTAGAACTGCCCCAAAAGGTTTCCAAGGATCAGCTGGTGGATACGAATTGCCGACCTTTTGGTTAGCAGCCGAATGCTTAACCACTGAGCCCGCTAGGGCTTCAAAAAGGACTTTGAACTTGTTTGTATATATATACACACATATATAGGTTTATGTATATAAAACTAAACCTGTTGCCATCGAGTCAATTCTGACACATAGCGACCCTATAGGACAGTGTAGAACTGCCCCATAGGGTTTCCAAGAAGCAGCCAGTGGACTCGAACTGCCAACCTTTTGGTTAGCAGCCGAACTCTTAACCACTACGCCTGCCACCAGGGTTTCCATTTATATACACACATACATATATACATACATACATACATATATATATATATATATATATATATACGTATAAGAAAACCCTATGGAGCACACTTCTAGTCTGACATACTTGGGGTTGCCAACTCAACAGCAACTGGGTTATTTTTTTATGGGGAACAGAGAGGCAGGGCCTCACTGGAAGGAGGTGATAGAGTGAGTACTCTGGGGACCCCTGGGGATAGAGGGGACAGCCATGCAAAGGCCCTGAGGTGGGCTCCCCTTGGAATGGGGGGAGCGTGGGGGGAGGACGGGAGATGAGGCCACAGCAGATGGTGTGGACAGCAGCGGGGACGCCACTCCATCCACAAGCAGTGCTCCCTTCCAGCCGCTGGAGTCCCCAGAAGGGCTAGGGACGTGGGGACCATGTGAAGACAAAGAGCCAGGGCCAGGGAGCTGAGAGGGATGGATTTACGGCCTCCCCTGACCCCGGCAGAGAAGCCGGTCTTGTTGGGCATGGCCAAGTCACCAGCGACCAGCCTGGGGGTGGGTAGGCCAGGATGAAAGGCCCAAGAAGGGATTAGCTGCGGCCCAAATGGCCTAGCAGAACACCATGGCAACCGTGAGGAGGCTGCAGAGCTCGGAGCTCCAGAGAATGGGGCCTGTGTTAACACCCACCACCACCCCCGCCCCCTCCCCCTGGCCTCCTGATGGGGCTGGGGGCTTGTTAACCAGCTTACCAGGCTGGCCTGGCCGGCCATTGACATGGAAATCCAGCCTGCTGTCCTTCAGCCCTGAAAGGGGCTGTCAGACCCCAGAAAGGAGTAGAGAGAGGAGGGGGAGGGGGCAGGTGGGGCCAGGGCAGGTGCTGTGTCTGGGGTCCATGTCCTCGGGTCATGTTTCCAGGGTTCCGGTGGGGACACCAGGCTTGAGAGGACCTGGGAGCTGCTCACCACCACCCACTCAGCAGGTATCTATGGGGTCTCTGGGTAAGGGATGCTTGGGGTCCCCGGGCAAAGGATGCTTACGGGCCCTGGGTAAGGGATGCTTGGGGGCCCTGGGCAAAGGATGCTTAGGGACCCTGGGTAAGGGATGCTTGGAAGCCCTGGGTAAGGAGTGCTTGGGCATCTAGGAATTGATGGGCCCTGAGTGTGAGGGGCTGACTCTGGCTGGAGGCCTTGATTTTCAAGTGGCCAAACTGGTTCAAGTCAGGCTGCAGGGCCACAGGCTGCAGGGCCACAGTACAGGCAGCGGGAGTTGGGGGTGAGGGGGAAGGTGGAGATGGGCCTGATGGGCCTAGGGCAGTCTCAGCTTGGAGATCAGCCTGGATGGGGGTGGGCAACCATGGGCAGTGTGCTTTCCCAAATTGCCCTGACCCCACTGCTGGCCGACCCCACATCCCAGCTGTCTCCAGTTCTGACTTCAACCCAGAGCTCCAGGCCCTTGGAACCCCCAGCTCCCCAAGTGGCTTCGCTGCCTGTCCCCTCATCAGGACCATCTCTTGCTGGCCTCCTGCCCCCCATGACCCCCTCAACCTGGCTCCTTCTGAAGGACCCTGGCCTCTAGGCTCTGCCTGTCTGTCTCGGGCCACACAGAAGCACACCTTCTCCCCCACCCCCAATGCCCAGCCCAACACCTCGGGGGCCCTGCCCACCAACCAGCTACCCCGCAGCTCCCTGGGACCTCTGCCTTTCCCAACTCCCTCCCCTCACTCCACTGGCATCCTGCCCTGCCCTGCTGCTGGGACATCCTGACTCTCCAGCTCCAGGAGTGTTGGAAGATGCATGTGTGTGCCCTGGAACTGCCAGCCCCTGGGGTAGGTGCCGCACGGCCCTGTCTGTGACATCCCGCTGTTCCTGAGATTGGGGAAATCTGGCCAGGACAGAGTGGGGGAGGGGGGACGTGCCCCCACCCCAGGCAGGAGGCCCAGCCCGCAGGATGTGCAGAAATGCAGCCGAGTGGGTGAGGAGGCTGAGCAGGTGCCTAAGCCCCTGTTGACACAGGATTACGGCCATCTGCTGCCCTCCCCAAACAGCCCCCCGGTCAGGAACCAGGGAGCCAGGCAGGGCGGCTCGCCCCCTGGCAGGCCCTCAGTCTCCCCTTCTGGAACTTGGGGCTGTGGGTAGCATGGGGATACTCGAGGTGGGGGGTGAGGAGGCCAGGTTGTTGGACCTCCAGGGAGAAGCCCCACCCTTACCCCACCCCACCTCAGGCTGTTGGCCCACGTCTCCAGCCCCACGCCCTTATTCTTACAGCAGGCAGGGTCAGGCTCAGTGCCTTCTGGGAGACAATGAGGATCCTTAGGTAGAAAGGAACCAAGAGAGTTTGGTTGTGGTCTGACGGAGGCAGGGCCCTCCATGGAGAAACTGAGGCAACTTCCTGCCCCTGCCGTTCCAACCAGGACTTGTCCCACCCAGCGCTGGAAGCTGTCCTCGAACACGTGCTCAGGCACACGTGCACACAGAACCCACAAGGGGCTGAGGGCACCCAGGCCTATTGTAGCCCTTGGTGAGAGGCAGTCCCAACAGTAGGGAGCCTTGTCTACACTGCACTCTCCCCTTTCACAGGGGCATCTACACTGCACTCCTCAGCCTTTTCCAGGGGCAATGTGACCTGCTGGGCCCTGGGCTCACAGCTCACCAGGTCACCTCTTTTACTGCTGTCAGACCTGCCCATGCCGGAGCATCACCATAGGTCACAGATGTCTCCCTCCATCCCCCATGTGGTCAGGGGGCTGCTAGGGGCCTCGATCTTCCTTCTGGGTATTGGGTATCCTCAGGGCGAGGCCCCAGCTGCACACAGCTGGTGACATGGGGGGGTGTTGGGAACATGAGAAGGCTGTGCCCCCATGGCTGCTGAAGTGCCTGTGAGAGCCCCGGGCAGGAGACTGACCGGGCCTTCCTCCATCCCCAGCCCCCCAGGCGGCCATCTGTCTGTCTCTCCCAGGGAGGGGAGGGGCCGCCCACATTCCTCTGCACACGGCCCCTCCCCACATCTGGCCCTTCCCAAGCCCCTCCTGTCCCCAGCAGGCCCTGGGACCCCCTCCCAACTGGGTACCTGCTGCAAGGGGGTGGCCAAGGCTGTAGCCCCTCCCTGGCCATGTCTGGAGCCAGAGGAGGGGGACACAGATAAAGAAGTGCTCAGAGAGGCAGCTGCCTGCCCCTTGTCCTCTCAGGGAGTCTGTGGTGGCCCTGGTGCAGCCTGGGGACCCACAGCAGAACCTCACTGGCCTGGGACTAAGGTGCTCTGCCCACAGCTCCTTGGCCTGAACTCCCATTGTGTGCTCCAGTCAAGTGGGAGTCGGGGACACCCCGGGACTAGGAAGGCAGGGGCGTGGGAGAAGGCACAGCTGGGCAGTGAGAGCAGGCTGCACGGACTAGGGGCTGGGCCAGTGGGCGCCCTGCCTCTCCTGCCCCCCGGGTGGCTTGAAGGATCTTCTCCCTGCAGGGAATGAGGATGTTAGTGCCCTCACCCGATCGGGGTACCTGGGGTGGATGATGGAGAGCACAGACCAGAAAGAGGGAGGAGTGGGGTCCCAGGGGAAAGCACAGACACCCCAGGCTGAGGGCCAAGCTGCAGGGCTTGTTCTCATGGTCCTCAGAGCTGCAGTGAGCACCTGGAGCAGGGGTATGAAAGCAGGCCATTGCAGTGTGCGTAGGAATTCGCCAGACAGAGAAAGTGTGTCCAGTGGGGAGACTCAGAGGCATTTCTAAACTCCTGTGTGGGCCTGGCACCCTTGGGCACTTCTTTGACTGGGCCAAAATTTATTGAGCACCTGCTGTGTGCTAGGCCCCATGCTGGGCATGGGGACAGAGGGATAGCCCCTACTTCCTCACAGAGGGAGTCCCCCTACTGCTCACTGGGAAGGGGAGCCCAGGGGTGATGGGAGAGTGGAACAGGACCTGACCTAGTCCAGGGCGAGGTTCTTGAAGGGAAAGCTTGCCAGGCAAGGGGGACAGCATGTGCAAAGTCCCTGTGGCAGAGGCACTGGCCCATGTGGAACCAAGGGGGAGGTGCCCAGTCTAGAAGGTCCCTAAGGGCCATACTCCCTGTGAGTAGGGGGTGGCATGATGCAGTTTGCCGGGGGGTTCTTTCCGTTCTATGTGCACCCCCATCCAGGCCCCCGCCCCCGGCCATGAGAACTCAGAGCCAGAAGTTAGTGTAAAATGAGCTGCTTAGGGGCTGGCTATGGGGGTGCCACACATGGAGGGTCCTGGGGGTATGGGGGCCATGTTTGTGCAGGGAACAGACATGCACACTCTTTGGGACCCCAAGCACATGGTCACACAAAGGCACCTGTTTATAGAGACACAGAGATGGGGCCGGACCGAAACGCAGGCAAAGGAGGTTGCCTCCAGATCCGCCTGCTCGCCCCATGCCCCCACCTCCCCCCACGCCTCCCCCGCCTCCTCTCAACACACAACAGCCGCCAGGCGGGTCCCCTTTCTCTCCTTGCCCCTTTCTCTGGCCCTTCAGCAAAGCAGTTGCTCGAGACTAATTGAATTTTCCGCCTGGGAAGGGCCTAGGGAGTTAAGGGCGGGCCTGCGGCTGGGAAGAAGCTTGTTAACAGGTCTGGCCCACCCCCTCACCCCCCCACCCCCACCCACCCCAGCTCTGCACCCCCTCACCACTGCTCCTCCCCTCTGGTGTGGGGGTGGGGTGGCCGTTGGAACAATGAATGGACAGACACGAAGTAGCTAGCCCCTGCCCCAGCCAAGCTGAGTGGATAGGAGGGGGCCTGGCCGGTGCTCCAGGCCACCTGCCCCTGCCCCGGGCTTGCAATGAACCCCATGGCAGTTTCAGACCTCTTCTGGGCCTCGATTTCCCCTCTTCCCTGAGTGGCACATACAGTTAAGTGCTCAACTATTAGCTGAAAGGTTGACAGTTTGAACCTACCCAAGCGTACCTAGGAAGAAAGGCCTGGCAATCTACTTTTGAAAAATCAGTCATTGAAAACCCTAAGGAGCACAGTTCTCTGACAGACATAGGGTCGCCATAAGTTGGAATCGACTCAACAGCAACTAACAACAACAAAGGGAATTGGGAATGGGGGGAAGGATGTCCCAGCATAAATCAGAGTTGCCCAAGGGCAGATATGGGTCAATCTTAGAGACTGGGGAGCTCAACTCCACTGCACAGGCAGGAAAACTGAGGCTAAGGTAGGCCCACAGAGCCAGACCTGGACTCTGGAAGCTGGTGGCTGGCGGGCTGAGCCAGGCTGAGCTCTGTGGAGGAGGGCCAGGCGAGTGTCCACCGCAGACACAGTGCTTACCTCCAAACCCCTGTCCCCAGCCCAGCTGCCAAATATTTACAGTGGGCATCAAATATTTACAGTGTGTGGCTGCCGAGGCACCCACGTGTGCCCGGGCGTGTGTGGGCCTGATGGGCGGGGGTGGGGCTGAGTACGGAGCTGCCTGCGGGGAGGAGGGGACTGCTGGCTGCACCTCCACTCACCAGCCTCTCTCCTTTTCTGGACCCCAACCACTTCCAAGCCCCCACCGAGGGGAGTGCCCCAAATGCCCAGAGGTGACTCGGCCCCACCCTGTTCGCCAGCCCTGGGGTCCCCAGCCTCACAGATGCAGTGGTGGGAGGGGGCAGCTTTAGCATCAGGGAGCAGGATGGGGGGACCACAACTCTCCCCACCCCCGGAGCTGTAAGGAGTGCTGGGGAAGGGGCCTCAGACACAGGATGGCCATGCCCCAGGCGTCCGGGGGATGGTCCCTGAGTGGGCCCCAGGGTCCAAGGACGACTAGGGGTGGACCTGGGGCTGTCAGACAACACAGCAGGACTCGTGTAGAGTGGGGTCCCCCTAAAACTGCCACCTGGCTCCCAAGTGCCCTGTTAGAGGGGTCTCAGGAGCCAGCGCTTCCCAAGGTGGACACCAGTACAAGTTCTGAGCTAAGGCCAGGCAGTGGGAACAATATCGGAAGGTTCAGGTCTTGGCCCAGAGAGATGGATGGACAGGTCGGCCAACAGGTGGGGCTGCATGTGGGCTTCTTAGAGCCCGCCCACCAAACCTTGGAATGAAGTGGTCATCAGCACGGACATGCGGGGCGTTCACTGGGTGAGGAGGGAAGCAGAGACCACGTGGGCTGTGCTGAAGACTACTGCTGTGCCCACGCTGACGATGAGGCCACCGAGGCCCAGGGGGTCACTGTCTGGCCCAGGGTCACACAGCCAGCAGGGAAAAGAGCCAAGGCCAAGCCCCAGCGATGCTCTGTGTGGGTCTACCACACTGGTGGTGAGCAGAGGTCTGTAAGGCTTGGGGATGTCCCTGGGAGCAGGGCACCTCGAGGTCTTAGGCCCAGGGCTAGATAGGGAGGCCCTGGGGTCCTGGCATGGCCTTGGCACCAAGCAATGCCAGAGGCAGGCTGGGGTCTGGGGGGGTGAGCTGGGGTAATGTGGCCACCCTGAGTGCTGCCCTCCTGCCGCCCACTCCTGGCTGACCTCTGGGGTGCCCGCCTGCCGCCCGCCTCCTGTCTGTCCTGAGTGCTGCCCGCCGGCCTGCTCCCTTCCTGCCCCCACCCCTTCCTCGGGCTCTGATGAGGGCGGCACACCCCTTCCTGCCGGCCCCCGTGGGCACGCGCCAGGAGCCGGCTAGTGGCCTTTCTGGCCTGTACCACTGACTGTCATGTGGGGGGCTGTGGAGGCCTTAGGTGGGCGGTGGGTGGTGGGTGTGGGCCCCCAAGGAGGCGTCCCTGGGGTGGTCCCTGGGTGGGCCTGGGGGCCAGGGAGTCGGGTAGAAACGGGGTTGTCAGGCCACAGGGCCTGGCTCGTGTAGTGGGGTTCAGAGTGTGTGGGACAACTCTGTTTCCTGATGCTTCGGGTTGAGATGGAGCACAGCAGGTGGGGGTGGGGGACAGGGGCTCCCCAAGACCTAGTGTGAGAGGTAAAGAGGGTGTGTGGCAGGAAAGGCCAAGAGATAGAGAGAGACAGAGAGATGGAGAGAGACAGAAATACAGAGACTGCTGAGACAGAGATAACGAGAGATAGAGACAATGAGAGACAAACTGTGAGAAACAGACAGTTGAGGGACAGAAAGAACGAGAGACACAGTGACAGACAGAGACAGTGAGGGACAGAGACAGTGAGAGACAGAGATAGTGAGAGACAGAAACCATGAGAGACAGAGACAGTGAGGGGCAGAGACAGTGACAGAGTCAGTGAGAGACACAGATAGTGAGACACAGAGATAGTGAGAGGCACAGTGAGAGACAGACAGTGAGGGACAGAGACAGTGAAGGATAGAGATAGTGAGAGAGATACTGAGGGACAGAGACATGAGAGACAGAGAAATGGACGAGTGAGTGATACTGGGCTCCTATCAGAGGCCTGGAGCCCCATTCCTCATCCCAGCAGGGAGATAATGAGGATGAGAATGTGATAAACACAGATTGTCTCGGCAGTTCCGGGTGAACCCAGGGGCAAGAGTACTCCTCTGAGGGGCATTTTTTCCTCATCGAATCATCCTGGTCTCAGTCCAGGGCCCTATCCCAGAATCCTCAGATGACAATAGCTCCCCCCCAAAACCCACCCCTGTAGCCTGCAAGGGGTCCCCAAAGTGGCCTTTCCCACAACCTCTCCCCAGAATCCTGGGGTTTAAAAGATGGGAGCTCAGGAGGGGGACAGAGAAATGAAGTCATGAGTAGGGGTCACTGAGGGAGCACACTCATCCACCCACCCACCCATCCATCTACCCATCCATCCACCCACCCACCCATCCATTCATCCACCCATCCACCCAACCACCCACCCACCCATCCATCCATCTATCCACTCACCCATCCATCCACTCATTCATGCACCCATTCATCCATCTACCCACCCATCCACACACCCACTCACCCACCCATCCACCCATCCATTCACTCACCCATCCACTTATGCATCCGTCCTCATCCACCCACTCATACACCCACCCACACATCCATCCACCCATCCATTCATTCTCTGACTCATCCATAGACGTTTCCATCCATTCATTAGCAGCAGCAGGGGCTGTGCTTATCTGGTTCAGGGCATCATGGGGCCAGTGCATGGTGGCCACAGAGAGGACTCACTGGATGGACGGAAGGATGGTCAGAAGAACAGATGGGTGGAAGGATGGCTCTTAGAGGTCTTTCCTTAGATTTACACTCAGATGAGCCCTGGCGCTGTAGGCTGAATTTAGATACCTCAAATTTCCAAGATAATCACAAACCCTAGTGCCTGTCAGGCCACATGACCAAGAACATGAGCATCAGAGCTTGCTGAGGTGGACGTAGAAATGGAAACATCCAGGAAATAGTCTATGGTGGGCCTGGTCCAGACCCAAGGGGAACTCAGGTGACCTTTGTTCGGGGGAAGGGTAGTCAGGGTTTGAGGGCAGAAGCACAGAGAGCGAGGCCCTCAGCCTCCACCTCTTTCCTCCTCTTTCTTATGGCCTGAGTTTACCTCTTTACCTAGGGAAATGTGGGCTTGGCAGGGTGAGGAAGTTGGGCCACCTGGCTAGACCCACTTCCATCTGAGCAAACACTACAGACCCCGTGGCAAATACTACGGACCCCGACATGACATGGATTTGCTCATGTTCACGCATGCATAAAGACACACATGTGCACATGCCTGCTCACAAAGAGGAGGAGGGCTCCCCCCTGTTATGTCTTTACCCTGCTGGGAGACCTTGGGCAAAAGTCTCTGTCCCTGCCTGGGTCCAGATCTCCCCATTTGTGGACTAAGGAGCTTGGACCCTTCAAGAGCCCATGCTGGCTGATTCCAGGGGGGCGGTGGGGTTGCTGGGCAGGGAGACCAAGGCAGGGCGGAGGCTGGGCCCCTCCTGGCACTGGCTCATGTTTCTGACCACTGGCTTCCTCCCCCGCGCCCCTCTGGGGAGGGACCGTCATTAACTTCTTCCTGTTCAGATCAGTAGTCTGTTTCCAAAAACATATTTCGAAGGATTATTTTGCAAAGGAAATGTTTTTGAAAGAATCTTGTGTCCCGTTCCAGCCGAGGGAAGTGGGGGCCACAGTGGGAGTGGGGACAGGGGTGGGGGTGGCCCCTGGCAGCCAGGCGAGCTGGCTTGCTGGACTCTGGGCCAGAGCCTCTCTCTGGGCAAAGTGGCTACGGAAAAAACTTGTGGGGGCCGGAGCTGGGCAGGGACTGAGGAGGGGGGAAGGCTTTTGGGGTGAAGGGGAATAGGAAGAGGGAGGAGGTGAAGAGGGGGAGCAGAGTCCCCATTTCCTCATGGCCCACCCCTCCTTTGCTAAATCAGTGGTCCCCTCTCTAACTTACACCCGGGACCCCACAGCAGCATTTCACCTGGGAGTGCAGCTCCTCCTAGAATCACTTCTGCCTGCTTCTAGCCTGCCGCCCACCTCCACCTCTCAGGTTGTCTGTCCCCCAAAAGTGCTCTTGAGCCCTAGGCCCTGCATACAGTGGCCCTCCCCCCAGCAGGCTCACTTGTGCCTGTGGGGTAGGGATCCCCCAGTGACATTCGTGCCCACCTGGCTCAAGCCACCTGTCTCACCAGCTTCCATATCCCAGTGTCCACCTGGCCCCTGGGACACGGCAAAATCCCTGCATCCCCAGACACCAGCCCACCCCCTTCTTCTAGAGCTCGCTCTTCCTCAGGGCTTTCCCAGCCCAGAAATAAACAAAAAATCAAACCAGTTGCAGCAACTTGATTCTGGCTCATGGTGACCTTTCGGAAGCAGATTTCCAGGCCTTTCTTCCAAGGCACCATTGGGTGGATTTGAACCACTAACCTTTTGATTAGCGGCCAAGCGCTTCAAGTGCTCCATCATTTGCGCCACCCAGGGACTCCAGAGAAGGCCCAAAGTCCACCACTTGAGCTATGCACACGAGTGGTTTTTCTTTGCTTTTATTTTCTGTCTTGGTAAACACATTGCAAAACAAACAGGACCTGGATGGATAGGGCACAACCGTCTCTGATGTTTTAGGGCCTTTGGTAGTTTTCAGAAGGCAACATCATTTTTCTCTGTGGGGTGTGGGGTGAGGGCACACCTATCCTTCCGACCCACTCCCAGCACTAACCAGTGTGGGGTCCAGACAGGCCCCTGGGGCCTGGACCCCACCCTCAGGTCCCCCGGCCAGCCAGAGTGCCCTCTGCCCACCTGGCTCCTGCTGGCGCCCATCTGCGCTGCCCACCTGCCTGCCTGCCTGCTGGGTGGCCTGGGACAGGGCGTGCTGTCTCTGGGCCTTTGTCGCCCCGTCTAGATTATCACCTATCCATTGGGGCTCCCAGCTCCCAGGACACAGGGAGCACTCAGCAAACACAGATGGATGGTGAGACCTGGGTAGCAGGTCTGAAAGCAAAGATCCTTTCATCTCAAAGACCTGGTACCCCACTTCCCAGAGTCCCAGGCTCCTCTGGGCTGGGCCTTGTGGGTAGGGAGGGCTGTGCCCCCAGATGTCCTCTCTGGTCTCAGCCCTCTACCTTTCTAGATGCCAGCCCTTTACAGCCCCCCACAACCCCCACAGTCCCTCACAGCCCCCTATGATCCCCATGGCCCCCATGGCCTTCTATGGACACCTGTAGCCCCTGTGGCCCTCCACGGCCCCCCTAAGGCCCTCCACAGCCTTTCATAACCCCCACAGCTCTCTGTGACCCCCCCATGGCCCTCCACAGCTTCCACTGCCCCCCCCCACTACTCGCCACACCCTTCTGCACCCTCCTACAGTTCCCCACGCCCCCCATAGTCCCCTAAGGCCCTCCAAAGCCCTTCATGCCCCCTCTCACAGTCCTCCATGGCCCCCCATGGCTTCCTACTGCCCTCTGGCCCCCATAGGCTGGGGAGATTCCACAAGCTTGGCCCAGGATGTCCATGGCTAGCCATTCTGATCAGAGGCCCCCCAGTTGACTGATGTCTGAAGCCATTTCCCAAGCCCCTGGGGACCCGGGGCCGGGGGAGGAGCGTGCTGTCAAGCTGGCCAGCCAGCTGGTCAGTGTGGCTAAGTGCGTGAGGGGCCCAACCAGGCCGTGTCCCTGGCTGCCACTCATGTGCTGTGTCTCCTTGGCCAAGTGACCAGAGCCTCTGTGAGCCTCAGTTTCCCCTCCGGGAGGAACAGACGAGCCCTTGGACTCTCTGAGGGGTCTAGCCTGGTCAGATGGGGCCCTGGGGCTCTGGTCACTATGGGGGCCTCATCCTGGCACTGATCATTCACCCGCCTCTGTGCAGTCAGCCCCATCACCAGACCCCAACTCAGGGGTGTTGCCTCCTCCCCCTCCTCTGGGGGGTGCCTGGCCTGGGGGACCTGGAGGGAGGTTCCCTTCTAAGGGGGCTGGGGTAATCCGCTGGGGTCTGTGCTTGTTGGGTTCTCTCTCTACCTATCTCTCTCTGTCTCTGTCTGTCTGTGTCTGTCTGTCTTTGTCTCTTACCCTCTCTTTCTCTCTCTCTCCATCTGTCTCTGTGCCTCTGTCCCTTTCCCTGACTCTGTTTCTCCTTGTGCCCCTACCTCTCTCTCTGTCTCCAACCGTTGGTTTTTCTGGCCACCCCCAGCTCACCTCCCACGCCCCCATTTCCATCCCCCCTTCCCCGGGGCTCATGGTTCTGGACTCTGCTGCTCTGCCTGTCCACAGATGTCCTGGAACAGGCGTGAGGCTATTTTGGGAGCTGGTGGCTCCCTTGGGTCTTTCCCAACCGTCTTGGCGGGAGTGCTCGAAGCCAGGCAGGTCACTGTAGCGGCTGGGCGGGTGGCAGGGAGTGCAGTGAGGGGACACAGCACTGACCTCCCAGTGACCAGGGCCAGGGGGCCGGGACCGGGGGGTCTGAAACCCCCTCTGGGGCCAGCAGATGCAGCGGCTGGGGCCTCGGATTGGACTCCAGACCCGGGAGGGGAGGTGGAGGGGGGCAGGCCTAGACCAGCTCCCCAGCCCTCCGCCCTGTCCCCCCCAGTCTGGACACACAAGTCTGCACCTTCAGCAAGACACTGGAGCCCCTCAGGCAGCATGGCCATGCCCAGCCCTCCACTGACTCCAAGGTCCATGCCCTTGCCCCCCACAGTCCTCCCTTCACTCCAGCCACATGGACCCCCTGCTAGCCCTTCAACACACCAGACTCCTCCCACCTCCTGGCCTTTGTATCCACGGTCCCTTCTGCCTGGGCTTCCTATCTCTGAGAGCATCCTCCCTGCTCTGACTGAGAGCCCCCCACCATCGCCCTCCTGAGCCATCCAATAGAAATAGCATGCAGACGGGAAGTAGAATTTCCCAGTGGCCACGAAAAAAAAATTAAGGTGAAATAAATTTTCTTTAACCCAATATATCCAAAATATTATCATTTACATGTAATCGATATAAAGTTATTGCTGTTGTTGCTAGCAGCTGCTGAGACGGCTCTAATTCACGGTGACCTTATGTACAACAGAATTAAACGTTGCCCAGTCCTGCACCATCTTCAGCATTGTTGGTTTGTCTGAGTCCACTGTTTCGGTTATCGTATCAGTTCATCTCACAGAGGGTTTCCCTTGTTTTCGCTGACCCTCTACTTTACCAAACATGATGTTCTTTTCCAGCCATTGGTCTTTCCTGATGACGTGTCCAAAGTAAGTGAGCCAAGGTCTCATTCTCCTGGCTGCTGAGGAGCGTTCGAGTTGTATTTCTTCTAAGACTGATTTGTTCTTCTGGCAGCATGTAAACAATATATAAATGATTTGTGAGGTATTCTACATTATTTTGTTTTTAGTACTGAGTCTTAGAAATCGGTGTGTATCTGGCCCACGGCATGTCTCAATATCTCAATCTGGACATTTTGGGTGCTTAATGGCTACATGCGGTTCATGACTATGGGATTGGACAGCATATACGATTGTCTTGTTCCATTTATTTATTTATTTTTATTTATGTATTGACTTCTTTTTTAAAATACTTTATGTCTTAGGTTTACAGAGAAATTGTGTAGAAAGTATAAACTCGTTGCTGTCGAGTCGATTCTGACTCATCGTGACCCTATAGGACAGAGTAGAACTTCCCCCACAGGGTTTCCAAGGCCGTACCCTTTACAGGAGCAGACTGCCACATCTTTTTCCCACGGAGCAGCTGGGGGGTTTGAACCACCGAACTTTCAGTTAGCAGCTGAGTGCTTAACCACTAAGCCACCAAGGCTCCTTGCAGAAAACATAAAATCAAACATTCAAACCCATTGCCGTTGAGTTGATTCTGACTCATAGCAACCCTACAGGGCATAGGAGAACTGCCCCACAGGGTTTCCAAGGAGCGGCTGGTGGATTCAAACTACCAACCTTTTGGTTAGCAGCCAAATGCTTAAACACTGCACCACCAGGGCCCTACAGAAATCATAGAGTTCCCACATACCCCTTCCCCTTCACACAGTTTCGCTTGTTATTAATATCCTGCATTCACGTGGTACATTTTGTTACAACTAATGAACTAATATTGATACATTATTGTAACTAAAGACCATAGTTCTTATTGGGCTCACTCTTAGTATTGTCCATCCCGCTGGCTTAGATCAGTGTGTTGTGTGTCCACCATTACCAACCAGCTGCCATTGAGTCAACTCTGACTCATGGCGATCCCATGCATGCAAAATAGAACTGTGCTCCATTGGGTTTTCAAGGCGGTGACCTTTCAGAAGTAGATTGCCAGGGCTTTCTTCCAAGGCACCTCTGGGTGGGTTCGAACCGTCAGCCTTTAGGTTAGTAGTTGAGCTCTGAACTGTGTGCACCACCCAGGAACTCCTGTCCACCATTACAGTCCAGCTTTATTTTCTTTGTGGTGCTTCCCACTATCTAGACTATTTTATTGATTAGTTGAGCTGTTTATCATTTGCCTCTCCCAGTACAGTGCCAGTCACGTGGGCAAAGGGCCATCACCGGGCCTCAGTGAGTACATAGCCACACGGCTCCTGCCCCAGAAATATGTGCTTGTGAGGGCTTGAACCCATGGACAGTCTGTCCCCTCCCCTCCCCCATGCCCTGGGGACATCAGATAGGCACACTGAGGGTCACATTGGGGAGATCTGTAGAGACTGGGAGGAGCCCTGGTGGCGCAGAGGTTAAGCACTCTGCTGCTAACTGAAAGGTTAGTGGTTCAAACCCCCCAGCTGCTCCTTGGAAACTATATGGGGCAGTTCTACTCTGTCCTATGGGGCTGCTATGAGTCAGAATTGACTCGACAGCAATGGGTTTGGTTTGGTTTTGGTAGAGACTGGGGGCTGGACAGGACTGGTTGACCTGTTTCCCCTCTGACCCTCCCTGACTCTGGACCCAGGACTGGGGGGAGGGGCTCCTGCATCCATCTCATCTCCTCCTCAGCTTGTCTAATTGCATTCCCAGCTCTTCCTTCCTCCAGCCCTGCGCTGTGGCAGTGTCCGTTTATAAACCTGGCGTGGTCTGTGTCCCGGAGAATGCCGGAGACTGGTGCCCATCTGGAGAAATCTTTATGGTCCCCCTCCAGGCCAGATGTCAGCTGCGCTGTCTCTCCCGCCCTGCCCTGCCCTGCCCAGCCCAGCTGGCTCCCCATTGGCTATTCAGGGCCCATAGCCCCAGCAGTCAGCGGCCTTCCTGATTGGTCTGGGGTGCTTGGGCCTCCTCAAGAATGACCTCTATCTTGGGTTCATTCATTGCTGGTACTGGCTCAAGGCCCAAGAGATTCCCTCAGCCTCCACCTGGTCCCAAACTCTGTGTGTTCTGAACCCCACCCCTAGCCCTCCATTCCCCCCCATTCAGGGTAATGAGGGAGCCCTCTGTCCTAGCCCCCCTGCAGCAGCACCACAATTAACAAGGGTTTTTTTGGGTCTCCCAGGCACACCCTTTTGACCAGCTTCCTACTGACTCCTCAAGGGTTGTTCACAGCAAGACTCAACAGGGAAACATCCACACTGTCCAACAGTGGCCTCAGTTCTTGATCCATAAAATGGGAATGAACACCCTCATGTGGCAGGAAAGAGAGCAGAATGAACTCTCTTTGAGGCCTGCAAAGGGGAGGGTGTTGTCAATGAATGCTGAGCCCAGGACCATAGCTGTGGGGCCCGGGGAGGTGGGGGCCCCAAATCTCGGCCCCAGCTCCACAGAGCAGTATTTAAGAATGCAGCTCCACCAGTGAATGGCTGTGAACCTGGGCCAGTTGTTTCTCCCCTTTGGCCTCTCTTGCTGCATCTGTAAAATGGGACAGTAAGATAAAATGGGGAGAACAGTGCCCCCTCCCAGGGTGGTGGTGAGAACTCTGGGGGCTAAGGTCCCAGCATGGCAAAGGTGTTTGGCCAGTATGGGTTCTGCCCTCTCTCCTGGAGCCGTGTCTGGGCCAGAGCCTCCGCTTGCTGTCCAGGCTGGACAGGGGCCCGGCCGGGGCGGGAGCATGTGGCCCACACACCTGCGCGGTGTGGGTGTCTCAGCACCAGCACTGTCCTGAGTCCACCATTCGTGCCACTCTTTCAGGCCATGGTTCATCTCGTTTTCTATCCCCAGCCTCGGCGGGGCACATGGTCAGGGCCCTTAATCTCGTCTGGGTCCCTCAGACGGGGAAACTGAGGCCCGGAGAAGGGCACTGACTCTCTCAGGCGCCTTAGCCTCTGTGAAGCAGATGGGCTTTGACTGGGAAAGGGGGCAGAGGGAAAGGCGTGGAGTGAGAGGGGCAGCCCCAGGGAGGAGACTCTCCAAGAGGAAGGCCAGGCTGGGGCGAGGGTCCCCTCAGGAGGAGGCTCACTGAGAGGGACCCCAGGCTGGGGTGTCCCTGCAGGGGGAGGCTAGCTGAGAGGGAGGCTAGGCTGGCGGGTCCCTGCAGGTGGAGATTCACCAAAAGGCAGGCCAGGCTGGGGGTGCCCTGCAAAGGGAGACTCGCTGAGAGGGACGCCAGGCTGGGGGGTCCCCGCAGGGGGAGGCTTGCTAAGAGAAAGGCCAGGCTGGCCTGGAATGCCCTTTGGGCTGCCTGCCTGACCACCCATGTCCAGGGAGGAGAGAGTGGTGTCAAAGCTGACAGCCCTGCTTGGTGCTGACTCCCCTTATCAGACCCCAAGGCACCCCTGAGTGAGTGGACTCTCTGGGAGGGGTCGATAAGGAAACACAAGGCGTGGACAATGGCAGGGCACCCCCTGGAGCAGCACCGGGAACAATGCTGGTCACAGAGGGTTAATTAGGGAGGGAGAGTCCTGGCAGGCAAAGCTGAGAGGGGCCCGACCCCAACCAGGCAGCAGAGGTGGGGGCAGGCAGATGCTTCCCCATTCCCATCCCAGACACTCTTAGGTCCAAAACACTTCCCTTCTGCAGGGCCTTTGCACACAGTTTCCTCAGCCAGTAACACTGCTCTGTTCACTTGGCTGGCCACTCACGTCCTTCAGGGCTCAGTTCAAATGCCACCTCCTCCAGAAAGCCTTCCCTGCCTCCCAGAGCAGACCCAGTACCCTCAATATATGTGATTGTCCCTCCCCACACATTCCCTCCGGAGCTTTTATCATTAATGACTTGGATGCTGGATTTGGTCATTTCATGTGAGCGCAAGGATTGTGTCCATCTCTGTCCATTCCCCACTCGATCCTGGTTTCCAGCACAGGGCCTGCACACAGTAGGAGCTCAACCTACTGCATACATGAATCAGTGAACAGGCAGCTGGCTGTGTTCCTCCGTCAGCGACATGGGATAGTGTCCTACTGGCAGAGGCATGAGTGGGGACACCTGGCCAGCATCAAGCACATAGTAGGTGCTCAGCTGATGAGTGGTCAAGGTGAGCTGGCTCCCTGCATTAGCTTTGCATCACTCTCCCCCAGCCTGTGGGGGGGGGGGAGGGCTCTGTCTGCCCTGAGTCAGGGGATGGCAGGTCAGCACACTTTCTTGAGCACCTACTGTGTACCAGCTGCGCTAGTGTGGGCAGGTAGGCAGGAGGGCCATCCCTACCAGGCACAGACCTGCCTCCTTCTTGCCTGCAGAGCAAAACTCTCAGGGTCCCAGGCATCTCCTGGCACACAGTAGAGCCTCAGTTTATGGCTTGGGGTTGAGAGGATGGGACTCAGGACGGGCAAGTTTTGATGGGACAGGTGGCGGTTGGGGGCAGCTGTTAGGGGATTCAGAAGGGACAGGTGAGGGAGCATCAGACAGTGGGGACCCTGCTGTCCTCTCCCCAGAGCCCCAGGGTCCCCAGCAGCTTGGGGTCTGCTTTCCAGCCACGGGCAGCTCCAGCCTTTAACTGAATTCCTGGCCAAGGTCCTACTAGGGGCCTAAAAGGGCTTGTGAAGTTCGGAGCTCTAGTGCCTGTTCATGCAGGCTCCCAGCAAGCCCCTGCGCCGCCCCTGGGCCTCAATCTCCCCATCGGTGTAATGGCAGCATAATGCTTTCAAACTCCCTCACCTTCTCCAAGAAGTTCCTGGGTGGAGCAAAAGGATAAGCGCTTGGCTACTAGCTGAAAGTTTGGCGGTTCGAACCCACCTAGAGGTGCCTGAGAAGAAAAGCCTGGCCATTTGCTTCTGAAAGGTCACAGCCTTGAAAACCCTATAGAGCAGTTCTACTCTGCACACGTGGGGTTGCCATGAGTTGGAGTCGACAAACAGCAACGCCTGCTTCATGCTGGGCTCCTTTGCCTTCTGATGCAGTAGGTAGGCTCAGCCAAGGCCTGACCCAGGAAGCGAGGGGGGCAAGGCCTGGAGAGGAGAGCTGGCCTTGAGCCGTCTGTATTGGGATCGGCTGTTCACTCCTCCCGGTGGAAGCTGCACAGTGTCCCCTTGGGGAGCGGGGGCCAAGAGCTTCCATGCTGACCTCACTTTCTGGGGGAGCGGTGCCAGATGTGGGCTGGGGGAATAGCCCGGCCTGGCCTGAGACCCTGGCAACTCTGGGTACTCCGTACTGGGTGGGGGCACAGGGTGCAAGGGGATGACAAGGCTGGAAGGAGTCTGCTCTAAGAGCCCCAAGGCAGGAGTTCGAGTCCTGGCTCTGCCACCCACTCAGCAGGGGTTCCCAGGGGTGCTCCCTCCACATACACAGATGAGGCCTGGAGCCTGTCTTTGTCCCAGGTGGGGCCGAGGGTGCCCAGACTTCTGAAAGCTATGGAGACCCAGGCTGGGGGACCACAGGCCAGGCCCATCCCCTGCTGGCCTCAAGGGGAAGTTGGTGCAGAGAGAGGCCGGAGCATGCAGACCAGGGGTTCCTCAGGCTGCCTTACCCCTGGGCCAGGGTCCCCAGGCCACAGTACAGGGCCTCTGGTCCCGCTGAGGATATGGGCAGCCGGCTCCCTCCGCCCGAGGCCCCTCCATTAGCACTGACAAAGCAAGGAGGGGGACGGAGCACAAGGGGACACTGGCCTGGGCTCCTGTGTCCAGGGCTGCAGTGACCCCAGGCCCACCTGCCCTGCCAGGAGACAAGCTCGAGGGGCAAAGATTGGTGTCGCTAGGCCCAGTGTACAGCTGGCAAGACTGAGGCCCAGAGAGGCCACCAGCTGAAGGCCACCGGCTGAGGGAAGCCTGTCCTGGCCCCCAGTTAGTGTCCCCACCTGACACTAGGACTCCCTGATCCCGGCACCCCCTGGATAAGGGGCAGGGCAAGAAGGGAGAGGTAAGAAGAGGCTTCCCCCCTGCTGAGCCACTGTGGCCTGGGGACCCCTGTGGCTGCCCCTTTGGTAGGGGCGGGTATGAGGCCAGCAGGATTCAGACGTGGATGGGGCAGCGTGGGTCCAGGGTGCCAGCTGCCCTGCAGTGCCACCACTGCCTAGTGCTGCCCCCTGCAGGCCGAAGCCACTGTGGCCATGCTGGGCAGGAGTGTGCAGCAGAGGGACTGTGGCCCAGGGGCAGGGACAATCAGGGCCACTTCATGTCTCTTCCCACCTTTAGCACTCTCCCCTCACAGCCCAAACTGACCAGACACACCCCCAGGCACCCACACCCAACCAGTGGACGGGGGGAGAGGCCTGGCCAGACTCAAGGCCAGCACTGCCAAGGGCCTGGGTGAAGAACAGGGACACTTTGGGGGCTGAAGGGAATACACGGGGACGGGGTATATGGGAATCTGGAATTGCGGCTGGGGCACCCCTCGGGATCGTCAGGAGGGTCTGGGGGTCTGGCTAAACGCCAATCCACCTTGAGACACACTGGGCAGGAAAAGAAAGGGACCACCCCCGCACCCACCCTCTAGAGCTGCACGCTTGCGCATACAGTGTCATACACACACAGGCGACATGTCCACTCACACACTCTCATCTAAACACAGCTACACAGGGCCACACTCACCACATGCTCACTGTGCTCACTGCACAGTCACCCACACACACGTACACTCACCTGCATGCTCACTTGCACACTCACACCCACACACATACACTCACTGCACACCCACAACACACACCCACACACCTATACTCTGCACAAACACACCCACCCACATGCATGCTCACTGCACATTCACCCACACACTACACTCACTGCACACTCACCTACACTTATCCACACACACTCACTGTACACTCAGAAACAAAAACACATGGACACTCACTGCACACTCACACAAATTTACACTCACCTGCACACTCACACATGTACTCACCTGCATACTCACCCACACACATACACTTACTGCACACAACTCATCCACACATATACTCACCTGCACACTCACATACAGTCGCCCGCACACTCACCCACATGGACAGTCACTGCACATACACACACATACACACTGCACACACACACGTGTGGAACTCACTGCACAGTCACACACACACGGACACTCACTGCACATTCACACACACACACACACTGCACACTCATACCCACACCTACACACATGGACACTCACTACACATACCGACATACATGGACAGTCACTGCACACACACCCACACACATGGACACTCACACCCACACACACAAGGACACTCACTGCACACTCACAGCACACTCACACATACACACCCACACATATACACTCTGCACACACCCACACACGGACACATCACACAGTCACACACACACACTCACCTGCACTTGCTCACAACTCACTGCACTCACCTGCATGCTGTCACTTGCACACTGACCACACACTCACTGCACACACTCACCACACACTCACTACACTTCCCACACACTCATTGCACACTCTGCTCCTGGGGTGCTCCTTGCTCCCCACCTGTTCCTCTCTCACCAGCTCCCTGGAGGGTCCAGTCAGGGGGCTCCCCTCAGCTGCCCTGAGAGCGTGGGGAGACTCTGCTCCTCTCCCCCATTCACTGTCCCAAGGGCCACAGCCTGGCTGCCCCCTCCCAGTCGCCCAGCCTGAGAGGGGCAAGGTGCCAGGCTGGGGGGTGTTGGGTGTGAGAAAGGCCCTCCCCGCCACCTCCTGCCCAAGCCTGGAATGCGCTGACCACAGCGGCCCAGTCCTAATCCCAACTCTGTGCCTGGGCCAGCAGAGCTGCTGGAGCAGGGCGGCAGAGAGGGTGGGGGTGGATAGGTGGGGGTTTCAGGGGACAGGCTGGTGACTCTGGATGGTCCTGTGGTACCAGGCAGTCAAAACAGACCCCTAGAAGGCCAGGGAAGGGTTGGTGGCACGCCTCCCCTCCCCCACCTTGGCCTTGGGCCCCTGGGAGCTAAGCTCAGGGGCCTAAAGGAGGAACCTGGGCTGGGCAGTCCACGTCCTCTCTGTGCTCTTCCTACAAGCATGGGGGAGAGGCCACCCGTCCAGCTGTCTGAAGGGTCCTAAGAGGTGAAGTCAGGGCAGGGGGACGGGGTGGGCGGCCTGGCAGGGGAGAGTTCCAGGGATAAGAGATGAATGGGGCTGGGGGAAGGGCACAGTGAACTTGTCAGCCCCGCCCTGGCCTGGGGGCGGGGCTCCTTCCAGCCCCCACTGCCTATATCTTGGGCTTGCCCCACCTTCCCACAGTAGCTGGGAAGATGGCACTGCAGGTGGGTGAGACCCCAGGGTTGGGCCACACATTTGGGCCTCGGTGGGGAAGGGAGCAGAGCCAGCTGGGGGTGCCTCGCCGCCTGTGCCCCTCCTCATAGATCTGGGGGGCAGGTTCCGACTTCTCATCAGACCCCATGCTGAGAGGGTGTGGGGAGGGGGCCCAGAGTCGGTCTGCTAGGCAGTCTCCGTGCCTTTCACCTCATTGTGAAGGAAACGTCCTTAGAGGGACAGGGTTCTGGGGAAGACCACACCCGGGACTGGGGCCAGGCTGGCTGGGGCCCTCTAGATAGAGGGTGCACCGTGGGGGAGGGAGGCCATGGAGCCCTGGGCCTCCCCTCCTCTTTTGCAGTTCGAAGCCTTCTACTCGGGGGGCCTGGCCCCTGGCTGGAGCCTGCTGGTCCAGGGACAGTCCAACTCCAGAGAGGACAAGTAAGGGACATGGCCCCTCAGGCTCCCTCTGGGGTCCTGAGGGATGACTGGTCACAGGGCTGTGGGGCTGGTAAGCTGTGTGCTGCCCTTATGACCCACAATGCTCCCACCCAGGTTTGAGATCAACTTCTTGTCCGAGTCGGGGGACATCGCCTTCCATGTGAAGCCCCGCTTCTCCAGCGCCACCTTGGTGGCCAACGCCTTCCAGGCCGGCAGCTGGGGCCCGGAGGAGGTGTCCAGTATCTTCCCGCTGGTGCTGGGGGAGCCCTTTGAGGTGACGGACGGGGGGCAGTGCAGAGGGGTGGGTGAGACCCATGGGTATAAGGGAGGCCCATGGGGGGATGGGAATGTGGAAGACAGGGAAGGTCTGTGGGGGGCAATGCTGTGGTGCCGTGGGGGTGACAGGGGAGACCCAAGGAGGGGTGGGCAAGGCCCATAGGGGTGAGGTGGATGAGCCCCATTTAAGGGGAGGCCCAGGGTAGGGGTACCCTATGGAGCATAAGAACACTCTCCTAGGCTTTGCGAGGAGGATGGATGCCCTAGGAGGGTGGGGATCCCTGTCTTTCCAGCTCCAACAGGCACTGTGGTCCAGCAGGAGCTAGGGTTGCGGGGGAGGGAGAGGGACTTACCGTGGCTGTTTTCTCTGCTGGATCTGGGTAGCAGCCCTCCCTGTCTCCCCATCTGAACAGTGGGAGCCCCCTGCCCTGGCTGCCAGGCACCCCGTTTGGAGAGAGAAGGGAGACCCCCACCTGGGGCTCAGAGCTCTCATTGGGGCCAGTGGGGTGGGCCTGCATAGAGTGCCGTGTGCCGGGGGTCCCTGAAGCTGGGCCTCCTGGACTCATACAGACACCGCCTGCCTGCCCCCAGCTGGAGGTCCACGCAGACGCAGTGCAGTTCCACATCCAAGCCCAGGGGCTGGAGGTGCTGCACTTCGAGCACCGCCACAGGCCCCTGGCGGCAGTCACCCGGGTGCAGGTGCTGAGTGATCATCGCCTGGCCCTGGTCGAGCTCACCAAGAGGGGCCCGAGCTGGGGGTGAGGCTCCTGCACCCCTGGGCCCGCCCTCCCTGCCCCACACTGCGCACTGGCAGGAATCTTGCTTCTTGTCATTACCTGGAACCCTCACGGGGGTGGGGGGGCGAGTGGCTCGCAGCTATGGGTTGGTCCCCTGCCCTCTGCTCTTCCAGCCTGCCCGCCTACATTCACAGCCAAGAGTGGGGTCCACTGTCCACCCCCTGGCCCCGAGTCTGCATCCAGTGGTGGGGTGGGGTTCAGGCCTTGGGTGCTTGTAGGGACAGCGGCAACTGAGAGGAGCCGCAGAGCCAGGAGCTGAGCCTTGGTCACCCCGCATCTGGGGCCCTGGAGTCCCCCAGTGGAGCGGGGATGAGGCAGAGGATTGTGGCTCTGTGGCCCCCACTCTGGCTCCACTGTCAATAAAGTCTGAGCAGAAACTTGGCTGCTGTGAGTGGGGTCAGTGGGGAGTGGGGACTGGGGTGGGGGTCCCTGAGAGTGACAGCCCAGGGATGGTCTGACCCCCACCTTGTCTGAACCCCTAGACTGGGGGGTCTAGGGTGGGACAGGGATGGACACAGGGCAGTGGGGGAGGGGAGAGGCTGGGCACTGTCCCCCACCTCTGACTCCTACCTCAGCAGGACTGACAGACCCTGTCACCCTGGGGACGGGTGTCAGCCAGCATGGGCTTGATGTGAGGGTTCCAGGGCACTGGCCCAGCCCTCCCTCAGGGGCCTTGGGTTCAAAGACCCTCGTGACCCAGTCCTGCTGAGGCCATGCTCTGCACCCCCTGAGACAGTCGCCCTGGGGGCCCCAGAGCTTCCTCCTCCCCCTGCTTCCTGTTGGGGCAGCAGGAAGGGTCTTCCTGTTTCCCCTCATCCCACCTGGAGTGAGACGTGCCTCTGTCCCTGCTGCCTCTTGTGTGGGTGGCGGGAGGGTGGGAGTGGGGATGGGAGGGTGGGGGCAGGAGCTAGAGGGGCCTCAGGCCACATATGGGGAGTGAGTGTGGCTGGGAAGAGGCTCCCGGCCTGGTCTCCACTTTCCGGAGCTGCTCCTCACTGGCAGTGGGAACTTTAACACAGGCCGTTCCCTCTTTGAGCCTCAGTTTTCCCATCTATAAAATGGGCGAAATGCCCAGAACTCACAGTTTCCTGAGACTGAATGAGATGGGCTATGATGGGCTCAGTCCCTGTATGATAGAGCCGAGTGCCCCAAGGGGGGAGTTGAGATGGCTTCAGGGGCATCCACCGGTTTTCTGTTAATAATTATGTATTAATTTTAATATTACTTATCAATAATACATCACCTATTTGTCACTATATCTACTTATCTATAATCTGTATCATCTATCATATCCAACTTATCTATCATCTATCTACCTATTATCTATTTTGTTGTTGTTAGGTGCTATTGAGTCAATTTAAGCTCATAGTGACCCCAAGTGACAGAGCAGAACTGCCCCCGTACGGTTTTCTAGGCTGTAATCTTTACAGAAGCAGATCTCCACGTCTTTCTCCCAGGAGCCACAAGGTGGGCTAGAACTGCCAACCTTTCAGTTAGCAGCCAAGCGCTTAACCATTGCACCACCAGGGTTCCTATCATCTGTTCACCTTTCTCTGTATCTATCTATCTATAACCTACCTTTCATCTATGTATCTATGTGTTTATTTATGTTACTATTTATCTATGCATCTTATTATGTATCTATGTACCTATCTGGAAACCCTCGTGGCATAGTGGTTAAGAGTCCGGCTGCTAACCAAAAGCTTGGCAGTTCAAATCCAGCAGGCATTCCTTGGAAATCTTATGGGGTAGGTCTACTCTGTCCTATAAGGTCGCTATGAGTCGGAACTGACTCGATGGCAACGGGTTTGGGTTTTTTTGGATGTACCTATCTAATTATCTATGTATCTATCTTAAATTGGTTAGGAGGCTCAATAGGTACCTCACCTTCACAAGTGAGTTATTTAAAGAAAACCATCAGGTCTGTGCAGCACTGACAAGAAAGCACAGGGGTGAAGGCCGGGGACTTGGGAAGCAGCCACTTTGCCTTGAGTCCCAGCTCTGTCCCTTTCTCCATGTAGGACCTTGGGCAGGTTCTTATAAAATGGGGACCATTGGCACTTTCATAGGGTATCATGGGGCTCAAGTGTGTCACCCTAAACGGAGGGCTTACAGCAGTGGCTGGCATCAGCCATGACACTGCCCAGTGGGGAGTTCCAGGCACTGCACAGCTCTGCTCAAACACCTTGCCCTTGAAGTTTCTCAGATGGGGAAACTGAGGCTGGGGTGGCGGTGGGACGTTGCCCAAGGACCATATCACGGCAGCAGCAGGCTGGGGCTCAGAGAGGCAGGCCCAGCATCCCCCTGCTGTCCTGCAGAGCTCCAGGAGGGGTCTGGGCAGACAGAGGGGAGACATGGAGCCCCACCCCCAGGTGAGACAATGGCACCCAGACTCCAGCGGTGCAGCCTTCCTTCCTGTCTCCCTCACTTCCCCGCCTGGGTCCATGGCCCAGCTGGCGCAGGAGCCTTCCCGTCCCCTCCTGTGGGAGGCCTGGCCTTTTGTGTAACCGGGAGGGGCTGGGGGCTGGCCGGGGGCTGGCCAGCGGGCGAGGACTCCGGCCAGGTCCCAGCCAGGGGAATGACTAGAGCAGTGGGGAAGGGGTTAACTGCTTAACCCACACAGTGGGACACCTGGGCTTGGCCTTAGTGCATAGGGGATGTGTAGGGCAGCTGATGATGTGAGTCCCTGTGACCTGGGCTGTCTGCTCACCCTCTCTGGGTCTCAGTTTCCCTGCAGTAAAAGGCTCCTGTCCTGGTGAAGCTCATCCTCCCCGATAACACTGTGAGGAGGGAGGTGGAAAAGCCACGAGAAGATGCCAGGTTTTCCTTCCTTGACACAGAGGGGGTGGGGCGGCGGGGCCTGGGGACAACCCGGAGCTTCGAGAAGGAATTTCTCTGGGCTCTACCCTAGGGTGGGGCCCTCACTGTCTTCTCAGAACCCCCATAAGGCATGGAATGCAGCACCTGTTTTAAGGAGCAGAAACCGAGGCTCAGAGAGGCTAAGGGACTAGCCCGGGGCCACTCAGCAAGTGAGGGACACTAGCCAAAAACCTCAGGTCTGACAGACCACATACACTCTCACACACACATTCCCAAACGTACACACATTCTCACACATGCACACACCCCACACATGAATGCACACATGTATACAACTCTCTCACACATTCCTTGGAGGGTTAGGCCCGTGGACTTCCCAATCCGACAGACTGACCAAGTGTGCCAGACTCTCCGGATGGTCAAGGGGAGGGCTCAAGTGCCCACAGGGCCAGAAGGGCAAATGCGACTAAATGAAGCAGATGGGGGTGGGGCAATAGGGACTGGTAGGGTCTTTGACTAACAGGAAAGCACATACCCCATCCTGCTCAGCTCCTCCCAACTCTGAACAGGGAAATGTGGGCCCAGAGTGGGCAAATCTTTTTGATTTAAAAAAATATGAAGTCAAATATTTGTCTGATATCTCTGTTTTTAAACACTGGCTACTATGTTAAGACACAAACAACGTATCAATCAGTAGGTAGCTGTCCCTGGGGTGAACAGTTTGAGTCCTCTGCTTTAAAACCAACTCTTGCCCCATTTTGGCCTCTGCTCTTTCGCCCCTCCCCACCAGAAAGAGGTTACTGGTTGCCCAGGGTGGGGGGATGCCTCTCTCCCCCATAGTCCAGCCCCTTCCTGAGGCCTCTTGGGACCTGTGAGGAACAGACTGACCAGCAGAGGGCACTACAGACATGGGTTTTCTTCAACCCCAACTCCAGGTTGCAAAGACCAACCTGCAGAGCTGGCACAGGGTAGGGTCTGTATTCCGGGGCCCAGGGGTTTAGTTCCCACAAAATGAGAGCCTAGGTCTGGGACCAGGGGCTGAGGCAGGGGAACCAGGGACGGGAGCCAAGGCTGAGCATTTGTAAGTATTGCCAGACCCTACTTGTCTTACTGAGGGCAGTGGTGGTCCAGTGGTAGAATTCTCACCTGCCGTGCAGGAGACCCGGGTTTGATTCCGGCCAATGCACCTCATGCGCAGCCACCACCCATCTGTCAGTGGAGGCTTGCTTGTTGCTATGATGCTGAACAGGTTTCAGTGGAGCTGCCAGACTAAGACGGCCTAGGAAGAAAGGCCTGGTGATCGATTTCCCAAAATCAGACAATGAAAACCCTGTGAATCACAACGGTCCGATCTGCAACTGATCACGGTGATGGCAAAGGACTGGGCAGCATTTCATTCTGTTGTGAATGGGCTCGCTATGAGTCAGGGCCACCTAGAAGGCAGCTAACACCAGCTGTCTTGGAATAAATGCCACAGGAACTCAAGCAAAGTGCAGCCTCCCTGACCCTCAGTGTTTTCTTCTGTAAAACAAGGTGGTAGAGATATAGTCCATGTGCACCCCACCTTCCTCCCCACTGAGGCAGTCAGAGGTCAGGCCGGAGCTGCTCCCTGCCCACCCACCCCCATCGGGGTGTCGCCAGCCGGCCCAGCACAGTCCAGAGCATCCCACCACCTGCCACAGCCAGGATTGATGTGCCTCAGGGCCACCTGTTTCCTGTTTCCGGCTCAGTAACGGCTGCCACGGCTCCCTGTAAGACTGCCTTTAGTGCAGGGTCAGCCAGATTGCTCCTGTAGCTCAGTGGCCTTGAACCCGACAGGATCTCAGCATGACCCAGGTGGGGCTGGGAGCCCACCTAGGGAAGAGGATCCCAAAGGGGGTTGACAGGGAAGCCCCCGTGGGATTCCTCTGTGCTCCCAAGAGGTTCGGAAGGTGGGCATGTGTCTTAGTTATCTAGTGCTGCTATAACAGAAATACCACGAATGGGTGTCTTGAATAAACAAATTTATTTTCTCAGTTTAAAAAACCCACCCATTGCCATCGAGTCTATTCTGACTCATAGCGACCCTGGTGGTGTAGTGGTTAAGTGCTACGGCTGCTAACCAAGAGGTGGGCAGTTCAAATCTACCAGGTGCTCCTTGGAAACTCTATGTGGCAGTTCTCCTCTGTCCTATAGGGTCACTATGAGTCAGAATCAACTCGATGGTGACAAGTCTCACAGTTCAGGAGACTATAAATCCAAATTCAGGGCGCTGGCTCTAGGGGAAGGCTTTCTCTCTCCGTCAGCTCTGGAGGAAGTCCTTGTCCTTTGGTTCCTTGGTAATCTTCATGTGGTGTGGCATCTATCTTCCCCCAGCTCTGCTTGCTCACTTGCTGGCTAATCTCTTTTATATCTCAAAAGAGATTGACTCATGACACCCCCGAAACTAATACCATTTTATTAGCATAACAAAGGCAACCCATTCCCAAATGAGATTATAACCACAGGCATAGAGGTTAGGATTTACGAAATATTTCGGGGGGACACAATTCAATCTATAACATTCCACCCTTTGGCCCCCAAAACTTCATGACCTTGCCACATACAAAACACATTCACCCCATCACATCATCCCAAAAGTCTTCAATCCACTCCAAGTCCAAAATTGCATCCTCTGAATCATCTAAATTGAATATGGGTGAGACTTTAGGCGGATTCCATCCTGGGGCAAAATTCTTCATCTGTGAACCTGCGAAATCTAGACTACAAGTTATCTGTTTCCGAAGTACAACGGTGGAACAGGTACAAGGTAGATATTTCCTTTACAAATGGGAGAAATTGGAGGGAAAGAAGGGATAACAGGCACCGAGCAAGTCCAAAACCCAGCAGAACAATTTACATTAGCTCTCAAGGCTTGAAAATAATCCTTTGTTCTTTGGGACCATCTGGGCAAGGGCCCAGCCCTCCAGATTCTAGATGTCTGCCATGCTCTCTGGATTCTGGATAGAGGTCCCTCGACTCTGGGCTTCACTCCGCCTTCCAGACCCACTGGGATGGCAACTCTACTCCCTTGGCTTTGGGCAGCCCCATTCTCCTAGTCCATCTGAGTGGTGACCCTACCTTTATGGTCCTGGCAGGCCTCAATCTTCTGCCCCTCAGCTTTGGGCAGTGGTCCCATCCCCCTGGCACTTGTGAACAGCAGCCGCACACTCCAGAACAGAGTTGGTGAAGCTCTGACTCTTTGAAACCTACGAGGCCGTGGCCCCACCCTTTGAGATCTTGGAGACTACGGCCCATCCTTTGAAACCAAGAAGGCCCTGCTTCCCATGTTCCTTCCAATAGTTCTGCTGATTTCCAAACTTCTCCAGGGATGGCCGTTTTCTTTTCTTGGAGGCCAACAGATGTAGCTCCTTTGGCCTGTTTCCTGCCTGTAGAATTCAAGAGGCAGGCAGCTTTGTTTCCTTTTGTCCTGTTCTGTCCCCTTCAGCCTAAGCTGATGGGTTCTCTGCTATGGTAGTTGGTTAGGCTTAAACTCTTTAACAAAACATTCTGTAGCCATTTCCTTGGTGAAAATTCTAGGACATGTGTCCTTAGTTCATATAACAGAATTTTCCAAATATTTAAGTTTTGTTTTAATTTTACACAGTTTATTTTTACTTCCATCTCTTTCCTCTTGTATTTTATTACAAGCAGCAAGGAGAAATCACATGGCCCCTTTAATATCTTGCTTAGAATCTCTTCAGCCAGATATCCAAGTTCATCACTTACAAATTCTACCTTCCACCAAACATTTGAATGTAACTCAGACAAGTTCTTAAAAAAAATCACCCTTCTTCCGTTGTCCAATCACATGTTCATCATTTTCTTTTAAAGCCTCACCAGAAGCACATTTAATGTCCACAATTCTAGCAACACTCTGTTGCTGGTGCCATATGTATTCTCTAAGACAATAGAGACTTTCTCTATAGCTCTCCTCACTCCCTCTGAGCCCTCACCAGAATTGCCTTTGATGTCCAATAATTTTACAAACAGTCTCTTCAAGGCAATCTAGGCTTTTTAAGCACCTTAAAACTCTTCCAGCGTCTACCCATTACCCAATTCCAAAACCACTTCCACGTTTTAGGTATCTGTTAGAGCAGCACCCTACTCTTGGTATCAAATTTCTGTCTTAGTTATCTAGTGTTGCTATAACAGAAATACCACAAATGAATGACTTGAACAAACAGAAATTTCCATCCCTGCCTCCATGGCCACATTGTTCATGAGCCATTGGGCAATGATGGGAGTGGCTAGGGAAAGAGGATGACTGGTTTCCACAGAACATGTCATCCTATCCACTTGATTATTAAAATCCTCCTCTGCTGAGGTCACCCTTTGATGAGCATTCACATGAGACACAAATACGTTCACTTCTTTGACTCATTCAGAGAGTCTATCCACATACCTCTTCCCCATACCTCCTTGTCTCCAACATCATGATCCTTCCAAGTCCCTAACCACACAGTCAAACCATTGGCCACAGCCCATGAATCAGTATACAGTCGCACTTCTGGCCATTTCTCCTCCCAAGCAAAGTGGACACCCAGGTGCACTGCTTGAAGTTCTGCCCATTGGGAGGATTTCTCTTCACCACTGTCCTTCAGGGAGGTCCCAGAAAGTCATTGTAGTGCTGTTGCTCTCCACTTTCGAGTGGTGCCTGCATATGGTGCAGAACCATCTGTAAACTAAGCACAAGTTTTCTCTTCCTCAGTCAACTGCTCATAAGGAATTCCCCACGAGGCCATAGGTGCAGATTGGGAGAGGGCAGGTAATGTGATAGGACTGGAGATCATGGGCATTTGGGCCACTTCCTCATGCAACTTACTTGTGCCTTCAAGTCCTGCTCAGGCCCAATCTTATATATATCACTTCCATTTAATGATGGAGTGCTGCTGTGCACATCTGACTTTATGACTCTGTGGGTCAGAAAACACCCAGTTCGTGATGGGCAGCTCAGGCCATAGGTGACTTGGTGTCCCATGGTTAAGTGTTCAGTCTCTACTAAGGCCCAGTAACAAGCCAAAAGCTGTCTCTCAAAAGACAGTAGTTATCTGCAGAGGATGGCAGGGCTTTGCTCCACAATCCTAAGGGTCTGCACTGTGGTTCACCGATAGGGGCCTGTCAAAGACTCCAAACAGCATCTTTATCAGCCACTGATGCTTCAAGCACATTGGATCAGCTGGATCATGCGGTCCAAGTGGCAGAGTGGCTTGCATGGCAGCCTGAACCTGTTGCAGAAACTTGTCCTGTTCTGAGCCCCACTCAACACTAGCAGCTTTTCGAGTCACCTGATAAACAGGCCAGAGTAGCACACCCAAGTATGTCTCTTTTTCAGTTGTTGGAGGAGGCAGATGCAATAACTTACACTTCACTTTAGAAGGAGTATCTCAATATGCCCCACACCACTAGATCCCTAGAAATTTCACTGACATGGAAGGCACCTGAATTTTTGTCAGATTAATTTCCCACCCTCTAGCACACAAATGTTTTACCAATAAGTCCAGAGTCATTGACACTTCTTCCTTACTAGGTCCAGTCAGTATAATGTCATCACTGTAATGTACCAGTGTGATGTCTTGTGAAAGGGAAAGATGATTAAGGTCCTTGTGGACTAAATTATGACATAGGACTGGAGAGTTGATATACCTCTGAGGTAGGACAGTGAAGGTGTATTGCTGGCCTTGCCTGATGAACGCAAACTGCTCCTGGTGTTCCTTCAAAACCAGAATAGTGAAAAAAGGCATTGGCCAGATCAATAGCTGCATACCAGGTACCAAGAGATGTATTAATTCGCTCAAGCAATGAAACCACATCTGAAACAGCAGCTGCAATTGAAGTCACCACCTGGTTAAGTTTACGGTAATCCACTGTCATTTTCCAAGATCTGTCTGTTTTTTTGTACAGGCCAAATAGGCAAGTTGAACAGGAATGTCACGGGAATCATCATCCCTGCATCCTTCAAGTCCTTGACGGTTGCAGTAATCTCTGCAATTCCTCCAGGAATGCAGTATTGCTTGGTTTACTATTTTCCTAGGTAGGGGCAGTTCTAACGGCTTCCACTTGGCTTTTCCTACCATAATAGCCCTTACTCCAGTTGTCAGTGATCCAATGTAGAGGTTCTGTCAGTTGCTCAGTATATCTACTCCAATTATGCATTCTGGAACTGGGTAAATTACTACAGGATGGGTTCAGGACCCACTGGACCCACTATGAGATGAATCTGAGCTACGACTCTATTTATAACCTGACCTCCATACAGCCTTACTCTGACTGGTGAGACACAGTGATGTTTTGGATCTCCTGGAATTAGTGTCATTTCAGAGGCAGTATCCAGTAATCCCCGAAAAGTCTGATTATTTCCTTTTCCCCAATGAACAGTCACTCTCATAAAAGGCCATAGATCCCTTTGAGGAAGGCTGACAGTAAGATTAACAGTATAAATTTCGGCAGCGTAGTGGGCTCCTTCCTCAAGAGGACTGAGCCTCCCCTACATTCAAGGGGTTGTGAGTCTATAAACTGGCTCAAGTCTGGGAAATGATTGAGGGGCTGTGACTCTCTATTCTGGCGATTCAAGTTAGACTGCCATTCACTTGACCTAGAATCATTACGTGTGTACAGATTAAGTAAATATTTAGTAGATTTACCATCTATTTCACTCCTAGGGACACTATGACTAAGTACCCAATACCATAAGAGTCAGATTATTCTGATTACTGCTTTGACTCTGCTGTCCATTACAGTAACCACGCCCACCTTGTCTTTGCCAATTGAGTGTCACCACTTGGTCCCTACCACCATGGGGTCCAATCAGCCCCATTATATTTAGGTGTTGTAATTCAGCTAGGGCAGTTCCCACTGTCAAATCTGACTTACAGGCTACCACCAATGACCACCATGACAGGGAATACAACACAGAGTCCCTGACAGAGCAGGAGAAAAGTGGGGTGCGGAACTCCAATTCACATAAAAAGACCAGACTTAATGGTTTGACTGAGACTGGAGGAACCTTGGAAGACATGGCCCCCAGACTCTCTGTTAACCCACAACTAAAACCATTCCTAAAGTCAACTCTACAGACCAAGAATAGACTGGACTATAAGACATAAATGATGCTTGTGAAGAGTGTGCTTCTTAGTTCAAGCAGATACACAAGACTAAATGGGCAGCTCCTGTCCGGAGGTGAGATGAGAAGGCAGAAAGGGATAGGAGCTGGTTGAATGGACACAGGAAATCCGGGGTGGAAAAAAGGAATGTGCAGTCACATTATATAGCAACCAGAGTCACATAACAACGTGTGTATAAATTTTCGTATGAGAAACTAACTTGAGCTGTAAACTTTCACCTAAAGCACAATTTAAAAAAAAAAGATTAACAAATCTGACTTACATAAAATAACAATCACAGTAGTCTTCAAGGATGCTGGGGCTCCCTTCACAAATTTGTTCCTCACCATTGTAGTAAATGGTGTGTCTTCTGGGCACTCTACGTGTGGGTCTTTGGGCCTAATCTGATAAATCCACTGTAATGTGCCAATTTCCCTAAGCCTTTGGATACCTTCTCCTACAATATTTCAAGGCAGGTCGGGTACTTCAACTTGATTAAGTGTAGGCTACTGTGTAATCCATGCTTCAATGAACCAACCAAATAAACCATTAGATCCTTTCCTAACCTCTTGAGCTGAAACATTAAACGAAGAACCAGTGCTAAGTGGACCCATATCAATAAACTCAGATAGATCCAATTTTATGTTGTTTGCACCATTATCCAACACCCTTAATAGCCATTCCAACACATATTCCCCAGGTTTCTGTATGTACATATTAGAAAAGTCAAGCAATTATTTTGGAGTGTTGTGTACCTTCTCCTGGGTCACACTTTGTACTTCACCTTTTGGGGCTCATTGGGACTTAAGTCTAGTTATAAGTCTAGAAGCCAAAATGGGTGGTGGGGATGTGTTGTGAGAACATTCAGCAATGTCTTGTAAGGTATGTGCCTCAAGTGATGCCCCAGGCAATGACTCATCTGCCTTCCCAATGACTCAGATGCCTCCCCAGGCAATATCTCAGAAAAAGGCTCTTCAGACACACCTGGGTTAATCTCATCAGATGGGGGGAAGGGGCTAATGGTTTTACTGGGGTGGGTGGCTTAGCAGACAAAGATGGAGTAATCTCTTCAGATGGGAGTGAGAGGGCTGGTTCTATTGACAGGAGTGATTCAATGAAATTTAGGGGTTAGTGTTCCCAGCTTCCTGATTATCTACCCATATATCCCCATACCAAGTTTCTGGATCTCATTTCTTCCCAATCAATGTCCTCACTTAACTTCAGAAACCATTTGAGATTGGGAATTCAGTTGGTGTTGTAATTCAGCCACTCTTATGATAAGAGTCTGGGTTTGGTTTTCAGCAATACCAGCTCTGTTACTACAAGAAATAAGACTTTCTTACAGGGCACAAGTGGCAACTTTGAGGTTGTTTATGCAGCACTTGAGCTGTGACTCTGAAGCTCTGAGCTCATCTCTTTCTTTTACCACTTTGTCTAATGAAAGTAGGACCAACCAAGCAGCTTCCTTATACTTCTCATTCTGACAAAATTTTAGAAAAGTAAAACATGCGCTCACCCAGAGCCTTGCCTCTCACCAATAGTTGATCTATTGGTGGTGATATTTTGCATATTTCTATTGTCACCTCACACCATGGATTAGCAATGCTTTCTTTACTATTGGAAGCATAGTCATCATTGCCTTTTAGACTGGTCAGACTTGAGAACCATTTAGAATTCATCCTTACAATTTTGTTTCTCTAGAATCACTCTCAGTACCAAATGTCTTAGGCTGGGTTCTCTACAGAAGCAAAACCAGTGAAGTGCTTATAAATATATATATAGATATAGATATATACAAAACCATTTCCTTGAGTTAAATCTCTCTCTCAAGGAAGTGGCTCGCTGGGTTGTAGAGGCTGGTGAGTCCCAAGTCTGTGGGTCAGGCATCAGGCAGGAGGCTTCTCCTGCCTCACGTAGATGCAGGGGATGATGAACCCAAGATTGGAAGGTCAGATGGTAGGCTGCTGGTTCATGGGTTACAGACGCTGATGAACCCCAAGACTGGCAGGCAATATGGCAGGCCATTAGTGCTCACATCCCAAGAACTAGAGGTCAGATAATGATGAGCTGGATGCAGGATCCAGAGCAAGCAAAAGCCAGTGAGCTTTGCCAGAACGTCCATATATATATTGGATGCAGGCCACACCCTCAAGGAGACTCCTCTTACAACTGACTGGCTGATCACATCATGGAGTGATTACATTATATCACAAAGTGGAGGATAACTACATCATTACATAACTTCCAAACCACTGAGAATCATGGCCCAGCCAAGTTGACTCAAAACCTTAACCATTGCATGTGACATACCTCAACGAAGAAGGTAAGGAAAAAAGGAGCTGTCCTAAGAAACTGGAAAACTGTTCTGTCTAGATGCTGTAAGGTTAAGGAGAAAATCAACTGCATACAAACACTATGCTTAATTGGAAAATGTGTTTCTCACAGGGATAAGATTTAGCAATTCTGAAAGTACAACTACTAGGACTGAAGGAATAAGTAAATACATTGTAGATAATGGAAGCCAGAATTCTCATGATCAGAGTTGTTGGGTGCCATTGAGTAGTTTTCGACTCATAGTGACCCCTTTGTGACAAAGTAGAACTGCCCCATAGGGTTTTCTAGGCTGTGATCTTTACAGAAGCAGATCTCCAGGTCTTTCTCCTGCAGAGCCACTGGGTGGGTTTGAACTGCCAACCTTCTGGTTAGCAGCCGAACGCTTAACCGTTTGTGCCATCAGGGCTCCTTCATGATCAGATAAGAAGTTAAAAATCAGCACAGACTGGAGGAGACTGAGGAGAAGACTGGTGCAGTGTGGGGCTCTGGGTTGGATTCTGAAAACCAGAGTCCAAGGACCTCAGTGGAAAATTGGGGAGATAGGAATGAAATCTGCAGCCTGGTTAATAGCAATGTACCAATGTTGTTTTCTTAGTTTTGATGAACGTGCCACGATGTAAACATACTAAGTAGCATGTTTGTAATAGGTGAAGCTGGGTGGAGAGGATAATGGTGCTCAGTACTATCTTTGCAACTCTTCTATCATTATGAACTTGCTGCAAAATAAAAAAAATTAAATATAATCATCACAGAGAGGCAGACGCCACCCATTTGGTCCAACTTGCAGGCACACATCTTGATTGTCGCCGTGGATGGTGCTCATGGGTGCCAGAGCGGGGCACTTGTTCTATGAGTGAAATCCCCCTTCCAAGCTTCAGTGTCCTCATCTGCAAGCTGGGATAATATCCCATCTCTATAAGCCCGGGGTGCTGTAGGGAGACCCAGGAGGCCATTTCACATGTGGAGACTGGGGAGTGGGGCAGTGTGTGACTAATAGTGAGGTGCGGTCTTTGGTGTCACTTATGGGACCAGGACACTTACCCCAGGCCCCCCTTCCCGCTGGGGTCCCGACTGGGTCATTTCTGCAGGCTGGCTGGGTGAGGGGACTGAGAGGTCGTGCTCCCCCAGGCTCCTCCTCTGGGCGGGAGCTGTCTTTTCAGCACCAGGTGGCTAGGCCGCTGCTGGGGCGAAGGGGCCCAGGTGTGCACAGACCCTCCCAGTCCTTGGTGCCATGGAGACCCCGGGCACCAGGAGATGAGCAGGTACTGGGGTCTCAGGAGACAGGGGACCGGGACACTAAGGTGTGATGGGGACTGGTGGGACGGGGGGTGGAGGAGGAATGTATGCAGAAGCGGTGCTCCCTCAGAGCCGCAGGAGGACCCTCTGGGACAAGGGTGTTGATGGGGGGCCCGAGGGCTCCACACAGCCCTGGTGTAGGGAGTTGAAGCTGGCGGTCAGGACAGCGAGGACACTGGGAGGGTGGTCCTTATCTGGGGGCACTCGGAGGATCATGGCCTCTCCTGTTCCCTTGGATCACTCCTCTTGGGTAAGACTCAGAAATCTCCCTTTTTTGTGCCCTCCTAGCCCCCATCCTAGTGACTGCCAGGTGGTTGGGGGGGTGGTAAGGAAGGAGGCTCTACACACCCCCTTGCATCCTTTCTGCAGAAGGGGCCCCCATGGGTAGCCTTACTACCCCTTGACATTGCCCCTGGGAACCCAGCACACTGCACCCGTCCCTCAGTCAACCAGGTGCAGGTGGGGGGATAGCCCCCAACTTGGCATCAAGTTCCCAGTCCTGGGTCTGGCCACCACCACTGGTTCTCTGCCTGTACTGAGGCTGCTGCTGAAGCTGGGTAGTGAGGGGTGGATGACTCCTCATGCCCTGTGCACATCTCTGGTGACTGCTCACACAGGAGACCTAGTGGGTCCTGGGTGTGGCTTGTCCAGGGCAGGGAGGTCCCACTCTCCTATTCTCCCAAACTAAGACATCACCTAATGAACGATTTATAGAATCAACTCTAGTGTGAGGTTACTTGGTCCTCCTCCCACTTCATAGGACGGAATGTAGTTCCATCTGAAGGGACCACCAGGTGCCTGGCATGTTACATGGAAGGTTGGGGGCTCTGGGAGGCCCTGCCTCTACTGCCCAGTCATCCTCCCTCCGTATCCACCAGTTGAGGCTGAGCCCAGGGCCCCAGAGTGGCCTTCTAATCTGCTGGAGCGTTCCACTTTCAGAGCCTGGAGGCTCCACACACCCACTACCCAGCTGCCCTCTGTGAACATGGTACTATCTGGTGAAAATGCCTGTGGAAGCATACTAGACAGGACAGAAGGAGAAGGAGTGAGGCCCAACTCTCTCAGCTGGGCCCACTCATAAGCCAACCCACCAACTGACCACAAACACAGGAGTGAGCCCAGCCAACACAGGCAGGAGCAGACAAACTGCCCAGCTGAGCCCAGCCCAAACTGCCAGCCCACAGAATTATAAGCAAATGGATGGTTGTTGTTTTAAGCCATTACATTGTGGGGTAGTTTGTTACAAAGCAGCAGCTAGCTGATACAAGGTCCTTCCCAAAATGAGATAGCTGGTAAATGGCTGAGCCAGACATTCTGGCTCCTGAGCCCAAAGTCTTTAACCACCATGTACACATCCCCATAGGAATATCGGCCTTTATCCAAATACATCCACAGAAGCACACATCCCACTACCCATCTGTGTGTCATACTGTGGTTGCTTTTGTGTTGTTGTGATGTTGGAAGCTATGTCATCAGTATTTCAAATACGAGCAGGGCCACCCATGGCGGACAGGTTTCAGGGGAGTTTCCAGACTAAGACAGACTAGGAAGAAAGGTTTGGTGATCTATTTTTGAAAATTAGCCAATGAAAACCTTGTGGGGACCTAGTTCTTAACAACGGATTGTCAGATATGGTAACAAAAGCACAAGCAGCAAAAGACAAAATAGATAAATGGGACCTCATGAAAATTAAATGTTTTTGTTCATCAAAGGACTTCATCAAAAAAGTGAAAAGACAACCTACAGATTGGAAGAATATTTTCAGGAGCCATATATCCTATAAGGGTCTAATATGCAAAATATATTTTAAAAAACTCCTACAACTTAACTACAAGAAGACAAACAGTCCCATCAAAAAATGGACAGAGGACTTGAACAGATATTTCACCAAAGAGGTTATTCAAATGGTCAACAAACACATGAAAAGATGCTCAACATCATTACCCATTATAGAGATGCACATCCAAACTACAATGAGATACCACCTCACCCCCATTAGAATGGCAATGATTTAAAAAAATGGAAACAATACGTGTTGATGAGGTTATGAAGAAGCTGGAACCCTCACCCATTGCTGGTAGAAATGTAAAATGGTACAGCTACTGTGGAAAAGAGTTCGGTGGTTCCTCAAAAAGTTGTACATGGAACTACCATATGACCCAGCAATCCAATCCTAGGTATATATCCAGAAGAATTGAAGGCAGGAACACAAACAGAAACCTGTACACCAATGTTCATTGCAGCACTTTTCACAACAGGCAAAAGGCGGAAACAACCCAAGTGTGCATCAACAGATGAATGGATAGACAAAATGTAGTGTATCTATACAATGGAGTATTACTCAGCCATAAAGAGAAATGAAGTCCTGATACATGCCACAATGTGGATGAACCTTGTAAACATGCTAAGCAAAATAAGTCAGTCACAAAAGAACAAATACTGTATTATCTCACTTACATGAAATAAGCAAACATATGATTTTTAGTGGTTACCAGGGGTAGGAGGGAGGAGGAAAAGGGAAGTTTTTGCTTAGGGGGCATTGAGTTTATGTTAATGGCAGTGGAATAATTTGGAAAAGGATAGCAAGAATGGATGCACAACATAAAGGATGTAATCAATGCCATTTAATTGTACATGCAGAAATTGTTGAGATGGTGTATGTTTTGTTCTGTATATATTCACCACAATAAAACACAAACAAAAAACTCTATGGCTCATAACAGAATATTGTCTGATATAGTGCTGGAAGGTGAGTCCTCTAGGTTGGAAAGCACTCAAAATACACAGTGGTCACAACAGTGGAATGGAGCATATACCAAAGATTGTGAAGATAGTGTAGGACCAGGCAACGTTTGTTCTGTTGTACACAAGATCGCCATGAGTCAGAGCCAACTCGATGGCAACTAACAACACGAACTCCCAACACCCAAACATACATAAGGAAGGGTGGATTTGATTGAATTAATTCTCAATTTTAAAAACACTTGTAAAGATGTGCTGTTGAAATGACAGATGACACCCACGCCGACACATGCACACATGGGTCACCTGAGCTCATAGCTCCACCTGCATGCACACGTGTGCACTCATGCACCCGACCACTCCCATTTTCCCAGGCACAGTGTTATGAGCCCTGTCCACATATGTAAGCAGGAGCTGGGGGTGGAGGCCACACCTACCTGAGGCCACCTCCTAGGGGTCACTGTAAATGAACAGAGGTGACCCCGCACCACCTGGACACAGCCCCTTCTGATGGTGTTCATCCTGAGCTGGTTGCCCAAAGGTGGCCCCACATCCCTGGCCCTGGCCAGAGTTGGCCCACCTCACTAAGCCTGTTCCTTGACCCCATCCTTGTCCCTGCTGTCTGTGGTTGTGGGAAACCTGGCTGCCAGAAGCCTGCCTAGTTCTGGGGATTCATTTGGATGCTGAAGAATCCGATCCAGGCTCTTTTCCAGCAGGTAAGGCTGTGTCCGTGCAAAGCTCAGAATAGGACCAAATGGGGATGTGTGGCACTCTGTGCACATCACCTGTCCTGGGCATAGAGATGGCCGCTGCCAAGCCAGGAGCCTGGGGACCACTTTGGTTTGTGACAGAGGACAGCGTGGATGTTGGAGCCAGCTTTGCCACTTCCTGAAAGTCCATGGGGAAGTGACTCAACCTCTCTGTGCCTCCACTTTCTGGCGTCTGAATAGAGGTAACAGCATATGGCTCATGGGATTGCTTTTTTTTTTTTTTTTTGTGGTGCAAATATACACAACACACACCACTTCAAGAATTTCCACATGTACAATTCAGTGACATTGGTTACATTCTTCAAGTTGTGCCACCTTTCTTGAAAACTTTTTCCCAACTATTTCACAACATAAACTCACAGTCATCAACATAAACTCAATGACCCCCTAGGCTTCTCATCTAACTTTTCGAGTTGCTATTGTCAATTTGATAACATATGAATAATTATTTAAAAGAGTATAATGCTCAAAGTAGACATTTTTTGCTAGTTAAGTTAAACTATTGCTTGGTTTTAAGAAGACTTCAGGGAATATTTTTGGTTTAAGATTTAAAGATTATCTCAGGGCAACAGTTTCAGGGGTTCATCCAAACTTTATGGCTCCAGGAAGTCTGGAGTCCATGAAAATTTGAAATTCTATTCTGCATTTCCCTCCCTTTGGATCAGGATTCTTCTATGAAATCTTTGATCAAAATATTCAGTAATGGTAGCTGGCACCATCCAGTTCTGGTCTCATGGCAAAGGAGGCAGCTGTTCATGGAGGCAATTGGACATATATTTCATGAGATCGTTTTGAAAGTTAAATAAGTTAATATGTGTAAAGTGCCTAGAACAGTACCTGGCACATAGAAAATGCTAGTAAAACGTTAGATTGAAAAACCAGGCACAGGCACTGACATTTCACCAAGGCTCAAAACCAGAGGAAGAGGGGAGGCCAGGGTCCCCGCTGTCCCTTTCGTATCTGTGGGGACTGGTTTGTTTTGGAGGCAGACATCATGTCATAAACACACAGGGATGGTGTCATTTGGTCCTCACAAAAGCACTGTGAGGCTTGCCCCAGTGTTCATTTTTATGGATGAGGGATTTGGGTCACAGAGAGGTGAAGACGCCTGCCAAGGTAACACAGCATGTCTGTGGCAGATCTGGGATGTGAATGCAGGCATCTTATTTCAGAACCTTAGAGATACTGTAGTTCCTGGGGTGTCACAAAAGGTTTGCGTGCGACTACTAACCTACTAACCTGGTTTGAACCCACCCAATGGCACTATGAAAGAAAGACCTGGAGATCTGCTTCCATAAAGATCACAGCTAAGAAAACCCCATAGAGCAGTTTTACCCTATAACATATGGGATTGCCATGTGTTGGAATTCACTTGGCGACAACAGGATTTTTTGTCTTTTTTACTTTCTAGAAACTTTAGAGGCTCTGGTTGGAAAAATATATATTCAGTGCTATTTTCACTGTGTTTCACCTTACTTTTTTTTTTTTTTTAATGAGGTCTTGAGCTCGTAAGCATTGGTTTTGCACACCTGATTTTGGGGGGACTCTGACCCCCATGGCTGGGGAGGGGTTGGTTGATCTGGGCCCTGGCAGAGGCCCTATGCTCACACCCAGTCCCTGCCAAGCGGGGGAGGGACACCATCGGGACAGACAGGAGTTGGGAGTGGGCACAGCCAGAGGCCGGATGTTCCCAGCCATGAGGGACCCAGCATGCTCTGGCCAATTGCCTGGAACATCCCGGAACTCAGAGAGAGAAGGGAGCACCAGGCTGTGCCTCACAGAGGAAACAGCTCAGAGTCTGGGGCATGGAAGGAGGGAGGGGGTCCTCGTGCCCTGCCAGGAAGATGCTGCCAACAAGCAAAGTGACCCCAGCCGTGCTCAATTTCAGGACCCCAGAAACAGCTCCACCGTCCTCCTGTCACCCCCAAACTCTATCCAAGTGCCCCCTTTCTTGGTGGTAAGCATTGCCCTCCCCAACAGCCAGCCATTCAGGGCCCGTTAGCATGGGACTGGCTCCAGCTCGGGAACAAAGCCGTAACCAGGGCTGCGGGCCTGGTGACTCAGGCAGGCAGTTGGCTCTGCCACCGCTGGGGAGGGCCCTCGTCATGGTTACCGACCGCCCACTCTCAGAGACAGGCATTGTTTGGCTGTCGGAGCGTGGCGAGTGCCCAGGAGCCCCGGCTGGCACAGTTGCCTTGGCCAGGATGCACAGGGGGTGCTTTCCCACGCTCTAGCTTTCCAGCGGCCCAGAGAAGGTGGATGGGACCTGGCCTCGGTGGATGGGAAACTGAGGCCTGGGGATGAAGCACGTTAGGGCGGTAGGGTCAGCCTGGGGACAGGGTCCGTTTTAGTTACTGATATGGATTGAATTGTGTCTCCTAAAAATATGTATTATTAATCCTAACCCCCCTATACCTGTAGTTATAATCCCATTTGGGAAAAGGGTTTTCTTTGTTATGTTAATGAGGCCATATCAGTATAGCGTATGTTTAAAACGTATCGCTTTTGAGATCTAAAAGGAGGAGACTAGGCACAGAAGCTAGCAAGCCCGGATGGGGGCAAGATAGGTGCCACATGGAGATGACCAAGGAACACTAAGAAGAACCCTAGAGAAGCTGAGACAAAGATTTTTCCCCAGAGCCGACACAGAGAAAGCCTTCCCCTGGAGCCAGCATCCTGAATTCAGACTTCTAGCCTCCTAAACTGTGAGAAAATAAATTCCTGTTCATTAAAGCCACCCACTTGTGCTATTTCTGTTATAGCAGCACTATATTTCTGCCGTAACAGAAATACCACTAGTGAGTGGCTTTAAAGAACAGAAATTTATTTTCTCACAGTTCAGGAGGCTGGGAGCCTGAATTCAGGGTGTGGCTCGAGGGGGAGGCCCTTCCTTGTCTATTTCAGCTTCTAATAAAAACCAAAAAACTAAATTCGTTGCCCTGAGTTGATGCTGACTGAGAAAGCCCTGGTGACCCAGTGGTTAAGAGCTCAGCTGTTAACCAAAAGGTCAGCAGTTTAAATCCACCTGCTGCTCCTTGGAAACCCTTTGGGGCAGTTCCACTCTGTCCTGTAGGGTTGCTACGAGTCAGCTTCTGATAGCTGCCTGCAGTCCTCAGCACTCCTTTGCTTGTAGACGGCTCCTCATATGGTGTCTGTCTTCCCCCATGTGTGTCTCTGTGTCTATTGTGGTCTTTTTATCACTCAGAAGTGATTAGGTTTAGGATCCACCTGAACTGGTATGGCTTCATTAATATAACAAAAGAAAAATTTCTGTTTCCAAACAGGGTCATGCTTACAGGTACAGGGCTTAGGACTTCTACATTTCTATTGGGGGGACACAATTCAGTCCATAACAGGGCTTGAGTTGGGGCTTGCAGGAGTCAGACTGTAATGAGGAGTCTAACCTCATTTTTTGATGTTTGACCCATGCGTTGGCTCATGTAACAAATCTGTGCACAGGTTGGGGGGATGGTCTGTTATAGGCAGGATCAGCTCACCCCTGGGAGCAGAGCACAGGTCATGGCTCGGCTGGGGGTGGATATAGTGAGGTCTCTCCTGATTGCTGCAGTGTTCCCTGTGAAATAAGAAGCGAGGTCATCAGGTGGGAATGAGGATGGAAAGAAGGTGTAGAGGGTTTCAGGGGAAACCAGGAATAAGGAACACAGGAACACCCCCAGCTCACTGTGTACTTTTGCATAAATTATATTTAAAAAAGGTTCCCTGCAGGTAGGGTTGCCATGGTAGTGTTATGGTTTGAATTGTGTCTCCCAAAAATATGTGTCAACTTGGCTAGGCCATGATTCCCAATATTGTGGGGTTGTCCACCATTTTGTGATCTGATGTGATTATTCTATGTGTTGTAAATCCTCTATGATGTCAGTGAGGCAGGATTAGAGGTAGTTATGTTAATGACGCAGGATTCAATCTACAGGATTAGGCTGCATCTTGAGTCAATCTCTTTTGAGATATGAAAGAAAGAATGGAGCAGAAAGGAGAGGGACCTCATTACCACCAAGCAAGAAGAGCCAGGAGTGGAGTGTGTCCTTTGGACCAGGGTTCCTATGCTGAGAAGCTCCTAGACCAGGGGAAGATAGATGAGAAGGACCTTCCCTCAGACTCAACAAAGATAGAAAGCCTTCCACTGGAGCTAGCATCATGAATTTGGACTTCTAGCCTCCTAAACTGTGAGAGAATACTGCTTGTAAAAGCCCTCCACTTGTGGTTTTCTGTTATAGCAGCACTAGATAACTAAGACAGGTAGAAAAATAAAAACAAAAACAAGATGCCCACCATATGTTGCTATTAGTTGTTGTCGAGTCAATTCCGACTCATGGCGGCCCCATGTGTGCAGAACAAGAAATATGCTCCTTAGTGTTTTCATTGGCTGATTTTCAGGAGATCGCCAGGCCTTTCTTCCTAGTCCATCTTAGTCTGGAATCTCCACTGAAACCTGTTCAGTATCACAGCAACAGGCAAACCTCCACTGACAGATGGGTGGTGGCTGCACATGAGGCACACTGGCTGGGAATCTAACTCAAGTCTCCCACATGGAAGGCGAGAATTCTACCACTGAGCCACCATGCCCTCTGGGTCTTTGTTGTTGTTAGTTGCCGTCAAGTAGATTCCCACTCCTGGTGACCCCATGTGTGCAGAGTAGAACTGTGCTCTATACGGTTTTCAAGGCTGTGACCTTTAGGAAGCAGATCACCAGGCCTGTCTCCTGAGGAGTTTCTGGGTGGGTTTGAACCACAAACCTTTTTGCTAGTAGTCAAGTGCTTAACTATTTGTGCCACCCAGGGACTCCAAAATTCCAGATAAATGTGACTAATTAAAAAAATTTTAACTCACTTTATTTTTTAGAGCAGTTCAGGTTTACAGAACATTGCACAGAAAGTACAGAGATTTTCCAGAACTCCTCCTCCTCTGCACAGTCTGTCATATTATCAACATCTTACAACATGACTAATTTTTTAGTATAAGTATGTCTGTCTTAGTCATCTAGTGCTGCTACAACAGAAATACCACAAGTGGATGGTTTTAATGAAGAGAAGTTTATTTCCTCATAGTCAAAGTAGTCTAAAAGTCCAAATTCAAGGTGTCAGCTCCAGGGGAAGGCTTTCTCTCTCTCAGCCTTCTCATCAGTATTCCCCCAGACTAGGAGCTTCTCAGCGCAGGGACCCCGGTCCAAAGGACGCGCTCTGCTCCCGGCACTGCTTTCCTGATGGTATGAGGTCCCCCTGTCTCACTGCTCACTTCTGTCTTTTATATCTTAAGAGATTGCCTCAGGACACAATCCAGTCTTGTAGCTCAGGTCCTGTCTTACTAACACAACTGCCACCCATCCTCCCTCATTAACATCACAGAGGCAGGATTTACAACATATAGGAAAATCACACAGTACCAGGAATCATGGCCTAGCCAAATTGATACACACATTTTTTGGGGGACATAATTCAAACCATGACAATGTCCCATGGAATATTTGGGACATACTTACACTAAAAATTATTTGTTGTTTATCTGAAATTCAAATTTAATGGAGTGATCTGTATTTTATCTGGCAACCCTACTACCAGGCAAAAGAGCTGCAAACAGCTACCTTCTCTGAGCAAATAAATGACAAACAGATGTCCTTCCCTCAGGTGGATGCAGTCCTTCATGGCACAAAGGTTGGCCAGTGGAGTATCAGCTAGATTTCAGCTCTCTGTTATCTAGAATGAGCCCTGGTGGTGCAATGATAGGTTGGTGGTTCACACCCACCCAGAGGCTCCGTGGGAGAAAGACTTGGAGATCTGCTCCTGTAAAGATTAATCAAACCTGACCAAACCCTTTGCCATCGAGTAAATTCCAACTCATAGTGACCCTATAGGACAGAGTAGAACTGCCCAATATAGTTTCCAAGGCTGTAAATCTTTACAGAAGCAGACTGCCACATCTTTCTCCTGCGGAGTGGCTGGTGAGTTCACACCGCCGACCTTACAGTTAGCAACCAAGCGCTTAACCACTGTGTCACCAGGGCTCCTTCCTGTACAGATTACAGCCTAGAAAACTTTATGGGGCAGTTCTACTCTGTCCCATAAAGTTGCTATGAGTCAGAATCAACTTGATGCCAGACAACAACAACAACATTTGTTATCTAAGGAGCAATGGTTAATGGTCAGGCGTTTGGCTGCTAACTGAAAGGTTGGTGGTTTGAACCCACCAGTGGCTCTGTGGGAGAAAGACCTGGCGATCTGCTCCCATACAGATTACAGCCCAGAAAACTCTGTGGGCAGTTCTACTTTGTCACCAGTGGTTGCTATGAGTTAGAATCAACTCAATGGCACACAACAGTGACAATATTTGTTATCTATTGCTGTGTAACAAATCAATCCAAAATACAGCATCTTCAAACAATAAGCATTGAGGTGGGATTTCAGTCTATGGTGAAGTGAAGAGATTGGCAAGTGACTATAAAGTAGGGGGGACAAATGGACAAAACCAACAATTTCAGCACTTTGAAAACTGACCAAAGGCAAATAACAATTTGGAAAGCATCTGAGCTTGACACACTGCTGGACTTCAGGTAGTCTGTGGAGTTCTTGCCTAGGCTGCTCCCAACCACCCTCCTCCCTCCAGCTCAGTTGTGTACAGGTTCTTCTGGGGTGAGGCAGGCTGTGAGGACCAGAAGTTTCACTGCCACAAAGGACCAAAAAAAAAAAAAAAAACCCAAACCCACTGCTGTCAATTCCAACTCATAGCGGCCCCATAGGGTTTCCAAGGCTGTAAATCTCTTTGGAAGCAGACTGCCACATCTTTCTCCAGCAGAGCCGCTGGTGGTTTTGAACCAGTGACCTTTCAGTTAGCAGCTGGGCACCTTAAGAACTGAACCACCAGGGATCTCTTGATTTGGAGTGGGAGGCAATGTCTACACACAGTGGCACTGTTAGGGGAAGTGATGATCTTGACACTGGACAAGTGGGGAGGGCCAATGGCTCTGACAGCCTGCAGTTGCAGTCGGGTTGGATAAGTATATCCCTGCACACATTCACAACAGAAACCAGAGAAGGCCCAACCTACCCATGCACTCTTGGTCAATCCTGAGCTGCATACATGTACACGGTAGACACTATAGGGCTCAGCAGAAAGAAGAGAATTGCAAATGCCCTGAACTTGGAATGTGCCCCCCTAACCACATACAGAAGGAGCCTTGGTAGCGCAGTGGTTACGCACTCAGCTGCTAACCAGAACGTCGATAGTTCGAACCCACTCAGCGGTTCCATGGGAGAAAGGCCTGTTGATCTGCTCCTGTAAAGATTACAGCCTAGGAAACGCTATGGGGGTGGTTATACTCTGTCACGTGGGGTCGCTATGAGTCAGAATCAACTCAACGGCAACCACCAACAACAACAACCCACACGCTGATCCATCAGCAGAGGACAGAATCCTTACTGGCTCAAGTGTTTGAGCACAACCTCTGATGAATCACTGACTGATCACTAAGCTACTCAGACACAGAGCTGACCTCTAGGGGAAGCCAGGCTTACAAATAAAACAGGAATATTAAAAAATGAGCAGAGACATCAGCAGTTGTACACCATGAGGGAGGCAGATTTCACAGATTTAGCCCAGCCAAGTTACTAAAGAAACAAGCAAGCAAACAGAAAAATAGTAACAACAACCCTCAAGGGTGGGGAGGGGAGGAATTAAAGTTCAAAGTTCTACAATCTGTAATCTAGAATGTCCAATTTTCAACCAAAAATTACAAGACAAACAAAGAAATGAGAAAGTGTGAGCATTCTCAGGAAAAAAAGAGCAGTCAATAGAAATAGTCTCTGAGTGGCCTCAGAGGTTGGACTTAGTAAATAAATGTCAAAGCAGTTACAGGCAGTCCTCAGGTTATAAATGAGATCCGCTCCTTAGTCTGTCTTTAAGTCAAATTTGCAGATAAGTTGGAACAGGTACACATGGTTCTTCTTTAGCATCAGTTAGTCAAATTTTTGTCTTAGTATATAGTATATATCTTACCTTTATAGGCATATAAAACACTTAAGAAACACTTCTAAACTGCACAATGTTTTCATGAGTGTCACAAAGTACTGTGCCTGTTATTACAAATCATATGTATTTAACTCTAATTTTTAAAATAATAGGCTTTATGGCAGTCCATTCTTAAGTATGGGTTGTCCATAAGTCAGACTTTCATAACCTGGGGACTGCCAAGAACTAAAGAAAACTATATTTAAATAATTAAAAGTAAGTATGGCAATAGATGCAGCCCTGGTGGTGCAGTGGTTAAGAGCTATGATTGCTCAATGTAATCTATCACATAAATAAAAGAACCACATAATCTTATCAATTGATGCAGAAAAGGCATTTGACAAAGTCCAACATCCATTCATGATAAAAAACTCTCAACAAAATAGGAATAGAAGGGAAATTCCTCAATATAACTAAGGGCATTTATACAAAGCCAACAGCCAACATCATCCTAAATGGAGACACTTTGAAAGCATTCCCCTTGAGAACAGGAACCAGACAAGGATGCCCTTTACCATCACTCTTATTCAACATTGGGCTGGAGGTCTTAGCCAGAGCAATTAGGCTAGAAAAAGAAATAAAGGGCATCCAGATTGGTAGGGAAGAAGTCAAAGTATCTGTTTGAAGATGATATGATCTTATACATAGAAAACTCCAAAGGATCCACAAGAAAACTACTGGAACTAATAGAAGATTCCAGCAAAGTTTCAGGATACAAGCTAAACATACAAAAATCAGTTGGATTCCTTTACACCAACAAAGAGAATCTCAAAGAGGAAATCACCAGATCAATACCACTCACAATAGCCCCCAAGAAGATAAAATACTTAGAAATAAATCTAACCAGAGATGTAAAAGACCTATACAATGAAAACTACAAGACACTACTGCAAGAAACCAAAAGAGACCTGTGTAAGTGGAAAAAACATACCTTGCTTGTGGATAGGAAGACTCAACATAGCAAAAACGTCAATTCTACCCAAAGCAATCTACAGATACAAAGCAATCCCAATCCTAATTCCAATGGCATTTTTTTAATGAGATGGAGAAGCAAATCACCAACTTCATATGGAAAGGGAAGAGGCCCCAAATAAGTAAAGCATTACTCAAGAAGAAGAACAAAGTGGGAAGCCCCACACTACTTAATTTTAGAACCTATTATACCACCACAGCAGTCAAAACAGCCTGGTACTGGTACAACAACAGATACATAGACCAATGGAAAAGAATTGAGAATCCAGACGTAAATTCATCCAGCTATGAGCAGCTAGTATTTGACAAAGGCTTAACTGGGAAAAAGACAGTCAGTCTCTTTAACAAATGGTGCTGGCATAACTGGATATCCATCTGCAAAAAACTGAAACAAGACCCATACCTCACACCATGCACAAAAACTAACTCA
>NW_004444087.1:2800434-2850937 GCF_000243295.1 Trichechus manatus latirostris
GACTAAACGGGCAGCTTCTGTCCAGAGGTGAGATGGGAAGGCAGAGAGAGTTAGGAGCTGGTTGAACGGACATGGGGAATCAGGGGTGGAAAGGAGGAGTGTGCTGTTGCAGTATGGGGAGAGTAATTAGGGTCATATAACAACGTATGTATAAATTTTTGTATGGGAGACTAACTTGAAGTGTAAACTTCGTTTAAACTACAACAATAAACAAAAAAAATCAAAAAAGAGCTATGATTGCTAACCAAAAGGTCAGCAGTTTGAATCCACCAGCCGCTCCCTGGAAACCCTATGAGCAGTTCCACTTTGTCCTACAGAGTTGCTATGAGTTGGAATCGACTAGACGGCAATGGGTATGGCATATAGATACTCTTCAATAAGAATGGAAAATTTAAAAAAAAAAAACAAGTGGACATTCTGGAATTGAAAAGTACAATAACTGAAATGAAAAAGTCCCCAGCCTCCCAGTATAGTTATAGCCTCATTTTGGTTAGGTAAATATTCAGGGTTTACATTTCTATGACCATATAAATGCTACTCACAGCTAAGCCACGTAGTACACTATGAATGTGTCTTTCTTTTTTCATTAGCTTAGTTGAACCTACTTTTTACTAATAAATTCCAAATTATTTCCTAATTGTCCAAGTCTCCTCTCAGACATTCAGATCCATTGGATTGTCTTCATTTTCACCTTTCTGAAGAGTCACGCCAGGAGCCACCTGGTCTGTGCCACTGGGGACTGACTGCCGTCCGCTGCTGCTGCACTGCTGTCACCTGGAAATCTCCCTTCACCGTCATCCAAGGGATTCCCTTCTCATCTCTCTGGATCTCTTCTTTCCTATATCCCAGGTTCCTCCTTCTTGGTTTACTTCCCTGTTTTGTTGGAGAACATCCTCCAGGAGGTGTCTGAGAAAGGATGCGTGTAAAGTGCACTGCTTCAGGTTTTGCTTCCCTTCAAATCACTTTCTTCTTTCCTAGTACTTGATTGAAATCCAAATACCTTCTCACTACTGATCCTTAGATTGTGACCTTTTTCCTCTCTTGCAGAATCTTCTCTTCATTTTCAGGGTTCTGAAATTTCAGTCATGTCTATAGGTCTATTTTCATTCATTATGCCAGACACTGGGTGGGTTCTTTACCTTTATGTCCCTCCATTTTCATAAATTTCCTTGAATTATTTATTTTTAAATTACTTTCTGTTTCCTCTGCTCTCCTCCACCCACCTCCCTCCCCATTCCTCTTATAAGTCAACAGTCTGAAGCTTCTTTGGATTTTAGAAAGGAAATACACTGCTTAAACCATATATAGGTAACACTTTGACTGGGGTCTTGGGCAGCATTTATAATCAAATAAATTCCTATGTCCGGATTAAAATGTATAAATGTTCACCAAGTAGGATTTACAATATCAGAGATTGCCTATCAATAGTTCAGGAGAGGTTTTGCTGCCAAATGAGTAAATAAATAAATGAATAAAACAAACTTTGATTTTTAGAGCTTTCTGGATTTGGGAATCATGGATGAGAAATGGCAGCCCTGTGTTCGGACTGAACCACCTGGCATGCTCTCAACTTTTCTATCCTATTTTTCACCACTTTTGGGGGTTCTACTTTCTGGAGTATTTCCTCAACTTGACTTTTCAATCTGTCTCTTGAGTTTCTCATTACTGACATTCTATTTTAATTTCCAAGACCCCTTTTTTCAGTCTCTGAATGTTCATTTTTAATAGTCCTCTGCTTGTTACACTTGTTGTAATCTGGTCTTTCATCATTCTGTGGACATTAACGACAGGTTTGGGGAGACTTGTCTTTCTGAAATAGCCTCCATTTCCTCCAAGAGCTTTTTCTTGGCTCTTGGTTTTCTTCATCATCTTCCATGCTGGAGGTTGTCCTCAAGGGTCTGGGAATTCTCCGTTGCTGCTCATACTTAAGAGTGGGGGCTCATAGGCTGCCGGAAGCCCGAGCGCATGGCTGGGGGTGACAGGCAGTGCTGCTGGGGCACGACCAGACTGGCCATTAAGTTGGAAAATCTCTGCTTTTGCTAGTATCATCTTTAGGTCTTTCTTTTTGGGCTGGTCAGATTTCCCAGAGAAGACTTTCATTTCCTGAGTGGAGCAGAAGTCTAGTCCCTTCTGTTTTCTCTATAGCATCCCTGCCCTCAATGGGCCCCCACTATTTTATTATTTCAGAGTATAAGATGTCTTGATCATTTGCCAGGTGGGGGTAGGGCCAGCTGCCTGGCTGCATGGCATGGGTGGGGGGGATTTAGGTTCTGATTGTCTCTTAATCTCAGATCCATCCTTCTGCTTTCAGCCCCACCCCCACTCCCAGATGTACCTGACACTCTTGAACCCTCTTAGGATTCTGGAGTGTAAATCAGGTGGTCTTGGCTTCCCCACTGGGGTCTATTGTTCTTAGTTACCATCGAGTCAGCTTCCACTTGTGTACAACGAAGTTAAATGTTGCCCAGTCCTGTGCCATCTCCAAGATCATGGGTATGCTTGAGTTCACTGGAGTTTGTTGTTGTTGGGTGCTATCAAGTCGTTTTCAACTCACAGCGACCTCAAGTGACAGAGTAGAACTGCCCCATAGGGTTTTCTAGGCTGTAATCTTTATGAGAACAGATCACCAGGTCTTTACTCCCATGGAGCTGCTGGGTGGGTTTGAATTTCCAGTATTTTGGTTAGCAGCCGAGTGCTTAACTGTTTGTGCCACCAGGGCTCCGCTGGGGTCTGGGATCTAGTTTTCTAGGGACAACTGTGTCACTTACTGCTTGTCATCTGGTTGCTGTTATACCCTCACCCCTTCTCCTTGTACTTGCAGATCGATGCATTTAAACAAATCTTAATACCAGCATTTTCATGGGTTTCTGGTGAGTGTTTGATCCACTATCTTTACCCAGAAGTCAAAAATTTTTTTTTTCATTTAATTTTGGTAAAGTCAATTTTGGTTGCTTGTAACCTTGACTGATGCAGACAAAATTCATGAGTCTGTTCTTCCAACAGGTGGATAGATAGATAGATAAGATAAAGATAGACAGACAAACAGATAGATGGTAGATAGATAGGTGATAAATAGGTAGATAGACAAATGATAGATAGATAGATAGATAGATGCTGTCTAGTAAACTCCAACTCATAGTGACCTTACATACAACAGAACAAAATGTTGCCTGATCCTGTGTCATCCTCACAATTGCCAGCATGTTCCTGTCCATCGTTGAGGCTATTATGCCAATCCACCTCACCAAGGGTATCCCTCACCCTTGCTGGCCGTCTCCTTAATCAAACATGATGTCCTCCTCCAGTGATTGATTCCCTCCTGATGACATGTTCAAAACAAGCAAATCAGACAATTTTCTGTTGTGATCCATAAGGCTTTCATTGGCTAATTTTTGGAAATAGATCGTCAGGCCTTTTTTCCTAGTCCATCTTAGTCTGGAAGCTCCACTGAAACCTGTCCACCATGGGTGACCCTGCTGATATTTAAAACACTGGTGGCATAGCTTCCAACATCACAGCCACATGCAAGTCACCACAGTATGACAGACTGACAGACAGGAGGTAGAAGAGGTGTTTATGGGGCACTTACTCCTTACCTCCCAAGGTCAGGTGGGATGGAGGTGGGCCAGTGTCTGGCTTCAAGGAATTCATGGCCTCACTCATGAGGGAGCTTTGATTTGGACATAAATGTCACAAAAGAAACACAGGGATGGTTCAGATGGTGTCTTAGTTATCTAGTGCTGCTCTAACAGAAATACCACAAGTGGGTGGCTTTACCAAACAGAAATTTATTTTCTCACAGTTCAGGAGGCTAGAAGTCCAAATTCAGAGCACCGACTCTAGGAGGCTTTCTCTGTCCATCCAGGGGTGACTGTCTCTTAAGCTTCTGCTTCCTGGTTCCTTGGAGATCTCCACATGTCTTGGCATCTATTTTACCCCATCTCTGCTTCTCTTGTTTGCTTGTTTAATCTAAGACCAAAAGAAGAAGAAGAAAAAAAAAACCCAAACCCATTGCTGCTGAATTGATTCCGACTTATAGCGACCCTATAGGATAGAGTAGAATTGCCCCACAGGGTTTCCAAGGAGTGGCTAGTGATTTGAACTGCTGACCTTTTGGTTAGCAGCAGAGCTTGTAACCACTATACTGCCAGGACTCGTAACCTGAGACGTACCCTGTGTTAATCCTGTCTAATTAACATAACAAAGACAACCCATTCTCAAATGGGATTATAACCACTGGCATAGAGGTTAGAATTTACAACACACATTTTGGGGGAACACAATTCAATCCATAACAGATGGTGAGCAGGGGCAGGTCATACCAGGGAGGGGCTGGCCTCTGAGCTGCCCCTCGGAGGTGAGCTGAATTTGGGTGTAAGGGTATGGCAGTGCAGGCACTTGTGGCCAGGAGAACGGCATGGACAAAGGCATGTAGGTGGGGAGTTCGGAACACAGAAGGGGTGGCCAGTGGGCTTGGTTTGCTGGGTGAGTACTATGTGTAAATGGGATAATCGGAGGTGGGACCAGCAAGCGTGTGACTGCCATCTGGGCAGACCTTCAATGTCAGGCTGGGGAGCCTTGGTGCCACCATGGTTAAGCGCTTGGCTGCTAACCTAAATGTTGGGGATTTGAACTGACCCAGCAGCTCCATGGGAGAAAAGACCTGGCAATCTGCTCCCGTAAAGATGACAGCCTAGGAAACCCAATGAGGCAGTTCTGTACTCACTGTGAGGCAAAAATCAACTCAAAGGTACACAGCAACAATAAGTTTGCAGGCACTTCGAAGCCTCTGAAAGCCTTAGCATGGGAATGTGTTCTCATCAGAACTGTGCTAAGGAAGAAGGTTCTGGACGCCAGAGTAGAGTGCATAGGGCAAAGAGGGAGGGAAACCAAGGCAGGAGGCCCCTGTGAGGACAGCCCATCACCCAGGGGATGGGAACGTTCTCTATCTGGGTCTGGGTGGTATGTGAAAATGTATCCAGTTGTGCACTGAAGATTTTGCACTTTATTGTGGGGACGTGATGCTGCAATTCCAACATAAATAATAATAATATTAATTTTTAAATGGCCCAGGTATAATTAAAGTCCTTGGGTGGTGCAAATGGTTAAGCGCTCGACTACTAGCCAAAAGGTTGGTGGTTCGAACCCATCCAGTGGTGCCTCAGAAGATAGGCCTGGTGATCTGCTTCTGAAAGATCACAGTCATTGAAAACCCTATGCAGCACAGTTCTACTCTGCACACTTGGGGTAGCAATGGGTCTGAGTCGACTCCATGGCAACTAACATCAAAAATAAGAGACAATTAGAATTTAATCTCGGGAGGGGGTAGGGAGAGCCACTGCTCAGAAGTTTAAGGAATTTAAAGGAGGGGAGGAGGTGGTTGGGGAGGGCTGCCTGGAGGAGGGGGCCTTATGCTATGTAGAGCATGGAAAGAGGTGAGGGCAGTCCCTTTATCCAGAGGCAGGAGAGGAACCACAGCTGGGAGAAAGGCAAAGCCGGCAGGGTAGGCGCTTTCTGTGTGTAAAATCTGCTCACAATGCTGAAGCCTCAGGAAAGAGAGGCACAGAACATTCCAGAAATAAGACCTTCCCTGAGTGGAACTAATGAATCCACAGTGGGGGCATGCTTCTGAAACACAGCATGACCCTGCCCTGAGGAGGCCGGGAAAAGTCTTTGTTCCCTGACAAAAGGATTCTTCCCTTTCCAAAGGGGGCTTCCACTAGCATGCTCTGTGGGCGGGAAATGGGATTTCAGGATCTGGGGCCCAGGCAGGGCTGGCAGCTCTTGGGAAGAGACGCCAGCGTCCCTCCCTTTCCTCGTGAGAATGGATGCCATTACCCTAACTGGACAATTGTATGCTGGAGGACAAGCCCCACCTGACAACCCGGGGTGGGCCAGGACGAGTCCTGCCTGACTCATGCACATAAACGCAAATGTTATTATCCTGGGTCAGCCAGAAGAGAGGAGGCCCCCCAAGACAGCCTCGGGGCCATGGAGTTCTCGGGAACACGTCCATGGGGCTTCGGGGACAGGAGAGGCCAAGCCTCTCATCTCATGGAATCCCCCACGAGGAGGTCGGGGGCGGGGGGTGGTGGCCCTCCTAGGGCATCAGTAAGTAAGTGATGGAGCTGGAATTCAAACCCAGACCTGTGTGAGTGTGCCCAGCCCGGCCAGCCCTGCTGGGGACAGGATGTTCCCGCAGTAAAGGGTCTGCTGCCCCAACCAGCAAGCTCTGGGCTCTGAGAGGTGCACAGCAGCATCTGCCGAGAAGGTGGGAGTGTGAGGGTGCCCAAGGCGGGGCTCCCAGCCCACCACCTGCCCTGCCATGGGGCCCCTGAGCTCGCCCCTGGCTCAGCCATCAAGGGCTCCAAGAACCCACTTGCTGTATCCACTGGCGGCCTCTCCAGACCTGACATGTATGACCAGACACTTCCCAGGTCAGCGGCCAGCTACCCCCCCCCCCCACAGAGACTCTGCCACTCAGAGGAGCGGAGAGGGTGGCATCAAGACTGGAGGCTTGAAGGGACTCAAAGATGTGTATCTAATGTTCACTTCAGCACTATTCACAGTAGCCCAAAGGTGGACACAACACAAGTGTTCATCAACAGACAAATGGATAAACACAGTGTGGTCCAGCCACGCAATGGAATACTACTCAGCCATAAAGAGAAATGAAGTCCTGATCCATGCCAACGACATGGATAACCCTTGAAAACATCACGCTAAGTGAAAAAGGCCAGACACAAAAGGACAAATACTGTATGATCCCACTTATATGAAATATCTAGAATTTGCAAATGCATAGAGGCCACGAGGAGATTAGTGGTCACCAGGGGCTGGGCAGGAGAAGGGGCATTATTGCTTAAGAGGCACTGGGTTTCTGTTTGGGCCTCTAGAGGCCCAATACACCCAGACTGAAGGGGTTCTCACAGAGGGAACCAGATCCCCATTAGCCAAAAGCCAAACCAAACTCATTGCTGTCTAGTTGGTTCTGACTCATAGCAATTCTATAGGACAAAGTAAAACTGTCCCACAGGGTTTCCAAGGCTGTAATCTTTACAGAAGTTGCCCTGGTGGCGAAGTGGTTAAGAGCTCAGGCTGCTAGCCAAAAGACTGGCAGTTTGAATCCACTAGCCGCTCCTTGGAAACCCTATGGGTCAGTTCTACTCTGTCCTATAGGGTCGCTGGGAGTTGGAATCGACCCGACAACACACAACAATAACAATCTTTATGGAAGCAGACTGCCACATCTTTCACCCATGGAGTCACTAGTGGGTTTGAACCACCAACCTTTCAGTTAGCAGTGAGTGCTTAACCACGGCACCACTAGGGCTCCTTATCCCCATTAGACAGATAGAAAACTGAGGCTCAGGGATTTTGTTTGTTTTTTTTAATTGACGTGGCTGAATTGGCAGGCCAGCCCTGAGTCTCCCTGTCCAAAGTGCCTTAGCTCTCTGGTATTCTGGAGCCCTGGAAGTGAGCTGGGGCTGGGTCACACCCTGTAGTTCCTGCTACATGGGCCCAGCTTAGCCTGCAGCTGGGCAGAAGGCCAGGAGACCATTCCTATCAGGCTATTCCGTGCTTGTCTTTTAAGACCCATCCCTTGCAGCCCTTTTTGGTGTGACAAATTTTTCACTGTATTTAATCTAACCCCTTCGGCTTCAGCTGCTGTGTTCTGTCTTCTATGCCCACCACGCTTTGCCTCGCAGACAAATCAGGGGCTGTCCTGACTTGTCTTGCTATGTACACAGCCCCACTGAGGGCCAATAAATAGAATGTGATGGTGGAAAAAAGAAAGGAAAAAAAAGAAAAGAAAAACCTACAGATACTTCTACTCTGTAACACATGGGGTCGCTATGACTTGGAATTGACTCGAAGGCACACAATAATAGTTACTCTGAAGAAGGAAATGGAAATAAAACATTTATTTTCTTAACCTTCTATTTTCAAAAGAAAAAGAAAAAAGCTGGGATGCTTGCCCCGTAGTGAACTGCAGGGTCTAAATGTGATCCTGAGCCCACCACTCTGGGAATACCTCACCTCGCTCCCCAGCTAGTTATCCGACGCATGCACACTTGCATCACCAAGCCCAGTGCAGCATCCCTGGGGGGTGTGCATGTGTGTGCGCACACCTGAGGAACGATGTCTTGTTGGAAAGATGGAAATCTGAAGAACCCAGTCAGGCCGGTGTGTCTGAGGCCTCCAGGCCGCGTTGCTGAGCCGAGGCTGCCCCCTGGTGTCGGTCTCCGTGAGATGCGACGGAGGGGACCAAGCCAGGGATGCAGAGAGCCTGGACCCGCTCCAAAGGTGCGCTCTCCTCAGTGCCCCTACCCTTCACACTCTTTGTGCACGCAGCAGGGTCCCAGCCGTCAGTGGGAGAGGTGGTGCAGCCCCTGTCACCATCCCTGGGCGGAGGGGATGCTCTGGGGACCACTCCCAGGACTGCTGGGCAGACTCAGAATCAAAGGGGCCAGGACATGCCCACTGGGCAGAGAGCCTGAGAAGCCCCCTGCCTGGGGCAGAGGCGCTGGGTAGGGGCCTGGATTGTGTAATTCTGGGTAGATGACAGCCTGAGCCTCAGTTTCCCCATCTATAAAATTGGAATAATTATGAAATCTACTCCTCAAAGCTGTGCTATCTAACAGGATAGCCACACCACACTGACAATCCAGCACCTGAGATGTGGCCAGTCTCAACTGGGATGTACTGTACAAATAAAATACACGCCGGATTCCAAGGACTTACTACAAAAAAAATAAAGATGGTAACGTATCATACTAATAATGTTTATATTAATTACATGTTGACATGATAATATTTTGGATGTTCTGTGTGTCATTGAGTGGATTCCAACTTCTAGCGACCTTGTGTGACAGAGTAGAACTGCCCCATAGGATTTTCTAGGCTATAATCTTTATAGGAGCAGATTGCCAGGTCTTTCTCCCGTTGAGCCATTAGGGGGTTTGAACCATCAACCTTTCGGTTAGCAGCCGAGCACTTAACCGTTGTGCCACCAGAGCTTCTTGAGTTAAATAAAATACATTATTAAAATTAATTTCACCTTTTTCTTTTTACTTTTGAATGTTGTTATGAGAAATTTAGAAATTAGCACGTGGCTCCAAGGGTTTTTGGGAAGATTCAACTAGACAGTGTTTAAAGACGAGTAAACCTTGATAAATGGCCGTTTCTGTCATGACTAACACAAAGTTGCCACTCACAGGAGAAATCTCTGTGAAATCTTGTGTTTTATCTGAGAAATTCATAGTATTTTGCATTCTATTCCGTAACTGATCTGTGCTTCTGTGCTACTTTTTGTGAAGAAAAAAAAAAATTTTTTTTTTTTTAAACTTGGATCAAAGTCACCATTTTAACGAAGAGATGCTACCTTTGAACCTGGGGGTCAGCATGCCTCTGTACCCCCTGGGCCCAGTGACAGGGGCTGTGCTAAGGAGAGGGAGAGGGACCCCATGGCCACATAACCTCCCCTGAGTGAGGCGCCCAGACCCCTTAGTTTCACTGCTCAGTGTGAGGACCCACTCTGTGTCCAGGCTGACGCTGGTGGCCTGGCTCAAGTCCTGTCCCCGATCCTATGCTCATGTAACAAAACAAGAGAAAGAACTGTCTATGGCTGTTTTCCTTCCTCAGGGAGATGCAGTGGCGGGCACTGGTGGATGGCGGCAGCCACACATCTCGTGGAATCCCCCTAGAGGGGGCCCAGAGCAGGAAGTGACCTTCCTTAGGCAACAGCAAGTAAGTGCCAGAGCTGGAATTTGAACTCAGGCCTATATGAGTTCTGAAACTTTCCAACCTCAGGGGAGCAGACAAGTCCACAGGTGGTTCTACTAGAAGACAGAGGAAGCCAAGGTTAGAAGAAAAACAGAGGCCAAGTTTGGCAGGGATTCATGGAAAGGCAAGGTCATAGCTGGAAGTGGGGTGGCCAGAGAAACCAGGCGGCTTCCTGGAGGAGGTGGTGCCAAGGGCATCTTGAAGATGATGGTGGAAGCCTGGAATTGAGAGAAGGCTGGCAGGCAGAAAATCAGTAAAGATATAGTTGAACTGAACAGCACCATCAATCAACTGGCTCCAATTCACATTTATAGAATCCATCCAACAACAGCAGAATAACCTTCTCAAGCTCACATGGAACATTCACCACGACTGACCACATTCTGGGCCACACGACACTCTTTAACACACTTAAAAGGTTACTAGAAATCAATAACCAAAAGATAGCTAGAAAACTCCAAAATATCCGGAGATGAGATGAGACAACACACTTCTAAATAACACATGGTCAAAGAAGTCTCAAGAGAAATTAAAAGATTTTGAACTAAATGAAAATGAAAACACAAAACTTATCAAAACTTGTGGGCTGCAGCGAGAAGGCTGGGTAGCTCCCAGATGTTTTTTTCCCTGTGTCCCCAGTAACACCGGCAGGATTGAGGGGGGCTGTCCACACCCCAAGCTGTTGCTGAAACTCTCAGGAGCTTATGCTAGCTTGGGGGGTGTGTGTGGAGTGTGGCAGCTCAGGTGGGCAGAGCTGTTCCAGGTGGAGGAGACTTGCCCTAGGAGCTCTCCTCCCAGGAGGAGTGAGATCAACTGTCCCTGCACAATCAGCAAAGCCCCTTCCCTCTGCCACCTTCTAGGCCTTTGGGCAGGCTGCCACCTCCACTGTGCAGGTGGAGAACTGAGGCTCAGGGGTCTAAGTGCACAAGCCCTGGCCAAGCCAGGGCTAGAGAAGCGTGGATTCCTGGCCCAGGCTTACTCCCCAGACCCGCTGGTCCAGACAAATGGAGCACAACAGACTGGGCGACAGGATCCCTGGGGCTGCAGGCACTCAGGCTGGACCCACCAGGCTTGACTGTCAGTAGAGAGATGGGCTTGAGTTCCTGGGGTCCAGTGGCCGGGACAGAGCCCTCCTCATAGGCCCAGTGCCTGTGTCCCTGACTGCTGCGCTCATGCAAGAGGACAGGGGCTGCCAGCACTTCAGAGAGGGACCTGGCATACTGTTGCAGAGGGCTTGGCTTAAGAGTGGATTCCTCTCTCTCTGAAGGAGCTAGCTGCCGAGCAATGTGGGGGAGAGGGGAGTGCCTGGCCAGGATCGGGGGAGCCTGAGAGGACATCCACCCTTCCCTGGGCTTAGAGGGGTGTGTAAAGGAGGGTGGTGCATCCCAACTAGCAGCGTGGACAAGAAGGGAGTTTCCCATGATTCCGAGCAGACAAACTCCTGGCTCTTGGGACAGGGCAGGGGTGAGGGGCAGCCAGCTCTGGATGGAGACCTGAGCCCAGGGCCTCCACAGGCATGCAGGGCTGTGGGTGTAGGGCCCAGGTGTGTGCGAGGGCAGGGCAGAGATGGGCTATGGTACAGGAATGGCCAGTAGCCAGAGACACCAGGCGTGTACAGGTGTGTGTCTGCACCCATGGGCTGGGGGTGGGGGGACCCCCAGGAGATGGGACCCAGCGCCAGGCATGGCCTCAGCAGCCCACGGATGGCTCAGGGCTGGGAGGCTCTGGGCAGATGCCTTAACCAGCTTGAAGCCTGGACCTGAGGGGGCCGCCTGGAGGAACTCAACAAGCACGTGGCTCTGGGCCCTCATCCGAGAACTCAGGATTCCTTCTGGGCAGGCCAAATCTCCAGGCCAGGGCCAGGTGCCGACAGAGCTGAGTGATGGAATCCGTGAAGCAGAAGTGACTCCAGCTCAGAGAGGGAGGCTGGAAGTCACCGAGCCAGGGTGTGCTCATTGACTGCTGGGCACTTGGGCCATTTCCAATTCTCCATGAGGACAGCAGGGTGGGGGGTGCAGGCTAGGGCACCCGTCGCCTCCCTGAGTTGATGCCGTAGAAATATCTTTGTACTGGGCCTTTCTCTTTGTTGTTACATCCTTGAGGGCTGCCTTGATTGTGTGGGATTCCAAGTCCACTGTGTTAGAAATGACAACCATAAGGTGCTTGGAACACACAGCAATAGTGGGCACTCGCCTCTCTGGGTCTCGATTTTCCCCATCTGGAAAACGGGCCCATTATCCATCATGTTCCCTCTACTCAAAAGCTCGCAGGCCTACAGTAAATCAAAGCAGGGAAGAACCTTGGACACTGTCATCCTCTTGGCAGATGAGGAAGCGGAACTCATAGCAGAGAAGATGCCCAGGCCCCTGGCAGCCACGAGGGTAGGGCAAGCTGTGTGGGGGCAGGAGCTGGCCCAGTAGCTCATTTGCCCATTTAGAGCCAGTTAGACTTCTGGACCATGCTGCTGCCCAGGGTAGGACTCCTCCCTCCAGGGGTAATGGGGTTAACTCTCAACCCCTCCCTGGCTGGGAATGCTTTTCCTATGTGGCTGGATTTTCCTCTCTCCTCCCCTCAGCACAGGGCCTCTCTGCCCATCTGGAAGACGCTCCCTGAGTCACCCACATCCCTCCCACCCACCCTGGGACATGTGGTTGGCTGTCAGCAATCTGCCCTTTCATCCAACTCCCCACTTTCCCACCACCAACAGCCCCCGAGTCCCAGCCAGACATTGCCGGCCGCACAGCTCACAGCCAGCCCTTCTGAAGGCTAGACCAGAACCTACAGACTCGGGCCTGCTCGGGTCAGCATATGTCCTGGGCCGAGACTGACCAGGGGCAGGGCCCTGGGTCTAATGCCTCATGGCAGGCGATCCTTATAAAAACCAGTTGTCGTCAAGTTGACTCTGACTCATGGCTAACCCATGTGTGTCAGTGTAGAAATGCACCCCATAGATTTTCAAGGGCCGATTTTTCAGAAGTACGTCGCCAGGTCTTTCTTCCAAGATGCCTGTGTTTGGCAGCCAAGAGTGTTAATGGTTTGTACCACCCAAGGACTGCAGTGCCTTTAAAATGTTTGTGAAGAGCAAGGGTTTGGGACCAGCACACCCGAGTTCTTTAATAGTAGTGCAACTGCAGCAGATCATCTCAGCCCTCTGGGCCTCAACTTCCCCATCTTGAAAATGGAACCGAAGAGCCATATGATTCCTCCCCATGGCTCTACAAGAGCCTTCCATAAAGCCCCGGAGTTCCCATCAATCTGCCTTTTCCCAAATGAGTCCTACCTCCTTGTGAAAGTTCCACTGTCTGGTCCCAAGTCTGCTTTTTCCTTGGAGTATGACGCCATGGATGGGGACCCAGACAGCCCAGGTGGGCAGGCTGAGGTCAGGATGAGAAGGGGACCAAACGAATGAGGGGATGGTAGCCTCCTCACAAAGACACAAGGACCCTTGTGCTGAGTGCCCTGCAGGGGACAGCTAGAGGAGAAATGACACAGGGGAACTGGTTTCCAAAGACACAAACATATTCATGCTGAGCTAGACACAAGACAGACGTACCATGCCCCCTTTGGTCCCCTCCACCGAGGGCTGACCACATACCCTTTCCGAAGAGACGATGGCCCTGCTCACCCTGGTCCACTGCCAGGATGCCCTACTCCTGCCCCCAACCCCCTTCCCAAACACTGCAGAAGCAGCTCTGTGCTCTGGAAAACATTTCTGCAACATTTTAGAGCCAACGCATTTTTCAACCAAACCTTTTGGAAACCCAGACCATTTCTAAAGCCAACCTCCTTTGAAACCCAACACTTTCCAAATCTACTTTGTGAATGTGTGCCCTCAAGTTCTGAAGCCAAAGCATTCTGGAAACCTACTGGAAGCCGGATGCTTTGGAAGAAAACCAGTTGAAAAGGCAAAACGTTTTCATCCAGATAATTGCGAACCCCTACATTTTTGTGAACTGCTTTGAAATGAAAGCGGTTTCATCAAAGCCTGAGTTTCCGCTAGAATTTTCCCGGGAAGAAACTCAGATGTTTGGAAAGGGCTCACAAAAGAACTTGCTTGTTCTACCATAAGGAGGCACATCAAGCTGTAAATAGGGTTGCGTCTAGAGTTCGGAAAGGGACTTTGGTTTTTTGCTGTACACATTCTCTCCCAAACTCTCCAGCCCAGGAATCTCTCCCCATGCCTTCCACCCCAATATTGCTGTCCTTTAGCTTAGGGACTAGGGATGGAAAAACCCATTCCAAAAACACACATCAAAATCTGTCTTCCCTAGGCCTGTAGCTTTTCTGAGCCTAATCATTTCTTCCTGGTTTCTGAGTGGACTATGCCAGCCTCAGAATGGCTGAACGAAAGGAGAGGCTCTTGGGGTACAAAGTGAAAGAGCATAGTGACCCCAGGAAAGGGGGTGAGGTGAGGAGATTAGCACTTGGAAATCATACCTCACCGCCCTTGGGTTTGTCACTGAGTTCTCATCTTCTGCTTTTTCATTCCTCTACTGTTGTTAATTGCTGTTGAGGCAGCTCTGACTCAGGGTGACCATATGTACAACAGAACGAAACGCTGCCTAGTCCTGCGTCATCTTCACCATCATTGGTATGTTTGAGTCCACTGTTGCAGCCATGTGTCAGTCCATCTCATGGAGGGTTTCCCTCGTTTTTGTTGGCCCTCCACTTCACCAACCATGATGTCATTCCCCCAACAGGCCCCATGAAGCACCACTGTGTGCTGGGTCTAGTGATAACTGGGTTATCAATTCTCTCCTGTTATTAGCTCCTGGTTCTGGGCAGAGGCAGATGCAGAGTGAAGGACAGAGAAGGACAAACAGAAATACATGTGGGATCACTGACAGTCCCAGGCAGGAAAGCTCAGAGTTATCTACTTTAAGTTCTTGCCCACCTTGGGTTTTGAATGACACCATTTTCCACCTTGCTTGAGTGTACGTGGGAAAGACAAAAGGACTTGCTCCACTCTCCCCAGCGCCGTGTTCCTGCTAAGCGCAGAGTGACCTTCCATTTTGCTGCGACACTGGTGCCCATGCACTCTCCAGCCTGGTACTGGCTGGCACCCAGGCTGTCTCCCACACTAGCATCCATTCAGGAGTGGCTTCTCCCCAGCGAGGGCCAAAGGTGCTATTTCCTGATGGAGTAGAAGCACAGTCTGTAGTTAATGGGCAAGAAATGAGGCCTCTGAGTGGACACTCCAGAAACCATCCTGGTCCGGGATTGGCAGTTGGTCTCTCACTCACAGCATGTCCACCAAGAGCCAGAACATGGTGGCCACCACAATCACAGACCCAGCTAACATAAGAGCAGCAGCAGGGGCTCTAATTAATCGTTATAATCACATGTGGGTTTAGGGAAACAGGCTCAATTTGGGGCACCTACTCTGGGCTATGCCCTTACACATGGCATCCTATGTGAATATTTTTGGCATTAAAAATAATTGACTACCTCACCCCCACTAGGATGGGTATTACTGGAAAAATGGAAATTAACAGGTGTTGGTGAGGATGTGGAGAAATCAGAACCCCCGTGCATTGCTGGTTGGAATGTAAAATGGTGCAGCTGCTGTGGAAAACAATGTGGCAGTTCCTCAAAAATAAGCTAAACACAGAATTACCATATATATGACCTAGAAATTTCACTCCTGGATACACACTCAAAAGACTTGAAAGCAGGCACTCGAACAGAAACCGGTACACCAATATTCACTGCAGCAATAGCCAAGAGGTGGAAACAACCCAAGCATCCATCAACAGAAGAACAGATAAACAAAATGTGGTCTATCCATAACACAGAATATTACTCAGCCATAAAGAGAAATGAAGTCCTGATACATGCTACAACATGGACAGACCCTGAGAACATTATGCTGAGGGAAGTAAGTCAGACATAAAAGGATAAATACTATATGATTCCACTTATATAAAATATCTAGAAGAGGCAATGCAGAGAGACCAAAGTTTATTAGAGGTTACCAGGGGCTGAGGGAGGAGGGGATGGAAGTTACTGCTGAGAGGTACTGAGTTTCTGTTTGGGGTGATGAAACGTATTTGGAAATGGATGGTTTAACAACATGGCAAATGTGATTCATGTCACTGCATTTACACTTAAAAATGGTTAAAAGGACAAATTTTTGTTATAATTTACCACAACAAAATTAAAATAAAAAAAGAGTTGAAATGAATACCAATTGAAACCATCTGCACCCCATCTACCCAATTCATCCAAGAAAATATAGTCACAAGATCATGGTTTTTTGTTTTTTTCTTGTGAGAAACCCATTCTCCTAAACAGGATGGCCAGCCATCGAACGATAAAATAAACCAGGTAGTTTATTATTACTATTTATTAACTTATTTACTTTTACTGGATGAAAAAGCATTTTAAAGGCTCTGACTCCAAATTTGCTCAAAGATAAACTCTAGTCTGAAGGTAGAAGACCTGAAGCTGAGAGCCACTGTGCATCCCCTACCCTGGAAGTGGCCTCCATGGTCTTGCAGAGCTGGGCACATGCTGGGAAGTGGCAGCTATTCCCCCATTAGCATCTGGAAGGTCTGGACGCTGGCCCCGGCATCACTCGCTAAACAGGGCCCCTTGCACGCTCTTCCCTCTCGAGCTGGTCCTCCTGGAGGACCTGTGGGGATTCCAAGACCAATATGGGCCACACTGACCCACAAGGTCAAGGCACTCACCCAACACGAGACTGCCACACTTTGAACCTTTGAAACATTAGAAGCAGAACATTGCCCCAGAAACCAAAGAGGGGCCACCTGATTTTCTGGAAGGGGCTTGGAGAGGGAAAAAATTGTGCCTAACATTTTTACTCAAGGATTTCAAAGTATGTTTAGACACACTGACTTATTACCCCTTGTTATGGATTGAATTGTCCAAAAATTCATGTTGTAAATCCTACTATACCTGTGGTTATAGTCCCATTTGGGAACAGGGTTTTCTTTGCTATGTTAATGAGGCCATAGACAATTCTAGATAACTAAGACACCTCTTGCGAGGTGGTGATGTCACTTGATTGCTGAAATGAAAGCACAAGAAATACTGTTGGCACCACCACCCCAAGACAAGGAGGTATAGAGTCTCAACACGATTTCCAGACTTTTACTCAAATGGCTTGTTGTATCATTTACCTAAGTGGTGATGTTCTCCTTTTGAGTTTTGAGTGTACAAAAACTTTTCTGAGTGTGAAGATTTATTGCCGTACAAAAAAAGGAGGTAATTATAAGCATAAAAGGTTGATTCCCAAACCAGTTTACGGATTCCTTTGCTCTGGGCACCACTAGCTAACTACCTTAGGCCAGCGTCATCTTCTTGTCAAAGTTCAACACGGTTTTGACTCAAGCCTGAGCTTATTCTAATTGTCCCCAGTCCCCGAAGTATCAGGAAAGCTTTGGATTCCGAGGTTCTAAGTGTGAATTCAGGTCAAACACAATCCCAAAGACCCAAGCTATAATTTTGAAGATGACCTCTCCAAATACACATACATACCCACCTACAGTTCTATCCTTTCGCCAGCTTTTTACTAGCTCTTCAAGATTCACTAATAAAAATAAGGAACGTGCAAAAGGAAAAACAACAGGCTGTGCCCATTCATCACCATCAAAGTCAACCAAGAGGGCCTTGCTGGACAAGTGTGACGGCACCATTACAGGGAGCAAATGCTCTCCAGATGTCAAATGGGCAGCCAAGTCGAATCACTTATCAGCCAAGGGAGCCACATTCTTGCTAGAAGATGGTAAATGGCATACACCAGAAGCACCCAGGGACGAATATACAGACAAGTCCCAACCAGGCATCATTTCTCATTAGCTGGCACTAATTACTCAATGAATGAATAAACAATTCACAAGTGAAAAAAATCCCATATTCCCTAACCAGTCTTTCTGCTGGTTTGAACTGATATCCCAATAGGAGATCTCTGCCCCTATCACTGGGTCTTGGTAAAGTAAGAAAATATAACATTTCATGATGCTAATAAATTGCTTGTACCAACACTGACAATCCACCACTCATCTGTTGGTTTGTTATACTGTGGTGGCTTGATGTGGTGCTGGAAGTTATACCACCAGTATTTCAAATACCAGCAGGGTCACCCATGGTGGACAGGTTTCAGCAGAGCTTCCAGACAAAGATAGACTAGGAAGAAAAGTCTGACAATCTACTTATGAAAATTAACCAATTAAAACCCTATGGATCACAACAGAACGTTGCCTGACTTGCTTGCTTTGGACACATCATCAGGAGGGATCAACTGCTTGAGAAGGACATTGTGTTTGGTGAAGCAGAGGGACAGCGAGGGTGAAAAAGACCCTTGGTGGGATGGATTGGTACAGTGGCCACAGCAATGGACTTGAACATACCAGTGATTGTGAGGATAATGCAGGATGGGCAACATTTTGTTCCATTAGACGTGGGGTTTTCATGAGTTGGAGCCAACTTGATAGCAGCTATCTATCTACCTGTCTGTCTATCTGCATTAACAATAATCTCTGTGCCCAGAAGTTCATGTAGTTTCTCTCTTCATAGTGCATCTTCTTTAACCCTAATTTACCAAAGAGCAACATATTCAATAGTATGGGTCAGGATCCTTTGTGTTACCCAAAATCCAACTGAGATTAGCTTAAGCATGTGGGAATTTGCTGTTGTTGTTAGTTGCCATGGAGTTGATTTTAACTCATGGTGACCCCATGGGTGCAGAGCAGAACTCCACTCATAGGATTTTCAAGTCTGTGACCTTTCAGAAGCAGATCACCAGGCCTATCTTCCAAGGCACTACTGGGTGGGTTTGAACGGTCAACCTTTTGGCTAGTAGTTAAGCACTCAACCATTTGCTCCACCCTACCATCCTGGCCAAGCCTGTTCCAAAGATTTTGGCAAAGGGTACCAGGTCTCCTGGGTCCAGATTGGGTTATGTGCCCAGCCCTGTACCAATCATGGTGGCCAACAGGCCAAAGCTCAGGCTCAGGTCTACCCTTTGGACCAGGGGTGGGGACAGCCCTGCTCAGATTCCTGGGCTAAGAGAAAGGGAGGAAGAGAGGACTCTTTCACCAGAAGAAAGAATGTGTGCAGGCAAAAAACAACAGATGTCTACTTTACATAGTTATTCCAGCTTTCCCCTTTGGGAAAAACATTTAAACACTTTTAGATTAATTATGTTGTCCAAGTTTTGGATCAGGTTTTGGAGTGTGGGGTGGGTAGAGAGGGTATGTTGTTTACAACAAGTGAGCTGTAATTGTCCCTGGATAGCATGTTTGGGAGCAGCCTGGCCTGGAGAGCAGATCCCCTTGGTAAGGACCGACATAGGCGTTGGTGTGATATTTGGGGGAATGTTGTTCTTCAGGGCGGGGCACTGCTGAGAACAAACCCTACCCAGGTCTCAGCCAAGAGTGTCCTGCCCCTCCTCAGAGCTGCCGTTCCATCCCAGCAGGAATAGGACATAGGCAATAGGAGAGGAAGTCCCACCAGACAATTACACCTTCCTCCAAAGGGATGTAAGGAGAAGGCTCTGGTGTCTTCAGAGTATCTCCTTCTTAGGGACTGAATTGTGTCCCCCAACGATGTGTGTCGTGAATTCTAATCTCTATACCAGTGGATGTAATCCTATTTGGGAATAGGGTTTTCCTCGTTATGTTAATGAGGCCATATCAGAAGGGTGTGTCTTAAACCAATCACTTTTGAGATATAACAGAAGCAGATTAGGCACAGAAGCAACCAAGCACAGATGGGAGAAGACAGATGCCATGTGGAGATCATCAAGGAACAAAGGAGCAGAAAAAAAAGACAAAGACCTTCCCCCAGAGCCAAAAGACAGCGAGTCCTAGAGTGGTGCCGAATTTGGACTTCTAGCCTCCTAAGTGTAAGAACGGAGCCCTGGTGGTGCAGTGGCTAAGTGTTCAACTGCTAACCAAAAGGCTGGCAGTTCAAATCCACCAGCCACTCCTTGGAAACCCTATGGGGCAGTTCTACTTTGTCCTATGAGGTCGCTATGAGTCAGAGTCGACTCAACAGTAATGGGTTTTAAGTGTAAGAAAATAAATTTCTGTTCATTAAAGCCACCCTCTTGTGGTATTTCTGTTACAGCAGCATTAGGAGACCAAGACACCCCTGAAGTGTCCAGAAATACTGCCACAGTAAAACCGTTAAATGCTAAATGTAACAAACATGGCTGGCCCAAGTGGTCCAGAGCCAGGTCCCTGCCACAAAGGAGCAACTGGAGCAGCTGGAGTCACGGGACGTGTCCCTGGGCAGCTCAGAAGGCCCCTTTGGGAAGGCACGGTCTGCTTGGAAGGAAAACAGCACTTCAGAAAGTCCATGTCATCCACTTTGCTCAGATCCACACAGGGACAATGTCTGTGCTCCACCCACGCCACCCACCTCCTCACAGAGACGAGGGCTTGGTGATCCAGGCAGAGCCAGGTCACTGCCTCATGCCCCACTCCGGCCGCCCACCCTCGGCCATGTGTGGGCTCTGTGCGGGAGACCGCAGAGCAGTGGAGAGTGTGAGGTTTCTGTCACAGGAAGGTTTTGCAAGACAGGGATACGAAATACAATTCTCACTCCCTCTGGGAGAAGAAAAAGATGAGGGAAAGCATTGCTCGAAGGGGACAAGAGAATCTATGGAAGAGGAATAAGATGACAAGTTATTATTATCTCAAACAATTTCCCCAAGAATAACAGAAGTTGCCATCACAATGTGGTACGTTAGAAAGTGTCGGAAGTCAGAGGCTATGTGCTCCAAGCCAGATGACCTTAGGGCAGGTCCTGGCCCCGCTCGGGGCCACGGTGACTTCATTTATTAAACAATCGGGGAGAATGACACTGTCCTCCTAGCTCACTGGCTGAGATGAGCCTAAAGGGCACCCTTAGTCATTCATAGTTACTATCTAGCCCCACATGCAGGCACTGTTCTGGACACAGGATGGACAGAAAGAGACTCTGGAAGTTGTAACATGCCAGTCAAATGGGAGGTATCACAATCTAGGTTTAGGAGTGTAGAGACCCCTCTGTAAGAAACTCACGGGAGACATCCTCACATCATAGGTCGCTTTAACTGGGATGCTTCATGGGGCCCCTCTGCCTGGCCTCCCTGCCCCCAGGACCCCTCTGTCTCTCCACCCATCCACTGACCAGACTCATTTCCTAAACACCCTCATACCTCTGTCCAGGACGTCCACGGCTCACTACTACCTGTTGTTTTTGAGAGCTGTCAAGTCGATTCTGACTCGTAGCGACCCTATACGACAGAGTAGAACTGCCCCATAGGGTTTTCTAGGCTGTAATCTTTACAGGAACAGATTGCCAGGTCTTTCCCCCATAGACAGGCTGGTGGGTTCAAATTGCAAACCCACTGCTTAGCAGCTGAGCGCTTAACTGTTGCACCACCAGGGCTCCTTGCTAATGCCAATACTACATGAAATCTCGACTCCTGCGCCTCACAGGCAAGACTCCAGACATATACCAACCTCGAAGTACCTCTCCTCTCTCTAAGACCCCACTGAGACCCATCTCCATCCCCATGGGTCATACCCAAGAGTACAGGCTCTGGAGTCAGATGGAGATCCAAGCCCTGGCCCTACTTACCTTAATCCCTGCTACTCAGTTTTCTCAACTAGAGAAAAGGGAAGATAATTATATAAAATGGATTTAGCAATAAAGGTTACTTTTTATCTACTACTCTCCAAATATACTCTGCTCTTTGCTGATGTTACCTACTCCTGCCTCAAACATCAAAATTTTATCCATCCTCAGGCATGGCTCAAATACCTCCTTCTGCAAGAAGCCTGCCACCGTCTCTAGCACCTCTGGACACTTGTCCTCAAAGGCACTCATCCCCACTGGCCTGGACTGGAGGTTTCCCACCGGGTCTGACAACACAGACAAGTCCTGGTGGCGCAATGGTTAAGCGCTTAGGTGCTAACCTAAAGCTTGGCAGTTCAAACTCACCCAGTGGCTCCTCAGGAGAAAGGACCTGGTGATCTCCTCCCATAAAGATTACAGCCTAGGCGGCCGTCTAAGATGCATCAATTGGTCCCAATCTACCTGGAGTAAGGGAGAATGAAGAATACCAAAGTCACAAGGAAAGCATTAGCCCAAGAGACAGAAAGGGCTACATAAACCATAGACTTCATCAGCCTGAGACCAGAAGAACTAAATGGTGCCTGGCTACCACCAATGACTGCCCTGACAGGGAATACAACAGAGAGTCCCTGTGGAGAAGCAGAAAAGTAGGGTGCAGAACTCAAATTCTAATAAAAAGACCAGACTTAATGGTTTGAGACTGGAGGAACCCCAGAAAGCATGCCCCCGGACCCTCTGTCAACCCAGCACTAAAATCATTCCTGAGGCCAACTCTTCAAAGATTAGACTGGACTATAGGACATAAAATGATACTCATGAAGAGTGTGCTTCTTACCTCAAGTAGATACATGAGACTAAATACGCAGCTCCTGTCAGGAGGTAGGATGAGAAGACAAGACAGGGTCAGGAGCTGGTTGAATGGACACGGGAAATCAGGGGTGGAAAGGAGGAATGTGCTGTCACAGTATATGGAGAGCAATTAGGGTCTCATAACAATGTATGTATAAATTTTTATATGAGAGACGAACGTGATTTGTAAACTTTCACTTAAAGTACAACAATAAAAAAAAAAGATTACAGCCTAGGAAACCCTATGGGGAAGTTCTACTCTGTCACATGGGGCTGGTGAGTCGGAATCAGCAACAACACCCAACAATAAGGTCCTCAAAGGCAGAGCCACCTGCTCACTGAAAGGCCCCAGCGGCCAGCATCGTGCCTCGCATCAGGTGCCACAAACAACCATGGAGCGAGCAGGCATCACAGCAAATGTCCAAAGTGACGATGGCTGTTCAGAAAAGTATTTTAACACTGGACTTCTCAAGTTTGAGCATCTTTGCTGCCAATGATTTTAAAAAAGTGGGTGGTTTCTAATATTTTGGAGGCCCCACTCTGTAAGGTCAGCCCCCCAAGGGCCACCTTCACCTCAAATCCATCTCAAACCTGGGAAAAAGCAGGACCACCATACACCGACAAGACAGGAGGTTATGGCGCTCTAATTGTGCATGGCTGGCTCTCCAGGAACTAAGCAAAACATCAGCTACCAAATACTACAGATTCAAAAAGAAAAAGTCAAACATCATACCAAGAAATAATCACAGATTTCTCATCAGTTACAGGCTGAAAGCTAGAACTGCAGAGGAATATGAAACCAGTTGTTTAAAAAGAGCCTTCTTCAGGGGGAAGTTATTGCTTAATGGGTATGGGATTTCTGTCTGGGTTGACAAAAACGTTTTGGCAATAGATGGTGATGGTTCCATATCATTGTGAAAGAAATTAATGCCACTGGATTGTACACTTTAAAAAAGTTAAAATGGCAAATTTTATGTTATATATATTTTGCGCTCGACTACTAACTGAAAGGTTGGTGGTTTGAATCCAACCAGTGGCTCTGCAGGAGAAAGACCTGGCAATCTGCTCCTGTAAAGATTTCAGTCTAGAAAATCCTAAGGGGCAGTTCTACTCTGTCACATGCGGTCGCTATGAGTCGGAATTGACTTGATGGCACCAAACAACTACAAAAAACAAATTTTTTTTTTTCCCAAAAAGCCTTGTTTGGCACCTTCCTGAACTAGCACAGACACATTTACCAAATCAAGGCCCATCAAGTCTAATGACTCAGGATACCTTTGCTACTACTGTGTGACTGCCGCTAGAGCTGAGCACACCTGAGGAACAGCCGGGTCTAGAAAAACAGCTGCACCTGGGCCTCCCCCTTGTTGCTGTCCAAGAAATTTATTCTTATTATAAACTCCTCTACCACAGCATTCCTGTTCACTTTAAATGTTAACATTCACAACTATTCATAAACTGAATACAGGTAGTCCCCAACTTACGATGTATTCGAGCTACAACAATGGTCCTTTTTTTTTTTTTTTAACATCTTATCGTTAGTAATATGTACTACATACAATGTTGCAGCACGTAATTTGCTGATATCATCATTCTCAGATGTTCAAAGACAAAGATCGGATTTATAAAGATATTGATAATAAAAGGCAATAATAATGAAAACTAAAAAAAAAAAGGTATTCAGCTTACGTCAGAACCAACTTATGACGGAGTAGTCATCAGAATGAACCCCATCGTAAATCGGGGACTACCTGAATAGCTTATCTTCATAAACTATAAATGAAGAGCTCGGGTTAAAAACCTTGCTTCTAGAATGTGACCTCAAACTTTAACTTGATCTCAAATATAAAACCCTTAAGATTGGAGGGCTTTACCTTTTCAAATACATCACTTAATCAGAGAGCTTTCAATTTTGAAAGATTTATCTTGCTTATTGTTGTTGTTGGATGCTGTCGAGTTAATTCCGACTCATAGCAACCCCATGTGACAGAGTAAACTGTCCCACTGGGTTTCCTAGGTTGTAATCTTTATGGGAGCAGATCACCAGGTCTTTCTCTCTCGGAGCTGCGGGGTGGATATGAACTGCCAACCTCTCAGTTAGCAGTTGAGTGCTTAACCGTTGCACCACCAGGACTCCTTATCTGCTACTTGGAAAAAAAAAAAAAAGGCAAGGACTCATTTTAAACTTAGGTTCCTCCTCTCTACTGAAGACAACTATGAAACTTCCTTCTCTTTAATCAAGGTTCTGAGGTCTCAGCATCAGCCATTTGATTGCTGGGTCTCTTTAAAATGTGCACTTGTTGCTTGGCCAGAATAACCACAAGAGTACGCGGAAAGATCAGACGTAATGTTTTACTCCATCCCCCTTTCTCCATATGTCATATTAAATATCTGAAATATATTAATCTTAAAAAACAGTATTAACACAGAACTCAATGGATGCCAGCAGTGGAGTAAACAATGAGTCCAGACTGCAAAATGCAGGTTCTTAAAAAAACGGGAGTGGGTGTGGTCGAGTCCAGATTTTCCAGCCGCCTCACTGATGAGCGCACTCTGGAATTTTGCAATGCGTCAAATCAGGAAGGAAAAGAAGCTGTGAAAAAATATACATGGTAATTAACTGTCCCCCATCAGAGAGATACGGCAGACCCTTCATTTAAAGTAACAATAAAAAAACCAAACCAGTTGCTGTGGAGTGGATTCTGACTCATAGTGACCCCATGTGTGCCGAGTAGAACTGCTCCGTAGGGCTTGCAATGGCTGTGACCTTTTGGAAGCAGATCACCAGGAATTTCTTCCTAGGTGCCTCTGGGTGGTTCAAACTGACAACCTTTCGGTTAGCAGCTGAGCGCTTAACCGACTGCATCACCAGGGACTCCTGATAAAAGCACGTTTTTTGCGTTCAGGAGCTTTCCCTAATGCTTTTAGTCTCGAAGTAGGTTTTCCGGCTTAGGGTAGCCAAAGAGAACGAAATCTGCTTCGTAGAGTTTGTACAGCTGCTGCCTCCAGGCCAAGGGAATTCTGGCGAACCAGTCCTCCTCCCAGCTGCTGGCAGTCCTGTTCCGGTAGCTCGGGGGGAAGTGGAGAAGCTGGTCCACCTTGAGGAGCCGCAGCAGCTGGGCGGCATCCTCATCCAGCGTCTCCAGCTTGCCCACAAAATCATAGTCGATCTGACAGGGGTGGCAGAGGCGGTACACCTGCCGCCAGTGCTCATTGAAGGGCGCCAGCCGCTCGGTGTGCGGGTCCAGCAGGTACTGGATGAAGTTGGTGAAGGACACCTTCAGGCCGGCACTGAAGGCCTCACTGACGGAGGTGGGTAAGCTGGTGAGGTTGGAGTACATCTTCAGCATGGGGATGGCAAACTTCTGGTAGAACTCCTCGTTCTCCAGCTCGAACTTGCTGCGGAAGGCAGAGATGAGGCGGACGAAGGGGTCCCGCACGAAGAGAAACTTGGTGTACTTCTTCAGCTTGATCTTCATGAGATGGCGCGAGAACTTCCCGTAGCGGCGCCAAAACTTGTTGAATGTCAGGTGGGTGCTGGAGTTGTGGACGTGCTCGCGAGGGATGTCCAGCGGTTCCCGGTAGGGCACGCCCTGGTCCAGCAGGCTTTCACTCAGGACGATCATCACGCGCTTCCAGTTGGTGCACGCCACCTTGGGCACATAACAGTAGATAATCCCGTGACGGTCATCCACAATGAGGTGGTTCAGCTCATAGTTGGGGATGTCGTCAAATGAGCGCTCCTTGGTGGGGAAGACGAAGCTCGAGTTGGCGCAGAAGTCCCTGAGCACGCGCCTCCTCTCAGCCTGCAGCCTGTCCTGGTCCGGGTTCTGCTTGGTGTCATGCGGGGACCAGTCGTAGCCCCTCACGCTCTCCTCCATGTTACTCAGGGCGGGCTTGCTGGAGGCTAGTAGGGGGGGCTGTTCAGTCTTCTTTCTGGAAGGGTCATTCTGCTTCAGGCCTGAGCTAAGCAGCTTGTCCAGAAACTCATCAACGTCCGACATGAAGTCCTTCCCCTCCTCTGGCCCGGGTGTAGGGAGTGGATCTGGGAGATGTGGCCTGGAGAGTGAGGTGTGCAGGTAGAAGTGGGCGGTGCCCACGTTGTCCCAGTACACAATGATCAGGAGGATCATGAAGACAGAGCCCAGGGCAAGCCAGAGCCGGAAGAGCCGTGCTTTAGCCATCCTGCAAGGACGAGCAGGCTCAGCCTTCCACCTGGACCCCTCACTTCAGGCTCGTGTACAGGTGGGGCATGGTGCTCTGAGGAACCTGGAAGGGCAACAAGAAACGAAACGAGACTTCAGCCTCAGGTTCTCAGATGAGGCGGGGGCTGGCTGGGGTCTCGGGCCCTTTCTCCTGCACCACAGGTCACCTTGCTGCCTTCCTTCCTACCTCCATCCTTCACTGTGGGGCTTTGTCAGGTGCCTGATCAGCAGCTGACCACAGGGCAGGACCACAGCCTTTGTATAAGGTGATTAGTGCCATGTGGAAGGGCCCAGAGGTGACTGTGGCTGAGAGAAGACCCTTCCACCACCCCAATGGGAGGTGCACAGGGACTCGGGGAGGGCAAGAGGATGGTGCAGAGACAGGAGAGACATGTCACATGGCCACACAAGAGGGACAGGCAAACAAAGGCAGTAACAAGGTTATAGTATAAGTTTACTAAAATGTTAAAGATGCACCCCCCCAAAACACACCTTCTACTGTGTTCACTTAAACCAGATCAACGTAAGAGGTGGCCTACCACGTGTGGCCCAGAGAAGGCAGGGGGACGCCCACTGTGACTCTACTCCATAAAAGCTACCATACCTGGTACTTAATACATTTTCATTAAGTGAATCTGAAAGTTTGCTAGGCTGAAGTCTGGATGCATTCTCTATCCATGTCTGCAGCTTTTCTTTATTCCTAATTCTTTTTTTTTTAATTGAGAAAGTACTAAGTGCTTGTAGGAAAAAGGTCAGCATACAGAAGGGTGGTGTGGGCTTCCACAGGAAAGATGCTGAAATGATAACCAGGCAGAGGGCAGGGCATACAGGTTAGCAGGGAAGGAGAGTGCAGGTGAGTGGGGAGTCAGCGGAGTGGGGAGTTAGTGGCTGCTTGGAGTGGGACAGGTGAGAAACCTTTCAGGCTCGACGGAGTGCTTTGGGGATTTGAGAGCAGTGGCAGCCCCAGGACTGAGGATGGGATACTGACTGATCCTCAAACCTGAGGGGGAGGGCAGAGGAAGAGCTCACTGAGGACCAACCTCTTGGGTGCTTGGGTCTTATCTGTAGGCAGGGGCCAGCTCAGGAGCCACGGTAGGCGGTCCCCGTGGGTGGAGAAATGTGGTCCGTGATGGCGGGTTTATAGACACCGTCAATGTTAAAAAAGTCAGAGGACGCCATCCTTGGCCTAGTCCTATTGGACAAATATCCCGAGTGCCAATTCTGTTCCAGGTACTTTGCTAAGTGCTAGGGACATCACAGGGAAGAAGACATAGTCTTTGACCAACTATTTAGATAAAGAATGCTAATTAGGTTGTCAGATAAACCCTGGCTGGGAATGCCAGCTCAACGATTAGGTGACAATTCAGTACTTGTGATGCCTTACCTGGCACAGGAGGCACACCACACCACCACACATCTGCAAAGCTCCCAGAAACAAGGGTGGCTGCTGCTGTGGCCCCAAATGTGCTAATCCCACCCACTGGCAAGGTCCATCTCTTTCTTTCCTGTATTTCTGTCCTGAACCACATTACAACCCGTTGCAGGGGGCAGGGGGCAGAGGGTAAAAGACCAGCAAACATATCTATGTTCAATCTGTGTGACCTGATGGCTTGAGGTTTCTGGAAAAGTCCAGTGATCTGCATCCCCATCTTTGGCATGTACCTTTCTCTTTGTAGTACAGGTATGCATGTACCCATCTGAACCCACTTGTTAGGACTAGCTGGGGTCCCCTGGCAGGTCCTGCCTCTCACCTAGCCTCCTCCCCAAGGTTGACACCTGGATCACAACAGCCCCAGGTTCTCTTTCCTACATCTCCCTCCGAGCAGAGCAGCTGCAGGGGCAGGGCCGGTCAGACTCAGGAGAGATTATGTTGGGGCTTCAAATATCCGAAGGGCTGCCACACAGAAAAGGAAGCAGGCTTACCTGTGCAGCTTCAGAAGACAAAACTTAGAAACTGAGGTTATCCCCATGGAAGAATAAATACACTAATAATTTTTTTAGTGGCTGAAACCCAGACTGGGCTGCTTTTAAGACACACCAAGATCTCTGTCACTGAGGCATCTACACAGGGACAGACTGCTCACCTATTGGAATGTTCCAGAAAAGAGTCTCACGTTGGAGACTCTTGGATTTTTCCCAATGCAACCACTTAGATTTTTCCCAGTGCAAAGTTTCTCTGAGTCTGTATTTCTCATATGCACTCAGCTCTACTTTTTCAAAAGTCACTGAACCTGTTACTTAATAAATTTTCATTAAATGAACCTAAACATCTGCTAGGTTGAAATCTAGATGCATTTACTATCCACGTCTGCACCTTTGTTTATTCTTATTTCTTTTCTTTTAACTGAGAAAATAGTACGTACTCATAGTAAATAGGTCAGAATATGAAAGGTTGGTGTGGGCTTTCACATGAAATGTGCTGAAATGATAACCTGACAGAGGAAAACAATGTTCCCTGGTCATTGCTGCCTTCACCTTGTGTGTCCTGAGCCCCAGAGACCTCAACACACCACCAGGGAAACATGACCTTGATCCGGAAGCAGAGAGAGACCTGCAGCTTGCTGGCTCCTCATCTGGAGCCGCAGGAGGAGGGCAGGGGCACGCTCGTCTCTCCTCCTATCCTGCCGCCCTCTGCCAGTCCCGCACCACTGCTACCCACAGTTTCTCTTCTTTAATGTAGTCACACTTACATATTATAAAAGTAATAATGTCACTGAAAAAATGATGAAAAACTGTAAGGATTAAAGGTTAATTTTTCTGCTTCCCTCTCACACACCACGACCGGTATCTTAGTGCATTTCCTTTGAGCACATTCATGGACATGTGCAGGAAAAGATTAAGCAACACCATAATGGTTTTTAATATGCTTTCACAGTTAATAATCGCACAATTTTGTAGCCTATTTAAAAAATTAGATCATAAGTACCCTCATGTTATTAAAGTTTCAAGACCATTCCTTTTCAAGTATGCCTAATGATAAAACAGTTTCTTGAGATGAAGATGAAATCACCTTCCTGCCTCCGCTCCCCAACCCCAAAAAACACCAAGTTATTGAAAGCTTCAAGTAGCAAAGGAAAAAAGTAACTTAAAATGTCAAATGATGTAAGAGGTAATTTTCCAATTTAAGATTAAGACTAACAAACAGGGTAAAGATTAAGGGCACAGAATCATATCCAGGGACACAGGCATAAGACATACCAAAGGTCCTGCCACCATCCATGAACTTAGTTAGATAAGAAATAGAGAAAAAATTGCTGGACCTGATAACTCAAATACTTACACTTATTTTTCAGCCAAGAAGTGCTATATGCACATTAACAGATGCCAGTGACTACAACATTTTATAAAAACTCCAACTCTCTTTTTATTGGTAACTTAACAAGACATCAAGAAGGCTGGGTTGCGCAATGGTTAAGTGATCAACTGCTCTCTTAGGCTGGGTTCTCTAGAGAAGCAAAACCAGTGAAGCGTATATACATATATATAAACACAGATTTATCTCAAGGAAATGGCTCACGCAGTTGTAGAGGCTGGCAAATCCATAGGTCAGGCATCAGGCTTCAGGCTGGAAGCTTCTACTGACTCACGTAGCTGCAGAGGCTGATGAACCCAAGATCCACAGTTCAGACAGCAGCTGCTGGCTCACAAATGTGAAGGCTGATGAATCCAAGATCAGCAGGTAAGATGGCAGGCTGCTGGCCCACGTCCTAAGAATCAGGGCTCAGACGCTGACGAGCCTAACGCAAGATCCAGAGCACAGCAAAAGCCAGCGAGCTTTGCCAGAAAGTCCAAATATACTGGATGCAGACCACACCCCCAAGGAAACTCCCTTCCAACTGATTGGCCACTCACAGCAGATCTCATCATGGAGGTGATCATATCATTATATGACTGCCAAACTACATCACAACTGCCAAACCACTGAGAATTATGGCCCAGCCACGTTGACACACAACCCCAATGATCACAGCTGCTAACTGAAAGGTCTGCAGTTTGAGCCCACCCAGCGGCTCTGCAGGAAAAAGACCTGGCGATCTGCTCCTGTAAGATCACAGCCAAGAAAACCTTAAGGGATAGTTTTACTCCGTCATATGGGGTCGCTATGGGTCGGAATTGACTCGATGGCACTCAGTAACAACAATAAGACTTCAGTTTAATTGCAAGGAAAAGACATGGCTGAAATATTTTTAGGATAATAACAATGTATTATTATTAACCAGTTGCCGTCGAGTCAACTGGTCATAGTTGTACTGTGCTCCAGAGGGTTTCAGTGGCTGACTTTCTGGAAGTAGATCGCCAAGTCTGTCTTCGGAGGTACCTCTGGGTGGACTAAAACCTCCAACCTTTTGGTTAGCAGCTAAGTGTGTTAACCACTTGCACCACCCAAGGATTACATTATTATTAATAGCAGCTGCCATTTAATGAGCTCTTCCTACTCATCATGCACTAAGTATTTCACTCACTCACTCACACACACACACACACACACACACACATATACATATAAAACTTCATTTACTCTACAGAACAATCTCACAGAAGGCAGCATTATTCCTTTTTACAGATGAGGAAACTGAGGCTCAGAGAAGTAAAACAAGCATCTGAACCCAAGTCTGACTCCCAAAGTTCAAACTCTATCATGCTCCCTCTCAACTTTCTTACCGTTAAAAGTATTATTTTAAAAAAAAAGCTTTATCGATGTATACCTGACATACAATAAACTGCACATATTTAAAATGTATAATCTGTTAAGCTTTGACACATGTACGTACCCATGAGGCCATCACCATAATCAAGATAGTGAACACATCCCTCACCCCCACAAGTTTCCTTGTACCCCTCTGCAACTCCTCCCCCAGCTCCACCTCTCTCCACCTCAAGCAATCACTGATCTGTTTCCTGTCACTACAGATTTACTTGCACTTGCTAGAGTTTTATATAAATGGAACCCAGCATGCAATTTTTTTGTCCGCCTTCTTTCACTCAGCATAATCGCTTTGGAATTTATCCGCGTGGTCCTACACATGAGTAAGTTCACTTTGTTTTAAATTGCCAAGTGGTATTCCATTGTAAAAAGTATTGACCCAGTAATCACAGTACTACATTACACACACACATGCATGTACACATGTATGTTACACACACGCCCTTGTATTTTCCCAGCCCTCCCCAGGGATTTAAGTCTTATTCAAAGTTAAATTTGGTCAAGGGAGGGGCATGGAAAGCTCGCGCCTCCTTAAACATTCAGACCTTGACTCTGTGTCCTGTCACAAATGGACAAGAAAATAATGCCAGGTCTCCTTGCTTTTCTGACCCAACAGATACAAAGGCACATGTCTTTGTGACCAGAATACCCACCAGAGCACTGGCTGCAGCTGAACAAGTTCCTATTCAGACTTAAGTCAGACTGAAACTTTAGATTTGCCTGCAGCAAAGCTAATGGCCTCTTCTACAGGCTGAGAGTGGTGGAACTGACTCATTTGACATTTCTTGGTTAACAGTCCTAAGAATGGTTCTCCAGTTCAGAGACAATGCATCTTCTTTTAACAAAAAGATGTTTAATGAAAGTCATTCTAAGTTTTTCCTCATTTGGTTTATTAGCACTAAAATGTTCTAGTCTTTTAGTCTACAATACATTTAACATTTAAAGTTTTATTCCTTGTCTATAACCTATTTCAAATATTATTGGTACCACAAAGAACTCTAGATGAAGAACTAGGAGTCTCAGGATATGGCCCTATATTTACTAATTTTCAGGTGACAGGCCAATCATGGAACCTTCTGGGGCTGGATCCTCACCATCGCAGTAGATCTGCATCACATACTCTTTTAAAAAACAGCAAACCATTTATTAGTTTCCTGTCTGTTGGTCTGTCGCAATGTGGTGGCTTGCATGTTGCTGTGATACTGAAGCTATGTCACCAATATTTCAAATACCAGCTGGTCACCCATAGTGGACAGGTTTCAGTGGAGTTTCCAGACTAAGACAAACTAGGAAGAAAGACCTGGCGATCTACTTCTGAAAATTAGCTAATGAAAACCCTACGGATCACAACAGAACATTTTCTAATATACTGCTGGAAGATGAGCCCCTAGGTTGGAAGGCACTCAGAATACACAGTGGCCACAAAAATGAACTTGAGCATACCAAAGATCATGAAGATAGCATTAAAAAAATCACCCATTGCTGTCGAGTCGATTCCAACTCTTAGCAACCCTACAGGACAGAGCAGATTTGCCTCATAGGGTTTTCAAGGCTGTCATCTTTACAGAAGCAAACTGCCACTTCTTTCTCCCGTGGAGTGGCTGGTGGGTGTGAACCGCCGACCTTTCAGTTAGCAGCTGAGCACTTAATTACTGCACCACCAGCGTTCCTGAAGACGGTGCAGGACCAGGCAATGTTTCATTCTGTGGTACATGGGGTTGCCATGAGTCAGAGCCAACTCCACAGCAACTAATAACATTTATTAATTTATAATGAGATGTATAACTCATCTCACCCACTGGAATACTCAGGTCAGTGCGCACAATGCAATCTTTCCCCACGGCAGCTACGTGGAAAGCCAGGTTATAATCTGCTTATTCAGGGAGCATGGACTCCAAACAAGGAAAGTGACGCCAAGACTAACACTCAGTTCCTCCGAGAGGATGTGAGGTGTCTTCCCCCTATAGGGGGCTGCTGACCACCTATAGCTTTACCACCAGCTTGACTGGCAGGACAGTCCATGCTTATGTAGGGAGCATCACTAAATACCTTCCAACCATGGCATTAAAGTTCTCCATTATGGTTATGTCAAATTAAAGCCTTGGCGGGATTCCTGCCTGCCCCAGACACTTGTAGGGACTAGGGAAGCCCGGAATACATAGGGCAGTGGTAAGATCCTGGGAGAAGGCAGGTAGACTGCATGTCTGTACTTCTTGCTACTACCAGCAAATGAAGGCTTAGACATTTACAGTCTGAGGACCAATGGGGGTGTGCTAGTTGTACCCCAAATGTGTAAAGGACACCCCAGTAATAGGTGTGTGTATGTGTAAGATTGTGCGTGACTGCACACGAACATGTGAAAATGCACAGCTGGATGTCTGGAAGAATGTTCACCAAAACAGTATCAGTCAATGTCCCTGGGAGTCGACATGTGGGTGATTCTGACTCACTTCTTTACAGTTCTCTGTATTTGACTTTGTTGACATTGAGCATTTGTTGTTGTTGTTTTTACTATCAGAAAAAAAAAAGCAATTTTCATTTTTAAAAAGATACACAACAATAACAAAAAAAGGCTACAGAACTGTCACAGAAGGCTAAACTAAGAGCCTGCTGTTGAAGTCAAAACCACCTTCACGCTCACACCCTTCCACAAAAGGTCAGGAGGCTGATTTTACCTGTAATTTGCTTATGAAACAAACCTTAAATTAAAAAAAAATATTTACAATAGGGAGTGCATAAAAATAAGAGAGGTCCTTTCCTTCGGGATGTCTGTCTCCTGGGCCCGGGAGGCTGGTTCCGAGAGCCTTGCTGGCGTCTGGAGTTCGTTCACGAAACCAGACTGGCCCAGCTCTGACGCAGTCCCCCAAGACCTTTCAGATCAAGGTGAGAGCACCTCCACAGCACTCTGAGGCAGTGTGACCCAGAGTCTGAGATGCTACGGTTCATTTTTAGCATCAAGATACAAGGGCAGTACTTTGCGCCAATACCCCTGTTGTCATTTCTAACCTCAAACAAGCCACATAAACAGCAGTTGTAAAACAAGATGCTTGAGTATATTAAATAGCCTTGTGAAAGCGGTCCTTTGAAAAGGAAAGAACTGTGACTGTATTAAACAAATGTACGGATCATAAGTTCACGATTTTTTTAGACCTGTGAAGAGAAAGCAAGAGAGGAAAAGGCTACCAGAGAGCAATAAAAAAAAAGCTGCTGTCAAGTTGACTCTGAATCATGGTGACCCGTGTGTGTCAGAGTAGAACTGTGCTCCGTAGCATTTTCAGTGGCTGATTTTTCAGAAGTAGATTGCCAGGCCTCTCTTCCGAGGTGCCTCTCTTCTAACCTTTTGGTTAGCAGGTGAGTGTGTTAACCGTTTGCACCACCCAGAGACTCCCCAGACAGCACTGCCAACATAAATTTTATTTTTTTAAAGGAAGTTTAAACATCTGTGGGCTTCTGACCCAATTACCTATTACTAAACTCCCTTCAGGCATTTCAAGCCTGAAGCCCTATTTAACACTTCACTGTCTGATGAGGATTAGAGAAGCACATTAGGGGACAGAGAGATGTGAAAAGCCAGGCTGACACCTGAAGTCACAACCCTGACTGCTTCAAACCTGCCAGGGAACAACACTTACCTCATCAAGGCATTTTTCATTCAAAAAAGATGGGCATTATTTCGAAACATACATCTCCCACAATTTCAAAAAGCAGTCAACAAAAAGCCCTCTACAGTCTGAGGAAGCACACCATGAACAGGCTCTACCTCAGCCTTCCGTGTCCTGCCAGTGCATTTAAGAGCAAACAGCAGTAGCCTCCAGCTGCTGGAAGATTCTGCACCATCGCTAAAAGCAGATCTTTACAGAGGCTCTAGCCTTGACATTCATCCACAGAACCTTGCTTGGGGCTACTTTTCTACAAGAGCAATGTCAACGGCCCTGGGTGCTACTGATATAAGAATTTAAAAAACAAACAACAACAACAACAAAAAACACCTGCCTTCAAGTTGACCCTGATTCATGGTGCCCCTACCGGTGTTACAGTAGAACTGTATTCCATAGGGTTTTCAATAGCTGATTTTTTGGAAGGAGGTTGCCAGGCCTTTCTTCCTAGGTATCTCTAGGTGGACTTGAATCTCCAACCTTTCAGTTAGCAGGAGAGCTCGTTCACTGTTTGCACCACCCAAGGACTCCATAAAAGAATGAGGTTAGGTTTAAAACGAAAACACTGTGGTTAGGAAAACAGAGTTGTTTCTTAGCACAGGGGTGGGGTTGTTAAATATTTTTTTCACACACACACAACATGGCAGGATATGATGCCAAGGACTGACATGGCAGCTCTGGGGAAGCCAGTGCCCCATACTGCCCATTCACATAGGGTCTCTGCTGGTCCAAATCACCCTTCACACCCACAGAAGGCACAAAGGGAGTTAGGACAGGCTGTCAGTGACAGACAGACAGCTGGGTGCTGAGTTCCTTTCACAGTCAGTCACATGCTATCCTGACATGTCCACCAGTCACCCTGTTCTGAGGAGACGGCCACACTGCCAGGTCCATAGAAAGACCACATTGAGACCTCTATGAGGGTGTTTTACACACTTTTATAGCAGGACTGACGCCTATCATACAAAAAGATCAAGTAATACTTGCTTTGTCATTTGGATTAGGGTGTGTGTGTGTGTTTACTGCATATGATAGATATAGGGAGCCTGAGTGGCACAAGTGGTTTGCAACTGGCTGTTAACCAGAAGGTTGGAGGTTTGAATCCACACAGAGGCTCTGTGGAAGAAATCACCTGGCAAACTGTTTCCATAAAGATGAGAGCCAAAATGAGATGAATTAGCACAATGGCTGCAACAATGAGCTCAAGCATAGCAACAATCATAAGGATGGTTCAGGACCAGGTGTTTCCTTCTCGTACACACAGGGTTGCTATGAGTCAGAACTGACCTGATGGCACCTAACAACAACAGTCTGACCCTGCCACTCCCCCGAAGCTTCAAGCTCAAACCTAAAGTCTGAGCATAGATGTTCCCTGCCCAAATGCTGCTCTGCCCAGGGCCATGGGTAGTTCTCAGGGCAGAAGCCAGTGGTGGATTTGGTTCTGCTGGTGGGTTGGCAACGTGGGAGGGCTCTTTCAGTTATGACATCCTGGCCAGCGAGGTTCTAGCATATGATTTACCCCTACCTTGCCAAGTGGTCTTAAGCAAGGCCCTTGCCCTCTGGGACCTTGGTTTCCTCTTCTGCACAGCATGGGCTCAGGCTAGGTGGTTTCCTCAGACACTTCCATGCCCTGTAACTCAACCTCTTTTGAGTCCTGATGTCAGCCTAGGATGAGAGTTCACTTTCTGGAGAGGAAGGAGAATAAATGCAAACTGTTCGTGATTCAAAAAACAAAAAAAAGATTACAGCCAAGAAAACCCTATGGAGTACTTCTACTCCGTAACACAGGAGTCGCCATGAGTCAGGGGCCATCTTGATGGCAGCTAACAACAACATTATAGATATAAGTAATCAAACCAGTGAGAACTGAACACTAAGTATTAGGAATGGAAATGAATGCACTTGCAACTGTGGAAAGAAGGCCAAGAGCTGAGCATTTCCACAAGTTCTCCAACACAGGCATTCCAGGGCTGAGCTTCATTTTCTCCACACAGATACCTAGCTGCTCCAGCATCATTTGGTGAAAAGACTTTCTTTCCTATGGAGTCATGTTGGCACTTCTGTATTTTTCTAAATCAGGCTTATTGAGGTATGATTTACACACAATAAAACTCACTCTTTCTAAGAAGTGTACAGTTCAGGGGGTTTCTGACAAATATATATGGTCATGTAACCACCACTACAATGAAGATAAAGAACACTTTCCATCATCCCCTCCCCCAATACCCAAATCTGGTTAACCATTGATCTGTTCTCTGGCCTATAATTTTGCCTTTTCTACGGCCCCTAGATGCTCCGCTAACCCAGAATTGAAAGCATTCCTGAAGCCCACTTTTCAGACAAAGATTAGACAGGCCTACAAAACAAAAAATACACACGAGGAATGTGCTTCTTAGTCCAATCAAACATATAAGACCAAGTGGGCAGTCCTGACCAAAAGCAAGGACGAGAAGGCAGGAAGGGACAGGAACTGGACAAATGGACACAGGGAACCTGGGGTGGAAAGAGGGAGTGTGCTGTCACACTGTGGGTATTGCAACCAAATGTCACAAAACAGTATGTGTATGAATTTTTGAATGAGAAATTTAAAAAAATAAATAGATGACTATATTACATTAAATAAAATGTATTATTGAAATTTAAAAAATTGCCTTTTCTAGACTGTCATATAAATGGAATTATAAGATATGTGGGTTTTGGGGTATGGCTTCTTGTACTTAGCATAATGCTTTTTAGATTAATCCAGGTTATTGCTTGTATCAGCAGTAAGTTTCTTATTGCGGAGTAGTATTTCATGCGTGGTTATACCACTATTTGTTTATCCATTTACCAACTGATGGACATTCAGGTTATTTTCCTTTTTTGGGTATTATGAATGAAGCTGCTAAGAACTTTCATATACAGGCCAGGCTTTTTTTTTTTTTTTTTTTCCTTTTATGCTGAGCCTTTTACAAAGTCAGAAAAGATGATATAAAAAAAAAAACAGATTTTTCAGCTACTTCTACAAGATCCATAAAGGTAGATATTTAAAGGCACTCTGTTTAAAGACTAATCAGATTGACCACCAAAATATGACATACAAATCTTAGATTACCAATGACTATTCAATTATAAAATTTTAGGGGCTCTATACTGAAAAACAATACAGAGACAAATTGAAGATCTAAATAAATGAAGAGATACAATAAGGTCATGGATTGATAGCCTTAATATTAAGACGTCCATTCTCCCAAAACTGGTCTCTAGATGCATTGTAATCACAATCAAAACCCCAGCAGGCTTTTTCATAGAAATTGATAATCTCATTTTTAAATTTATTAAGAAATGCAAATGATTATAAATGGCCAAAACAAGCTTGAAGAAGAACAGAATTGGCGAACTGAAACTAGCTGATTTCAAGGCTAACTATAAAGCTATAAAGTAACTCAACAGTATGTAAGGACAGTCATATAGATCAGTGGTCAACTTCTTTTCAACAGAGGTGTCAAATTAATTCAATAAAGAATAGTAGAACAATTATTAAGTCGAAAATTAACAAATAAAGGACAGTCTGTTCAACAAATAGTACCGAAAACAACTGAATATCTGTAAGGAAAAGAATGAACCTCAATCCCTTCCTCACACCATACACAAAAATTAATTCACATTGGATCACTGACCTAAATATAAAAGCTAAAGCTATAAAACTTTCAGAAGAAAACAGGAGAAAATCTTCCTGACGCTGGGCAAAGCAAAGACTTATTAGGATACCAAAAGTACTAACCACTACAGAAAATTGTGCCAAGTTGGACTTATCAAAATTAAAACCTCAGGCTCTTCAAATAACACCATCAGGAAAATTAAGGCACACCACAGACTGGGAGAAAATATTCTCAAAACATATATTTGACAAAGGTGTATCCAGAATGCATAAAGAACCCTTAAAAGTAATAACAAGAAAACAAACAACACAATTAAAAAATAGGCAAAAGACTGGAACAGACACTTCACAAAACAAGTTATACAAACAGTCAAAAAGCACACAGAAAAGAGTTCATCATCATCAGTCTTCAGTGATGTGCAAAATGAAACCAAGAGATGCCATTTTATATCACCAAAATGGCTCCAAGATTGGCAGGTACTGAGTAAGAATGTGGAACTGGAACTGTTAAGAATACAAAACGGTAAGCCACTTTGAAAAGCAGTCTGACAGTTTAATAAAGTTAAACATACACTTAGGATGTGATCCACAATTCTACTTTTAAGTAATTGCCCAAGAGAAATGAAAACATGTCCACACAAAGATTTGTACAAGAATATTCACTGCATCCACCAATGTTCACAGCAGCACTGCTTACAATGGCCCAAATGTGGAAACGACTGAAATGTCCATCAACAGATGAATGGATCAACAAGATGTGGTTTATACACACAACAGAATACTACACAGCCATAAAGACAAACGATGCATGCCACAACACGGATGAACCTTGAAAACATTATGCTGAGCAAAATAAATTAGTCATAAAAGGACAAATACTATATGATTTTACTTATATGAAATAAGCAAATATATAAAAACCAAAGATGGTTACTAGGAGTGGGAGGTTGCGGAGAAGGGGGAGTTTCTGCTGGGGGAGCATTGAGGTTATGTTAATGGTGGTGGAATATTTTGGAAGAGGACAGTGACAACAGTGGCACAACATGAAAAATATAATTAATGTCACTGGATTGTAAACGTGGAAGTCGTTGTGCTGGCAAACATTTTGGTATGTGTATTTTCACCACAGTTAAAAAAAAAAGAATGTTCATTGCAGCTTTACTCAAAATAGCTGAAAACTGAAAACAACCCAAATGGCCATCAGTAAGTGAACGGATAAGTAAAATGTGGTGTATACTTGTTCAAAACTACTCAGCCATGAAAAAGAATGAGCTACTGATTCACAAAGCGATACATGGAATAACATGGAGGAATCTCAGACATTATGCTGAATAAAAGAAGACAGACGTCAATAACAACAATAAAAATAAACTACATTTTTGAAAAACACTAGACACAAAAAAGTGCATGCTATGTAATTCCATTTATATAAAGTTTCAAAGAGGCAAAAAAAAGTGACAGAATTCATAGACTGCAGAAGAGCACAAGGAAACCTGGGGTGATGGTAATGTTCTATTATACTGATTGTGGGGGGTAGTTACACCGGTGCACATATTTGTCAACATTCATCAAACTGTACACTTAAAATGTTTCTACTTTATTGCATGTAAATAAGTTTGATTTAAAGTTTTAAAAAATAAAGTTTAGTGGTCTTACTAAGTCAACCTCCAGAAGCCAAAACTTTTCTCTTCAACATGAATGCGACTGCCTAATTCTCACTGATTTCCAGAATATGTGAGAGAAATACTAGCACAGAAGTTCTACACAAACATTTAGAGGTAGTGAGGGAGAGGGAGAAAGTACTACATCGGGTCTAGCCTCTGCTGAGAGGCCTGGGGCAAGTCACTTTAGTTCTGAGTTTCCATTCTGCATCTGTAAAAGGGGAACCATTTCAGCCTTTCTGCCAACCAGGGCTACTGAGAGTATGAAAACACAATGCCAGCTAAATATTTTATAAAACAGTGAAGTGCCTTATTTGGAAGTTTCTAATAAGTTAAGCATACATTTAGGATGTGACCTGCAATTCCACTTCTAAGTAACTGCCCAAGAGAAATGAAAACACATCCACACGAAGATCTGTACAATAATGTTCATTTCAGTATTACTCAAAACAGCTAAAGACTGAAAACAACCCAAATGGCCTTCATCAGGCCCTCAAATATTTGTGCTATACAAATACCTGTTGCCGCTGAGTTGATTCTCACTCATGGTGACCGCGTGTGTTAGAGTAGAACTGCTCCATAGGATTTTTCTTGGCTATAATCTTTATGGAAGCAGTTTGCCAGGCCTTTCTTTTGTGGAGCTGCTAGGTGGGTTTGAACTGCCTATCTTTAGGTTAGCAGCTCATCACAAATCTTGTGTGCCAGCTAGGGACCTTATTATACAAACAGGATGTGTTATTATTACTTCTGCTTTCTACCAATAGCCAGTTATCAGCAGTCAAAAAAGACTGTATTTTCAATTGGTTTTATAATAATAACCACAACAGTAGGTAACATAACGTTTTCAAAAGTGCTATTCTAAGGACTCTGTATATTTTAGTTAATCCTCACAATAACTGTGATGAAATTATGGCAAAGTGGTCAGGCAACTTGCCCAAGTTGACGTATCTGGAGATTGCTTAGGGCTGGTATTTGAACACAGCAAACCCTAACCACTGTGCTATACTGGCCTCTACAGGATATATTTGTTGCAGACTTGGGGATTTGTCCTAGACATTCAGATTTTTATTGCCTTTATTTTTTAGAGAATTAGCTTCTTCATGTCCAAACAACCAACCAAGCTCTTTAGCACTAAATCAAGTGACGTGACCTTCGTCAGAAACTCTTAAGAATGTTTCAAGTTTTATTTATTTATGCTACTGGCAAAAAAACCAGAAACTACCTTCTTCTTTCTCAGCGCTACAAACACTCTATTAGGCAAACCTTTGCTGTAGTGCCCGTCACTGTAATCAACAAAAATATGAAAAGTTTCTGTGGCCTGTGTCAGCATCAGTTCTCTGGGCTCACCAGAGCAGAGCCCCACAATTTACACAGTGGCAGTAGGTTAAAATCCCCATCGTGAGATGGATTTTCATGTAGTACAAGCAGGACTACAGTTTGCTTATAAAAGTACCTCTTTTGTATTCTGTCAACTCTGTAGGCTAATTCAGATGGCATATCCAAATAAAAATAAGTAATATATGGTCATATTGAAAAGAATGGAAGATTGATTTTGGTCCCGTAAGACCTGAATGAAAACCTAGACCAAAACTAGCCTTTGAAGTCCCCATGAGTCAGAATCGACTCGAGGGCAACTAACAATAAACCTCCCCACAGAGCTGGCCTCGGACGGACGGACGGACGGCCCTCAGCCCACACCGCCCTCTTTCTTCCTGGGTCTCCCAGTCCTGGGTCAGCTCCTCACAAAGACACAGAATCTTAGTCCATGCACAATGCACACCAACTCAATGTTCCCAAACTAGAGGCCAAGTTCTTAGAAGACAGTATAAAGTCTAATACATCTTCTATATTCCTCACAATAATGTAATTTGTTGCATGACATTTGACTCTGGAATGCAAAAGATAATTCACTCAACAAAGTCAATTCAAAGAAATGACTTCAGAGGAGAAGTATAATACTACATGTCACCATGATTAGTTTAAGAACCAGCTTAGGAACGAATGAGAATAATGCCACATTGTGAAAACCATAAACAACTATCACTGAATAATTTGTGTAGCAATTGTTAAATGGGAACCTAATTTGCTGTGTAAACTTTCACCTTAAACACAATAAAATATTAAAAAAAAAGAACAACAACAACTTGTTTAGGGCTTTACCTTCAAAATACATCCAGACTCTCACCTCCTCTTAGCACGTCTACCTCCACCACCACTGCCCGGGGCCAAGCCTCCATCAGCTCTTACCTGCATAAAGCAACAGCCTTGGTCTGGTCTTCCTGCTCCTCTCTCATGCCCAGACAACCCATTTCCAACCCAGGAACCATGGTCATCAAGATGACCGACTCCTGGCGACCCCATGTGTGTCAGAGTAGAACTGTGCTCCACAGGGTTTTGAATGGCTGGTTTTTCTGAAGTAGATCACCAGACCTTTCTTCCACAGTGCCTCTGGGTGGACTTGAACCTTCAACTTTTGGGTTAGCAGCCAAGTGTGTTAACCATCTGTACCACCCAGGGACTCCTTTCAACCCAGCAGCCATGGTTATTTGGTTAAAAGTCAGATCATGTTGCATCTCTGCTCAAAACCCTCCAACTCTTGGAGTCCCGTGGCTTCCTGTTTCCAGTCCTTACCATGGGCCCTGCCGAGCCCTGTGTGATCAGGCCCCCACTAATCTGGTCCACTACCACTCCCCCACTCACTGACTTCACTCCAGCCATGGCAGCCTCCTTGCTGTTCATTAACTACCCTGGGCAGGCACCCACCGCAGGGCCTTTGTACTCACTGTTCCTTCTGCCTGGACTGCTCACCATCGAGACAACCCTGTGACACCATCCCTCATTTCTTCAGATTGCCACCTCATCAGTAAGGCCTCCCCTGACCACCCTGCATAAAGGCCTGGCCCACCTCATGCCCTCCCCATCCTTCCTGCCCTGCTTTTTCTCTACAGCACTTGCTATCACCTCAAATATTCAATGTTGTTGCTGTTTTCCATCAAGTCGACCCCAACTCACAGCGACCCCACATGTGCAGAGTAGAACGGCTCCACAGAGTTTTCAAGGCTGTGACCTTTCGAGGCACCTCTAGGTGGGTTCAAACCTCTAACCTTTTGGCTAGTAGTCAACTGCTTAACCATTTGTACCCCTCGGGGACTCCGTAAGTTTCTATAGTCACATGTTTATTTGCTTATTGGCACAAAATCAAAACTTTTTATTAAAGTTTAGAAGGGCAGATACTTGGCCTGTTTGTCAGAGCTACGTCTTCAAAGCTTAAAATAAATCAGTTGCTGTCGAATCAACTCCGACTCCTGGTGACCCAACGTGTGTCAGAGTAGAACTGTGCTCCATAGGGTTTTCAATGGCTGATTTTTCGAAAGTAGATCGTGAGGACTTTCTTTCGAAGGCTTAGAATAGTGGCTGGCACATAGTAAGCACTCAATAATTGTTACGCTAACAAAGCACAAGCAAACGAGACTGATCCTGATTTTATCATTTTCGAAGCTGGGGGACTGGTAAGGAGGGACTTACAATAATATCCTCTCTGCTTTTGGATATGTTTAAAATTCCTTTGTAAAAAGTTAAAAGGAAAAGAAAAAATGGCTAAAGAAAGCACCAAAGCTCTGACTACAGTCGGAAGACAGGATACAGAGAACAATGACAAGGATGAAGAGGAAATAAGAGCAAGGAAATTCTCCCTGATAACAAAAGGGGGCTTGGTGAATGAGCTGGCCCTGCACAAAACCGAAGCAAGACTAAAAAAACCAAACCAAACCCGTTGCTGTGGAATCGATTCTGACTCATAGTGACCCTACAGGACACAGCAGAACTGCCCCATAGGGTTTCCAAGGAGTAGCCGGTAGATTTGAACTGCCAACCTTTTGGTCAGCAGCCGAGCTCTTAACCAATGCACCACTAGGACTCCGAGGAAAGACTACGATCTCTTATTTCACTACAGTAGGAAGCTTATCCCAGACTTTGTTTTTATTTTTATCAACGTTATACATGCATATACATTAAGGGATCAAACCGTTCAATGAAGTTCATTACAAAAAAAAAAAGGCAGTCCCTTGGCCCTCTCTCCCCATTCCCCACCTCCACTCTTCTCCCTAATTCTTTTTAGCTGATTCTTTGGGGTTTTACCTCCTATCTTTAAATGACATAGCAACTCATAGTGACCCTATAAGACAGAGGAGAACTGCCCCATAGGGTTTCCAAGGAGCACCTGGTGGATTTGAAACGCCAATCTTTTGATTAGTAGCCAAGCTCTTAACCACTGGGTCACCAGGGCTCCACTGTGCCACCAGGGCTCTGTGAATCAGAATCTACTCAAAGGCAATGGTTTTGGTTTTCTAAATAACATCCAGTTATTTTTGTTCCATTTTTGGCATTGTCTGTTGACTTTCTGCTATGGCAAGTGAAAATATAGCTTTCTTTCCACCCCGTCCCTTTCCACACCCCTACCCTTCTCATCCCCACACCTTCTCCATATAGGAATATCATAATTTCAATTAGAGAAGCATTCAATGTTTACATAAATTATTATCATTGTTAAAGGCTACTCACAGCTGAGCCTTGTAGTACCCCATAATTATTTTTCTTTTCCTGCACAACGTTTTATTTTCCCAGGAACTAATAACAGCCTTGTGTTTTCATTTGCTTTGTGTTCCATGCACTTATCAGTAATCCAGACCCAACTCTGCCAACTGTCTAAATCTCCTCTCCAGATGTTCCTGTGTATCCGGCGGCCTGGCAATTTCATCTTCCTGAAAAATCTCTTTGAAGAGCCTTCTGAAAGTGTTTCCTTTCTATGCCTGGTGGTCATCCTAGCCTCCCCTTTATCATCATCAGCAGATTATTTTCTCCTCTTTCCTGAACAAAATCCTGTTTCCTCTCCCCATCATCTTTCTCATTCTTGATTCACCCTGCATTTTGGGAGAGTGTGACTGCCAGTCACTTCCTTAAAGTACACACCTGTTGCTGTTGAGTCGATTCCAACTCACAGCAACTCTACAGAAGAGAGCAGAACTGGCCCATAGGGTTTCCAAGGAGTGGCTGGTAGATTCAACTGCCGACCTTTTGGTTAGCAGCTGAGCTCTTCTGGAGCATGTCTGAAAACATCTTTATTCTACCCTCCTTTGCCTCGGTAGGAGTCCGTGGGTGGCGCACAGTTAATGCACTTGGCTGCTAACTAAAAGGCTGGAGGTTCAAGTCCACCCAGAAGAGCCTTGGAAGAAAGCCCTGGTGATCTACGTCAGAAAAACCAGTCAATGAAAACTCTATGGGGCACAGTTCTACCCTGACACACGAGGTCGCCATGAGTTACAGTCTACCGGGCAACTGATTGGTCCTAAGGCTGAAGGTGCCATTGGAGGAAGAAAGGTTGATTATTGATAATACTGACAACGTTTTCCTTCAGAACTCTGAAAGCAGTGTTCTTCTGTCTCTGAGCTTCCAGTGCTGCTGTGAAGTCCAAGGCCATTCTGCCTCTTGATCTGCAATGACCTACTTGTGATCTGTTCTCTTTTACTCTGGAAGCTAACACAATCTCCTTTGTCCCAGGGTTCTGACATTTCACAGCAATATGCCTTGGAGTGGGCATGCAGATCTCTCTCCACTCGAACTCTCATTATCCAAATTCCAGAACTGATAGCATATGATTCACTTTCAGGTAAATTTTTTGTTTCTCAAACTCACGAGTCACTATCTGAAACTCAGAAACCAATTACAGCATACCTCACTATCCAAACTTGCTAGCCAGACTCCTAATATTCAAACTGGGAACTGAACAGATGAGGAGAGTGAAAACCTAAATCAGAACCAGTTGTCATCAAGTTGATTCCGACTCACGGCGACCCCATGTGTGTCAGTGTAGAACTGGGCTCCACAGGGTTTTCAAGTGGCTGCTTTTTCAGAAGTACATCACTAGGCCTTTCTTCTGAGGTGACTCTGGGTGGATTTGAACCTCCAACCTCTCGGTTAGCAGCCAAGCATGTTTATCATTTGCATCACCCAGGAACTGAGGAACATGAAGAATCCCAGTAATTTTCATCCATGTGTTGGTCACTTGGTGGGCCCCTTCAATCCAGAAAGTTTTGCTTCTAGGAAATTATTTTGTGGATGACTTCTTCCCATTTTCTCTATTCTTTCTTATGGAAACTTATTATTTAGTTGCTGGACCTACCGGTCTGATCCTTTTTCTTTTTTCTCTCATTTTCCATCTCTCTGCTCTTTTGTTCTACTTCCTAAGAGATTTCCTCAACTTTATCCTTCACCCATCAACTGAGCTTTTTATTTCTGCTATTGTATTTCTGATATCCGAAAGTTCTTTTTGGTTCCTTGAATGTTCCTTTTCTTTTTTTTTTTAGAGCATCCTGTTCTTGTTTCAAGTATGCAACATTTTCTCTCATCTCCAAGTGTACATTAATGATTGTTTTTTAAGTCATCTTCCTGAATAGTCTCTGCTGCCTCCAAGTGTGTGTTCTCATCTCTATTTTTCATATCAGAGGCTTTCTTCAGATGTCCTTAGCTATCTGTTTATATTTAAGAATGCGGATTCAAAAACCTCTGAGCCCAGCTGTGGTTTGGTTCAAACCCAGCTTTGAACACGGGAGGAGGTTGCTAATAATGAACTTCATTAGCAAGTGACTGAGCGGGGCCTTTTTATTGCGGACCTTCTGATGTCATTATTTTTAGGTCTTTTCTCTTGGGCTACTCAGATTCCCCAAAGACTCCTCTAGTCTCCTGCTTGGAGAAAAGGCCCAGCCAGTGTTCTAGGAGCCAAAAGGGACATTCACTTCATCCCCCTCTCCCACACTCAATTGTGCCTGGTATTTGCCATTCCTCTCTGAAATATTTCTAAAGTTCTCTGAACCGTTAGAGAAACCACCTCGGTTAACAGCAGGAAGTATTAAGCTATTTTCAGTTATCATTAGGCACCACCGTTGTCAAGTGACTGGAGAACCACCAGCCCGACTCCTCACCACAGACCTACTAAGTAGATGTGACACCAACAGCTACTTTCTGAAGAGAATGTGAAAGGAACAATTTAAAAATCAAAATTCATGACTTGAGCTTTTAAGAAATAATGAAGCAGCTGCATTTGTTTCAATATTATCAATAACCAATCTCTTTCCTGCCAATGGCACCTTCAGCCTTAGAGCTTTTCTATAAGAAAATGAACCACCAGCCTCAGTAATCATGCAGTAATAACAATGATCTCAATGTCCAATGTCAGCCAACCAATATACTCCTCTTCCGTCATTTATCCCTTTAACACTGGTGCTCCCCCAGATGCTTCTGGATGGAGGTGAATACCCACACTCAACAAGATCGCATCTCATCCAGGATGGCTCACAAACACCTCACATTCAACAAGTCTAAAACTCAAACTGGTTTTTTAACCTTCCCCTCTCCAAACCTGTATCAGCATCATCCTGTCACCCAAGTGCCAAGTCTTGGCTACTTTCTTTTCCCACCGTCCATACTGTGAATTCTCCAGCATCTTTCAACTCCATCCTCTTCTCCACTCTCAGCCACCATCCAGGGCCCACACCTCCTACAACTCAACCCGACTCAGTCTCCATCTCCCTGTACCCGAAACCCATCTTCCACATTCTCACTAGTGTTACTTTCCTGAAACATGGCTCTAATCACATTCCACCCCAAAACCCTGACTACTCATCATCAACGGGATAAAAGCTCAAGTTCCCAGACAGATTCAAAGTCCTTCACAACCAGAAAACCCCAGTCCCCAAACCCTATCCCACAATGAATATAGGACTCACTGCTCCCCAAATGTCATTCCTTTCCTCATCTCTGTGTGCACTGCTGCCTCTACCTGGACTGTTCTCCCCAAACTTCAACTCATCCTTCAAGGTCCCATTCAGATGTCATCACCAATGCGGAAAACTTTTCTAACTCCAAGTCATAAGCTTAGCTGCTTACTTCCACTTTCTTCTCACTTTGTAAACACCAAATCACGCTGTTTTATAGACAGGCTGATCATAAGCTCTCCAGGGCAAGGCCCATGGTATTGCCCGCCTCTAGCCTACCTTGTTATCTTGCATATGACTGTTGTTTTTGTTAGCTGCCATCAAGCTGGCCCTGACTCATGGCGACCCAGTGCACAGCAGAACAAAATGCTGCCTAGTCCTGTGCCATCCCCATGATTGGTTGTGAATCAGACCTTTGTGATCCATAGGGTTTTCGTGGGCTCATTTTTGGAAGTAGATTGCCAGGCCTTCCTTCCTACTCCATCTTAGACTGGAAGCTCCACTGAAACCTGTTCAGCATCACAGCAACATGCAAGCGTCTACTGACAGATGGGTGGTGGCTGCGCAAGAGTCGCACTGGCTAGGAATCGAACCCCGGTCTTCTGCACAGGTGAGAATTCTACCACTGAACCACCACTGACCCCTGCATATGGCTGAGGCTCAATAATGTTTGCTAATTTAATAAAGCAGGCACACACTATGTAATGGTAAAGCTATTGCTGCTATTATTTTTCTCAGGCCTTAACATGCTAACCAAAAGTCCTATAAATTAATTTGCAAGAAAACTAAACATCTCTGCAACTCCAGGCAGACACTCTTTAAGTTCACAGTTGTGCTACCTCCACGCAACAATTTCCTAATATCCCCGTTTTCTCTTCTTCACCCAGACACCAGCACTGACTCAAATTCCCAACACCAGACACACACTGAGAAAGGCTGTTTCCTGGTTTAGGGGCAGGTAAGGTGGTGCAATGGTTAATGCGCTTCGCTAACCAAAAGGTTGGTAGTTCAAATCCACCCAGAGGCACCCTGGAAGAAAGTTCTGGCGATCTACTTCGAAAAAATCAGCCATTGCAAACCCTATGGAGCACAGTTCTACTCTGACACACATGCAGTCACCAGGAGTCAGAATGGACTTGATGGCAACTGCTGTTTTTTTAAGGACCAGCTGAGCTGTTTCCCAGCCATCCATGCCCGGGAACCACACTTTAGGGAACAGTGCCTCTAAAGGCTTGCTGCATCCACTACCCTTGCAATTCGCATTCTCATTCAGCCCAGGGTTTCTGAGTCTCTATGTGGCTAAATTATAAAATAAATAATTTAATAACCATGAAAACACTCTAGCTTGTTGTGCTCCATGCCAGACAGAACCTCGGCTGCGCCAACAGTTACCAGTGATGTTTTGGTGGCGACAAGCCCAAGGAGAAGATATAAGTTCTACTGTTAATGACTAATACATGGCTTCCTTTCGCTGAAGAGGAGGAACCGCTGCTTCTGGAGCGATACTCTTCCACAACCTGCATGCATTCACCAGAGTCTGAAGGCACAGGTCTGTGGTCAGCGAAAGGCAGAAGCCAAGTTAGGCGATGGGAATACGCTCCAAGGAATCAAGTAATTGCAGGGCTGGGTAGTGCCCTCACTAAGGGGCTGGGTGGAAGAAAGAAGTCTAGCCTGGAGACTCGCTGCTGCCCCTCCAGGGCAGGAAAAACGGAACCCCCACAAGGAGATGCGGATGAAACGTCTGGTTCCAACACTGCAGCATGTTTGCCACCGCTTAAGAAGAGTGATTTTTCTTCCAGACTCCCAAGTAGCCAAAGAGCAAAACTGATGACCGTGCAGGAACCCGCTCCGTGGTCTCGGTTGAGCGGACTGCTTGGTCCACATGCAGAGGGAGGATCTGGTCGATAAATCCCCACGGCCGGAGCCGGCAGCCTCAGGGTGTGCGTTGATGGTCATTTTTAAATGTTATGTCCTCGGGTCGCCCCGCCACGCGGGCTCAGAGAGGCTGGACGCTCGGCCAAGGTCACACAGCACGGCGTGGGACCCAAACCCGGGACAGTGACCGGCGGGAAGGGGTTCCGAACTCGCCTGAGAGGTCCCCGAGGAGGACTCCCTAGGAGGACTCACCGGAGGAGGGGTCTCTGGAAGAGGGGTCCCAAGGAGAGGTCCCTGGAGGAGTCCCCAAGAAGGGATCCCGGGAGGAGGGATCTCCGAGGAGGGGTCCCCCGAGGGGGAGTCCTCGAAGGAGGGGTCCCGAGGAGAAGCCCCCGGAGAAGAGGTCCCCGGAAGAGGGGCTCCCGAGGAGGGGTCTCCGAAGAGGGCTGGCCTCGCGCCCCGCGTGGAGTACCCACGGGGGGAACCCCGACCGACGCCCCTCAGCCCCGCCGCCCGGGCCCCTCGCCCACGCCAGAGCCCGGCGCTGCCTGAGGCGGGAGTCGTCTCAGAGCGGAATAAAAGGGGTGCGCGCCGCCGCCCCCGCCCTTCTCGCTCCAGCTCCCCTCACCTCACGCCACAGCCGCCGCCGCCTCTGGACCAGCAGCTCCTCCGCGGCCGCCCTCCAAGGCCCCGCCCCCGGCGCTGCGAACACCACCCCCGTGCCCTTCTCGCGATAAGTCGGAGCCGGCAGCAAGGCCACGGATCCGA
>NW_004444087.1:2851037-3014197 GCF_000243295.1 Trichechus manatus latirostris
ACCCCGTGCCATGTGGCGCCGTATTTACGATCAGGAAGCGGCCCCGCCCATCGGCCGCTGGAAGTCCTGCCCCCTTCCTCTGCAGCCAATCGTGTTCTGAGGGCTGCGCCGTGACTCCGCCCAGGCGGGTCCCCGTGGGCGTGGCAGAGTCGGTGGCCGCCCACGCTGTCTGAGCTCCAAGGATTCGGTGAACCTCCGTGGACTGAGCACCTGTTGTCTACTGCCGTGTTCACCGACATCGGCTGATTTCCTTTTACAGGTGTAGGGCTCTCACTTTTGGGGTGAGATGGCAAAGGCTGGCTTTTTCACCTGGGCGAGTGGCTTAAGCTCTGGGAGGCTGTCCCAGATAGGATGATGTCCCAGATAGGAGACAGGATGATGATACTACCTTCCAACCTAGAGGGTTCATCTTCCAGCACTATATAGGACAGTGGTCTGTTGTGATTCATGAGGTTTTTATTGGCTAATTTTCAGAAGTAGAACGCCAGGCCTTTCTTCCCAGTCTGTCTCAGTCTGGAAGCCCTGCTGAAACCTGTTCACCATGGGTGACCCTGCTCGTATTTGAAATACTGGTGACAGTTTCCAGCATCACAGCAACACACAAGCCACCACAGTACAACAGACTGACAGGTAGTGGTTAAGCACATGTTTGCCACCAAGTCAGCTGTCAACTCATGGTGACCCCATGCAGAATGGGTGGGACCATTGTGATCCATAGGGTTTTTTGTTTTGTTTTTTTTTTTAAATAATATTTTATTGTGTTTTCTGGGAAGGTTTACACAGCAGTTTAGGTTCCCATTCAATAATTTCCACAAAAATTGTTCAGTGACATTGGTTATTCTTCACAAAGCGTGATCTTTTTCAGTATTTCTGTTCTGGTTGTTCCGTTTCCATTAGTTTCCCTGCCCCCTTACATTCTCATCTTTGAAAGTAATCGTTGACCGTTTGGTCTCATATAGGTAATTTTTTAAAGGAACACAATACTCAAGGATGATACTATTTTGTGAGACAATTTGTTATTTAGCCACAAAGTGACCTCAGGGGTTAGTTTTGGTTCAAGGTTTAAAGAGTATCTCAGGGCAATAGTCATGGGGAGTCCTCCAGTCTCAACCAGTCCAGTAAGTCTGGGTTGTTTTTTTTGTTTGTTTGTTTTGTTTTAGGAATTTGAGGTTCTGTTCCACATTTTTCTCCTCTTCTATCAGGATTCATCTATTGTGGCCCTGATTAGAACGGTCGATATTGGTAGCCAGGCACTATCTAGTTCTTCTGGTCTATCCATAGGGTTTTCACTGACTGATTTTCTGGAAGTAGATCACCAGGTCTTTCTTCCTAGTCTGTCTTAGTCTAGAAGCTCTGCTGAAACCTGTTCAGCATCATAGCAATAGGAAAGCTTCCATTATCTCATTTGCAGATAAGGAAACAGAGGATTTCAGAGAAGTTAACCAACTTGCAAAAGACACACAGCTGTGAGTCACAGAGTCAGAACTGGAATCTAAATTGTAGGCTATAGCATCAGTGCTCTCTGGGCTGCAGCCCAGTGACCTCCTGTGCTCAGAGGGTACCTGCTACAAGGTATCTCTCGATGGGTCGGCTCTCCCTGGAGAGACTCCACAAATGGCACTCTGTCTCTCTTTTGCTGGGCCCTCAGCCCCTTTGATCTGGTGGGCCCACCTGGCTGCCCTTCCTGACAGTGAGTTGGCTGGTGGAGACCCACCCTCAGGGGCCCTGGGAGACTGTGCAGACTGTGGCCTCCCCAGCTGACCACAGCTTGCTATCTCTCTTTCTAGGGCTTCATTTCAGTTATTGCGACATCTCCCACCAGCTACAACTACTTCTAGTTTCATAACCAGGGTTGCGACAGAGGAAAGGTAGAATTAACTGTGGTTTAGGCTAGCTATCAGGCAGCAAATATCAGCCACTGATGGAGGCAGCTGGGAGATTCGGATCACCTCTGGGGCCCAGGTCATAAAGCCCTGGCATCATGAGCATCGATAGGATAAGAAAAAGAAATAAGAGGTATAAGAATTGACAAGACAACAGACTTTATTTGCAGATGATGGAAGTTTCAAAGAATGGACAGATGAGACCTCCTGATTAGTCACGAACTCCTGCACCTCGCTCCACCTCTAGTCTCACTACAGTGCTGTGGTTCAAACGCCCTTCAGGGCAGTGTGGGGTAACACAGGGGTGGCAGGACCCCAGCCCTGGAGTCTGAGCTGGTCAAATCCTGGGGTTGTTACCCAGCAGCTGTGTGAGTTGGGGCCTCTTTGATCTTTGGATTCCTTATTTGTATAACACTTCAAATGATAACCCCTACCTCCTATGGAGGAGTCCCTGGGTAGTGCAAAAGGTTAAGCGTGTGTCATGGTTTGAATTGTGTCCCCCAAAAAATGTATGTATCAATTTGGCTGGGCCATGATTCCCAGAATTGTGTGGTTGGCCTCTATTTTGTGATTGTAATTTTATGTTAAAGAAGATTAGGGTGGGATTGTAACACCACCCTTTCCCAGGTCACATCCCTGATCCAATGTAAAGGGAGTTTCCCTAGGGTGTGGTCTGTACCACCTTTTACCTTAAAAGAGATAAAAGGAAAGGGAAGCAAGCAGAGAATTGGGGGACCTCATACCATCAAGAAAGCAGTGCTGGGAGCAGAGCGCGTCCTTTCTACTGAGGTCCCTACGCAGAGAAGCTCCTAGTCTGGGGGAACATTGATGAGAAGGCCGACAGAGAGAGAAAACCTTCCCCTGGAGCTGACGCCCTGAATTTGGGCTTTTAGCCTACTTGACTGTGAAGAAATAAATTTCTCTTTGTTAAAGCCATCCACTTGTGGTATTTCTCTTAGAGCAGCACTAGACGACTAAGACAGCATGTAACCAAAAGGTTGGAGGTTCGAGTCCACGCAGAGGCTCAAAGGAAGAAAAGCCTAGGGATCTACTTCCAAAAAAAGTAAAAAGCGTTTATTATAAATAAAAGGATTAAAGAAAGGCATCATGAAAGAAGAAGTCATATGTTTAGATTTTAAATAGCAAACACAACAAAAACCAACAAGGAAACAAAAAATGCACACAGTGTATCACAACACCATTCCTATGTAAAAACAGGAAGATTTTACATCGGTTTCAATATATCTACTATATTAAGACTCTAAAATATTTAAGCCTAAAATATAATTCCTAACCATTAAAAGCAGTAAGGTAATCATGCTCGGCTGCTAACTGACAGGTTGGAGGTTTGAGTCTACCCAAAGGCACCTTGGAAGAAAGGCCTGGTGATCTACTCCCAAAAATCAGCCCTTGAAAATCCTATGGAGTGTAGTTCTGATCTGATACACATGGGTTTGCCATGAGTCAGAACTGGCTCCACAGCAACTGGTCACCTCTTACGGGTGTTATGATATTAAGAGAGGGTGTATGCAAACTGCAGGCACCTACAGGGTCCCTGTGGGAGACCAGTGAGGAGGTACTTCAGCAGTCTTGACAGAGATGACGGTGTCTTGGGCTCAGGTGGTGGTAGGAGAGGAGATGGAGCGACAGGAATTGATATGAGAAATATTTGGGAGGCAGAATGGATGGGGCTTGGGGGTTGACTGATGAAGGGTGGGAGGAAGAGAGAGGACAAGGTTGACAACTAATTCCTGGATGGGTAACTGAGTGTGTGGTGGTGCCAACATGAGAGGAGGCCGCCCTGGAGGAGAAGCAGCGTGGGGGGCACATACGCCTTGAACTTGGTGTTGCGTGCTGAGTTAGAGGCGCCTGCAGGACATGGATCCCGGCAGGAGGAAGTTGGGTGTTTGCATCACGGCCTCAGGGGAGGGGTCCAGGCTGAGATATAAACATTGGTCATTGTCATGGCCACTGAAAAGCAGTAAGTGGATGGGGTCACCCCAGGGAGGCCATCAAGCCGAATGCCTGTCTTCCCCTGCCCCCTACTCTCGCCACCCCCCACCCCCAGCCCCCAGTCCGGACAAACCCCTCCACCTCCTCCAGGTCACTCTCCTGGTCATCAGAGTGCTTGCAGAGGCAGAGGCCACATCTTATTCTGGAGGCAGCAGGAGCCCCCGAGGGGGATACGTAAGTGTCCTGGGGCTGCTATACAAAGTACCACAGCTGGGTGGCTAAACCATTGCAAACTCATTTGTCTCATAGTTCTGGAGGCTCAAAGTCTGAAATCAAGGTTTCGGTAGCACTGGTTCCTTCTGGAAGCTCTTGGGAAGAATCCTTCCTTGCTAGCGTCTGGTGAGGGCCAGCGATCCTTGGCATTCCTTGGCTTGTAGACGCATGAATCCAAATCACTGTCTTTGTCTTCACATGGCTGTCTTTGTGTTTCTCTGTGTCTCCTCTCCTCTTTTATAGTGTATCACTCAGATGGGATTAGAACCCACCCTACCCCAGTATGACCTCATGTTAACCTAACTGATAACATCTTCAGAGACTTAATTTCTAAACAAGGGCATGTTCAAGGGTGCTGGGGTTAGGACTTCAACATGTCTTTTTGGGAGACACAATTCAATCCGTAGCAGGGAGGGACTCTGGGCCAGGCCCCAGGGAGCCCTGGAGGTGCTGTGGTAAGGTGGGCCTGACCCTGGCCTGAGGAACTGAAACCCAGCCCGCAATTCCATGTGCTAAGGGCTAGAATGCCGGGAGAGGGGAGTATGAACAGAAAGTCATGGAAGCTCTGGAAAGAAGCAGCTGGATGAGCTGTACGGTACCCAAATCCTGATGCATCTACCAGAGGTCTAGGGAGGGTAACCAGTGCCCAGGGGCAATTTCTAAGTTTGTGCCCACCCCTGTCATCGAGGGGAGTGGTGATCCGCCTGGCCTTGTCTCTGGCTCCCTTGGACTTGCGCCCTGGGGCAAATGCCCCCCTCTAGCCCCTGCGCCCCCTCCCCACACACCTCTGGTGTCTACACATGGCTAATCTCCACAAGAATGTTCCAGAAAAGACAAGGCAGTTTGGGGAAGGAGTATCTTCAGCTCCCTCTCAGTGGAGTTAGGACGATCCCTTCTCAAGGAGACTGAAAGATCATTAAACCCCGTGCCACCTGAGGCCTGTGTCACCAATATAGAACAACACTCTTAACACTCTCGCCCCTGCTTGCATGCCTCCAAGTTAGGGAGCTCACTCCCTACTAAGGCAGCCCTCTTGGCCACCCAGACTTTATGCCCCCTCTCTAGGAAAACACCACTAGTTCTCTCCACGCTTTTCCATACGACTTCCTTCCCTTGCCCTTCCCTTGTCTGTTTCTCTCCAGGTCAGTTTCTTGAGTCTGCACCACACGTCTCTTTCCTCCTGTGCAGTGAAGCCTCAGAACAACCTCCGCCACACTCCTCAAGAAGACCCAGAAAGCAACTCAACAATGAAAACACAAACAACTCAATCAAGAAATGGCCAAAGACCACATAAACCAGAAACTGCGTCAGCCTGAGACCAGAAGAACTAGATGGTGCCTGGCTACCACCATTGACCGCCCTGACAAGGAACACAACAGAGAGTCCCTGTTGGAGCAGGAGAAAAGTGGGGCGCAGAACTCAAATTCTGGTAAGACCAGACTTAATGGTCTGACTGACACTGGAGGAACCCTGGAAAGCATGGCCCCGGACTCTCTGTCAACCAAGAACTAAAACAATTCCTGAGGCCAACTCTTCAGTCAAAGATTAGACTGGACTATGGGACATAAAATGATACTCACAAAGAATGTGCTTCTTAGCTCAAGTAGATACATGAGACAAAATGGGCAGCTCCTGTCCAGAGGGGAGATGAGAAGGCAGAGAGGGTCAGGAGCTGGTTGAATGGACACAGGAAATCGGGTGGAAAGGAAGAATGTGCTGTCACAGTATAGGGAGAGCAATTAGGGTCACATAACAATGTATACATAAATTTTTGTATGAGACTAACTTGAATTGTAAACTTTCACTTAAAGTACAATTTAAAAAAAAAAAAAATGGCCAAAGAACTTGAAAAGACATTTCTCCAAAAAAGACATACAAATGGCCAAGAAGCTCATGGAAAGATGTTCAATATCATTAGTCATGAGGAAAATGCAAATCAAAACCACAATGAGGTGCCAACTCACTCCCACTAGGATGGGTATTATGAGAAAAACAGAAAACAACAGTGTTAGTGAGGATGTGGAGAGAGTGGAACCCTCATGCATCATTGAATATAAAATGGTACAACCACTGTGGAAAATAGTTTGGCAGTTCCTCAAAAAGTTAAAGGTAGAATTACCATATGACTCAGCAATTCCACTCCTAGGTATATAACCAAAAGAACTGAAAGCAAGGACTCAAACAGATACTTGTTCACCAATGGTCACTGTAGCACTATTCACAATAGCCCAAAGCTGGAAACAATCCAAGTGTCCATCAACAGATGATGATAAAGACGATGTGGTCCATCCATAAAATGGAATATTATTCAGTCATAAAGTGGCATGAAGTCCTGATACATGCTACAACATGGATGAACTTCGAAAATATTATGATGAATGAAATAAGTCAGTCACAAGTGTATGATCCCACTTATATGAAATATCTAGAACAGGCAGATGTATGGAGACCAAAGTTTATTATTGGTTACCAAGGGAAGGTGGGAGGGAGAAAGGGGGAGTTATTGCTTAAGGGGTACTGTTTCCGCTAAGGGTGATGAAAACATTTGGAAACAGGTAGTGGTGATACTTGCACAACATGATAAATGTAATTAAGATTGCTGAATTGTACATGTAAAAATGGTTGAAAGGCAAGTATTTTATTATCTATAGTCTACCACAATAAAAAGTAAAAAGCAGAAGATTACCTAGTAGGGACAAGGTGGTTTCAATGAAGACACTAGTAGGTCTTCTGTGGCAGCAGATATGACAATAACGATGAGGCCAGGCCCTGTGTCTGCTGTGCCATTTGCACATCTATGGTCTGCCCTCAAGTGCTTGAGGCCAAAGACCCGAGTGTGCTCAGGCTGAGAGACCATACCCCCGTCCCTCCCGAGCCCTCTTGCAGGCAGATTCACCAGAGAACCACAGAGCTGGTCACTGTTTCCAGCCGTGGTCCTGCCAGGGCTCAGCCCTGGTGGCTGCCACTCCTCAAGGGACAAACTGCCCAACACAGGAAGGTGGCTCCCTGCCACAACGGAGGTGGCTCTGGCCCCCATGGCCTCCCACAAAGGGGCCCCTGAGAGCAACTCTGGGGGAGGGCACTGGTTTGAAAACTACAGCCAAGTGCAAAACCCCACAGCCCAACAAGGTAATGCCCCACCTCTCCACAGGATGGCACTCACAGTTTTTCTTTTTTTTTCTATCTTGATAAAAAAATGACTGAAACTTTTATAATCCTAATGCAATTAGAACCTTGACTTTTGGGCTCCCAGTTTTCGGGGCTGGTTCTGAGTACTCTGACAATTCTATCTTGTTTCCAACAGTCAGCAACACTTTCCCTGCGTTCTTGGGATGTTGGGGAGGGATATTACAACACGGTGGGGGTGGTCAGGAATGGCAGAACATTCTCCTATCCTCACGCTGTCCCCAGGGGCCTGTTGTACATGGGGAAGGGACCAGTGTCCCTCTGCAGGCTGGCCAAAGTTTGGGGGCCACCTGCCTGCAGCTGCTCGGACACCCCCAACAGTGTCTGCAGCCAAGCCTGCACTGGTAGGCTGTGGCTGGTGTCCCACCCCATGGAGCACATTCTCCCCCGAGCAGAAACCATGGTGTGGAGGGATCCAGGAAGAGCATCCGCAGTCAGGAATAACCAGAAAAGGGCCTTTGGGGAGGGCTCTGGACACGCCACTGACAGGCCCTTCTTCTGAAAGTGGGCTGTTAGGCAGCGCGGGGTGGGTGGGCTGCCCCAGGTGTCCCTGCCAGGCCCCCATGCTCAAGTCCAGTGTCTGCGCCCTTAGGACTTGCCTCTGGCCTTCTCCAGCTTGCCAGCTGCCATCTTTATTTCAGTCTCCGTGGCCTCTTGGCGCTGCCCCCCTGGTGCTTGAGGGGATTGCTGGGGGGCAGCAGGCTGTGTCGCTGGCCTCTGCTGTCTGTTGACCCTGGAGGGCGTGGGGAGACTTTAGTGTGTGGTCAAGACAAGGTCAAGCGGAGCCAGAGTCCCAGCATGGGTCCCCTGGCTGGATCCCCAATGGCATGGGCTGCTTTGCCCCTTGTCTGAGCTGCCTAGAGACACAGGTTGGGACTCACATCTCTGGCACCCGGCCTCCTTTTCCCTCTTCCAGCCCTTCCCATGTCCAGTGCCACTTCACCTCCCAGCCCAGGGCCATGCTTCTGACCTGACTTGGCTGCTAGCTGCCCCAAGGACCCTCACTCAGTCACTGTCTCCATCATGGCTGGACATACCCATAGCTCTGGCCAGGCACGATTAAGATGGGGGACACTTGACAGAAAGTCCTCATCCCTCCCATTTACAGATACATTGTGCATTGCTGTTACTCAGCTTGCTCTGCTTGGGGGCTGCAGGCCAAAGTCATGGCCAGTAAACATCTTGGAGACCCTAAGACACTTAAGGACCCTTAAGAAGAATAGAATGATAATGAATAGCTCTTAGCCTTTTTCTGAAACAATAACATGGGTTAAAGGTACAGCACCAGTCAATCCCAGTAGGATGGCTATTATAAGAAAAACAAAAAATAGCAAGTGTTGGCAAAGATGTGGAGAAATTGAAAGGCTCATGCATTGCTGGTGGGAACGGAAAATGGTGCAGCTGCTGTGAAAAACAGTCTCGTGGTTCCTCAAAAAGCTAAACATAGAATGACCAAGTCACCCAACAATTCCACTCCTAGGTATATAACCAAAAGAACTGAAAGCAGGGACTCAAGCAGATACTTGTTCACCAGTGTTCACTGCAGCAATATTCACAAGAGCCAAAAGGTGGAAACAACCCAGGTGTCCATCAGCAGCCATAAAGAGAAATGAAATTCTGACGCATGCTACAATACTGAAAACATTATGTTGAGTGAAATAAGCCAGACACAAAAGGACACATACTGTATGATTTCACTTATATGAAGTATCTAGAAGTGGCAAATACATAGAGACAGAAAGTAGGTTAGAGGTTACCAGGGACTGGGGGTGGGGGGTGGGGAGGTATACGTGTATTGCTGCCATTCCCCTGACTTCTCCCTAACAGGTGAGGGAGTGCTTGGTGAGCAGTGGACAGTGAGGTTACACATGTACTGCTATCACCCCTGCCCCCTGACTTCTCCCCGTGAAGGTTGTCTTAAGCACCCAGGAAGCCAACAGGTGGATGCTGCAGGCCCGTGCGCAGAGGGGAGGAGGCAGGCACTGACCTCGGATGTCCCGGGGCAGAACGGGCACCCTGCTCAGGCCTGCACTGCTCTGCCACGTGGTGCGGGGGAAGGTGAAGCTGACCTCAGGCATATGGAGCGTGTTCTCATCTAAAACGTGAGACCGAAGACAAAAGAATATTATCGTTACCTTTTAGGAACCACCTAGTGAATCCTGAAATAAAGCCATATAAGGAATCATAGATACGATATACCGAGTACCTACTGCATGCCAGGCTCTTGAATAAGTTTTCTCATCTGTACTCCCCATAGCCCTGAGAGGGGAATACAGTTTATGTGAACTCTGTGCTCTATCCTTTCTGGAACATTCTGCCTCCTTTTGGTTCCTTTTTCCCTCCCAGCAACTATGTTCTTCCTTTCCTTCTTTCTTGTTTTCCTTCTTGCCCCCAACTGGCCATCACATGACAACAAAGGGGATTTTCTAGGTTTCTGACCAAAGTTTAATTCAGTTGTCACCATCAAACAGAAAAGGAAGGAAGGGACAGTGGGTGGGGAAAGAAGTGAATCTTCCTCGGGTATCTGCTCCACTGTTCCCCAAAGAGGGGCCTCCCTGCCCACCCATGCTAAAATAATATTGTTCCTATAGGACAGAGTAGAACTGCCCCATAGGCTTTCCAAGGAGTGGCTGGTGGATTCAAACGGCTGACCTTTTGGTTAGCAGCCAAGCTCTTTAGTCATTATACCACCAGGGCCCCAGAAACACCATATGATCCAGTAATACCACTCCTAAGACTATATCCTAGAGAAATAAGAGCCGTCACATGAATAGACATGCACACCCAGTTCATTGCAGCATTATTCACAATAGCAAAAAGATGGAAACAACCTAAGTGCTCATCGACAGATGAATAGATAAACAAACTTAGGTACATACACACAATGGAATACTACGCAACAATAAAGAACAATGATGAATCTGCGAAACATCTCACAACATGATGAATCTGGAGGGCATTATGCTGAGTGAAATCAGTCAATCACAAAAGGACAAATACTGTATGAGACCATTATTAGAAAAACTCATAGAAAAGTTTACACAGAATGAAACAATCTTTGATGGTTACAAGGGAGGGGAGGGGTGAGGAGGGAAAAACACTAACTAGACAATAGATAAGTGGTAACTTTGGTAAAGGGTAAGACAGTACACAATACTGTGGAAGTCAGCACAACCTGACCAAGGCAAAGTCATAGAAGCTTCATAGACACATCCAAACTCTCTGAGGGACTGAGTTACTGGGCTGAGGGTTGGGAACTATGGTCTTGTGGGACATCTAGCTCAATTGGCATAACATAGTTTATAAAGAAAATGTTCTACATCCTACTTTGGTGAGTAGCATATGGGGTCTTAAAAGCTTGTGAGTGGCCATCTACGATACATTTACTGGTCCCACCCGGTCTGGAGCAAAGGAGAATGAAGAAAACCAAACACACAAGGGAAAGATTAGTCTAAAGGACTAATGGACCACAACTACCACAGCCTCTACCAGACTGAGTCCAGAACAACTAGACGGTGCCCGGCTACCACCACTCACTGCTCTGACAGAGATCACAATAGAGGGTCCCGGACAGAGCTGGAGAAAAATGTAGAACGAAATTCTAACTCACAAAAATAGACCAGACAGTATGGCCCCTGGACACCCTTTTAACTCAGTACTGAAGTCACTCCTGAAGTTCACCCATCAGCTAAAGATTAGACAGGCCTATAAAACAAATAATAACACATGTAGTTCAACCATGTATAAGAGTCTAAATGGGCACACCAGCCCAAAAGCAAAGGCAGGAAGGGACAGGAAAACTGGACAAATGGAAATGGGGACCCCAAGGTCAAGAAGGGTAGAGTGTTGACATATCATGTGTTTGTAACCAATGCCACAAAACAATTTACATATTAATTGTTTAATGAGAAACTAATATGCTCTGTAAACTTTCACCTAAAGCACAATTAAAAAAAAAAAAGTTAAAGATGGAATTACCATAAGATCCACCAATTCCACTCCTTGGTATATACCCAAGAGGAATGAAAAGATATTGTCAACACAGAAACTTGTGCCCGAATGTTCTTAGCAACATTACTCACAACAGCCAAAAGGAGGAAACAACCCAAATGTCCATCAACAGATGATGGATAAACAAAATGTGGTCCAATCATACAATAGAATATTACTCAGCCATAAAAAGTAATGAAGTTCTGATACATGCTATGACATGGATGAACTTTGAAAACACTATGTTGAGTGAAATAAGCCAGACATGAAAGAGAAAATGTTGTATGATCCCACTTATATGAAATATTCAGAACAGGCAAATACGTACAGACAAATATTTATTACTGGTTGCCAGAGGCTGAAGTGGGATAGAATGGGGAGTGACTGCCGATGGGTATGGGGTCTCCTTTTAGGGTGATGAAAATGTATGGGAACTAGATTGAGATGATAGTTGCACAAGAATGTGAATGCGCCAAGTGCCACTAAATTGTATACTTCAAAATGGTATATTTTATGTTACATAAATTTTACCTCAATTAACAAAAAAAAAAAAAAGGTTGGACTTGAACTTCAGAGCCCTCTAGGCCGGATACCCACCAAGTCTAGTCAGGAATCAATGAGTGGAGGAGCCCAGAAGATACAGGAGCTCAATCATAGATGACAACTGGAGTCCTTGGGTGGTACAAATGGTGAACGCGCTTGGCTGCTAACTGAAAAGTTGGAGGTTCAAGTTTACCCAGAAGTGCCTCAGAAGAAAGGTCTGGTGATCTACTTCCAAAAGATCAACCTTTGAAAACCCTATGGAGCACAGTTCTACTCTGATCACAAATGGGGTCGTCCTGAGTCGGAGTTAACTTGACGGCAACTTTGTTTTTTTTTTTTAATTGCTTTTCTTTGTTTCTTTTTCTTTTTTTGTGGTAAATATATAGGTAATAAAACATTGATGGCAACTGGTTTTACGGGACTATGTGCTAGGCACTGTTTAAGCACTGGACACATAGTGAACCAGACTGACAAACATCACTGTCCTCATAAAGCCTGTATACCAGAAGGGGGAGAAAGATGATAAACAAAAGCAAAAGATCGATGCTTTTCACCTTAGAAGTGGGCAAGTGCTATGGTCGCCATCTGAAAGAGTACAGTCAAGGAGGACGTCGCCGAGGGGTTGGTAGTTGAGTCTGGGTCTGAAGGAGCCTTGTGTCACCAGACAGTCTTCTTGTAAGAGAAGTGGCATTTTCACATTTTCTACGTGCTCTGATTCTCCATGCTATTTAACAATGGGGTGCTGGCCAAATAGACTCTGCAGATGAGCAGGTTTGGTCTGTAAGGTGCCACCTGAAACCTGGTATGAAAATTCTAAGCTGCTTTGGATGCTAGGTAGCTCGAAATCAGGGGAAAGAGTTCTTTGTTCAGAGGAATTTGACCATTTGAATGTGTTTCACTCTCCTTGACTGAGTATTAGGGAAAACATTTCCCACTGGGCCCTAGGAGGGAACTGAGAACTAATGTGTAGGGGACATGTATGTGGACTTGGGAGGCAGGCCAACCTGGGCTGCCAATGTACAGGTATGTATATGACCCTGGGCCAGTTCCTTTCACCCCTCTGCTCCTTGTTTGCTCATTCTGTAAAATGGACATCTACTGGAGAGTCAAGTACAGGGAATTGCTTAATACGGCCCTTTAGTCATGCATGGTCTTGTAACTTTCACACAACGATTGGGTGGGACTATGCAACTAAAGTGTTTGTGGCCCACCAAGGGGATTGGACAGCTTGCTAATAATGCAAATAAGGTGCATGGAACTCTTGTGGGGGTGGGACCATGAAAATAAGGTATATGGAACCCTAACAAGGGGATTTGACAGTTCTGCTATCCTGCTAGGCTTAAAAGAAAGCTAATCCCAGAACAGAGGGGCAACCTCTCTACCACCAAGAAAGAAAAGCCAGGAGCAGAGTGCATCCTTTGGACCCAGGGTGCCTGTGCTGAGAACCTCCTAGACCCAGGGGAGAGAGAGAGAGAGAGAGAGAGAGAGAGAGAGAGACAGAGAGAGAGAGAGAGAGCTGTAACAGTGGAGACAGTGCAAGACAGCTGGAAGTGAGACAGAGAAACAGTGGCAGCAGCAGAACCATGAGACCAGCACCAGATGGGCTTCTCAGCCAATGGAGCAAGACGGCCACCATAGGCATGCCAACCCACGGAGTGAGAGAGCTGAGAGCCTTCAGGCAGGAGGCTTGCTGGTGGAGTGGGGTGCCTCCAGGCACTTATCAGTAGAGCTAAAAGCTTTATAAAACTTGCCCACATAGGGCAAAGTTGAGGCCTGGAGCCTAGGCCTGTCCCAAGGGGGTCGAGAGGAGCCTGTCCTCAGGGAGCTGAGAGGGGTCTGTCCTCAGGGGGCCAAGAGGAGCCCTGCATGGCCGAGGGGAGCTGAGAGAGCTGAAAAAGGGAGAAAGGAGACTTGGCCTACATGCTTCCTAATCCTAATCCCAAGTTGTAGCTTGATCCCAAGTCATAACCTGTTACTCCCCTAATAAACCCCATAATCGTGAGTATTGTCTGTGAGTTCTGTGTGGCCATTGCAATGAACTATTGAACCTCTAGCAGAGAAGTAGAGAGTACCATGGGAGGGACAGCTGGCGTCAGAATTGGTAAAAAGGGAGGAGAGAGGAGGTGTGTCTAACCTCTACCTCATATCAGCTTTGGGATGATGTTGATGGTGATTCACTCCCCTTGTGAAGTCAGACTAAGAGGTTAGATGCTGCTGCTACGTCATTTTTACAGTTGGCATCATTTTTACAGAGAAGGTTGTTGTGAATGATAAGTGAGGCAACTCCTTCACTCCTTTCTGGAACCACTGGCCTGGGTGAATGTTGGCCTCCCTGCCCACCCCCTCAGGGTACTCAGGGCGATGACTTATGACTGCACACCCAAACGTGATATGTATCAGGGAATGGAGGCTGGACCAGCAAGGCCATCAATCTAAGGCACAAAGGAGCAATCAGATTGGAACTGATCTGCCTCTCAGCCCAAGAAGTTGTCCCCAGGGAACCCAGGCCTCTGCAAACATTGTAAGTTCACGATCCTCTGGCTCCTGGGGAAGGTCTGTTTTCAGCATAGACCTACATGGCGCCAGGCCAGAGAAAGGGGATACTGGTCTACCCCAACTACCTGGAGGCCTTAATTTTACACCTGCCAAGTACAGGTGTTCTTTCTCCAAACAGAGAAAGCCAGGCACAGTGGGAGGAACACTGCCCTAGGGGCTGGGGCATCCATCCTGGCCACGCTGTCGACTCACAATGTGGCCCTGGATATGTTGCTTCTATAATGTGGGCCCAGGTTACCCATCTGAATCCTAAAATGGTTGGACTACAGATCTTGAAGGACCATCTGGCTTTAATCTACTTTGAATTTTAGACCACAGAAACCCACAGTTGTAGAGTTAAGAACCTCTACCCACCACAGGGAGGACCCTGGGTGGTGCAAACAATTAAGCACTCAGCCACTAACCGAAAGGTTGGTCATTGGAACCCACATCGTGGCACCACAGAAGAAAGGCCTGGTGATCTACTTCCATAAAGATTACAGCCAGGAAAACCCTATGGAGCTCAGTTCTACTCTGTAACATGTGGGGTTGCCATGAGTCAAAGTTGACTTGATGGCAATGGATTTTTACCCACTGCTGGCATTCTCTGTAAACATTGTTGAGAGAAGGGGCACAGCCTCTGCTTGGAGAACCCCCAAAGGACAGCTCAGCACCTCCCTGCAGTAGGAGCATAGCCTGGTGCCAATGAAGAAGGGGTCCCCTTCCTTGCCAACTGAGAGGGCTGGTTAGAATCCACCAATTTTTATTTGAAATAGGCTTATTTATTTGGAACATTGACTGGGCATGAGACGATATTAAGGAATTACTCTTAATTTTTGTGAGTATTACATGTAAAACCGTGTGATCCATTAGAGATCACTCTTGAAATATTTATGGGTAAAATAACAAGCACTCAAAGAGTTTCTTTAAACATCTCCAGGAAAGCAAATAACACACAAATGGACAAAAAGGCATAGGAATAGAGGAAACAGGTTTAGCAGAGCATTGATTGTTGTTGGAGCTGGGAGATGAATCCATTGAAGGTTATTATACTGTTCTCTCTACTTCTGTATGTGCTTAAAATTTTAATAGTAAAGTGTTGGGGAGAGAAAACTTCAGGTTAATCATATACACAGACACATTCCACCAGGTTTGTTTCTAAAGGAGATATAAACATAACTTGCCTTCAGGGGCTGGGGTTGGGAAGGGGGAATCACAGGAGACTTTAATCTTCTGTTGTTGTTAGTTGCATTGAGTCAGCTCCAACTCTTGGCGACCCCATGCACAACAGAACAAAACACTGCCCGGTCCTGTGTCATCCTCAAAATCGGTGGTGTGCTCAATTACGTTATTGCAGCCACTATATATTCTGAGTGCCTTCCAACCTAGGAGGCTCATCTTCCAGCATTATATTGGACAGTATTTGATTGTGATCCATAGGGTTTCCATTGGCTAATTTTTGAAAGTAGATCACCAGGCCTTTCTTCCTATTCTGAGTCTGGAAGCTCCACTGAAATCACCTGCTGAGTGACCCTGCTGGTATTTGAAATTCCAGTGGCATAGCATCCAGCATCCTACCAACATGCAAGCCACCACAGTACAGCACACTGACAGATGAGTGGTGGTTAACATTTTAATTAAGCAATAATAATAAATGCATCTATTTCAAGCTTGCTGGGGCCACAGCATGCCAACCCACCACGCACATTACTTCATGGGCATCTCACAATCTTCCCACTCTCACCCCAGGTAGGTGCTAACATTAACATCTCTTCCAAGTGAGGGAGCTGGCACCTGGCCAGTCATATAACCTGCCTATCAGCTAAGGAGAGAGGTATGGAGTGGAACCCAGTCGCTCTTCAAAGCTTCAAAGCTCCCACTGCACTTCAAAGCTCCCACCCCTGGCCACTCTGCACTGTCTGTGCCTATCTTTTTTCTTTTTATGAGCATGTCATCAGGAAAAAAATAATAATAATAAAAACTTTTGACAAGCAGGAAAGCCCATAAAGGTAAAGAACACTTTAAGTGCTTATTGGGCCTACTTTGATCCAGGTAATTACAGTAGCCACGCTGGGAAAAGACAGATAAATCTGAATTTTGGAGTCAAGATCAAAAATTTTAGAAAAGTCTTTAACACCATGTCTATGAAGTTAGTTTGTGCCAAGATGCCTGCCAACCACCAAAGCAGAGCGTGGGTGTGTATACTGCTTCTACTGCCCTTGAAGTATTTATCAAGAACCTTAAAGATGCACTAAGGAGCCCTGGTGGTGCAACGGTTAAGTGCTCTGCTGCTAACTGAAAGGTTGGTGGTTCGAACCCACCCAGAGGCACCTCGCAAGAGAGGCCTGGCAATCTGCTTCTGAAAGGTCACGGCCCTGAAAACCCCATGGAGTGCAGTTCTACTCTGCACACGGGGTCGCCAGGAGCCAAAACTGACTTGAAGACAACTAGTTTTTTTTTTTTTTGCTTTTTTTATTGGGATGTCAGGCAGGCCAGAAGCAAAACACAGCACCCCTGCAAATACCGCTTTTCATGAAGCCTGTGGCCTTGGCTCATTCACTGTCCTAAGAAAACCTGAAACTCACTCACACCCAGGGGCAGACAACTGATAACAGCCCAAACTACCATGCATTACAAAGATTCATAATCAGAAGGAGTAACAGTCTTAAGATACAGAAAAAAACAAACAAACAAACAAACAAAAAACCCCCGAGGTCACCTTTTAGTTAAATAATAACTGGCTCATAAAGTAAAGAATATCATCCATAAGTAATGTGCTCCTTTAAAAAACCATATATATGAGACCAAATGGTCAACAATTACTCTAAAGCAAAGATAAGAAGGTAAGGGAACAGGGAAACTAGAGTACTGGGATGGGTACAACCAGAACGGAATGAATGAGAATGATGACACATTGTGAAAAATGTAACCAATATCACAATAATAATTTGTGTAGAAATTATTAAATGAGAACCTAATTTGCCGTGTAAACTTTCACCTTAAACACAATAAAATATTATTTTTAAAAAAGGAAAGAAAGAAAGAAAAAACCAACGTGCTATTTCCTTTTCTCAAATCTGTACCTGCGTGGAGACTGAGGCTGGGTTTTATCTTGGACGCTGCAGGGACAGCTGGGAAAAAGCTCTTTCTGGACTTGGACAGCTGAGGGGGCAGTGCAGGGGGTGGCTGACTCTCCACCAAATGCTCCATGGAGGAGGGCTGAAGTTTCTCCGTTGCCTGCAGAGAAAAATCACACAGCAGGGCAGGGCGTGAGGTGCAGGTAGCAAACGGAAGCTGTGTCAAGGTCATCTTGAGCTGAAGTCATGTATTGATTAAATGCCTACTGTGTGCCAGGTACTGTTGTTGGCTGGTGGGAACCTACAGTGGCAAAACAGATGGAATCACTCTAACCTTCTCCTCCAACTCTCAATGAATGAATGAATGCTCTCCTGGCTGTCTCTCTTCCCACCTTTTCCCTTTCACTACCCCCTATGTTGGGAGGTCTCATCTACACTTGCCCTCTGACCCCTGCTACTGTCCTACCTTCTCCTCAACTGAACAAGCCAGCAGACTAACTTCAGTCTTGACTCAGTAAACACCCACTGTGTGTCAGCCGGGGCACAAGGAGCCAGGTGGCTGAGGCAGAACAAAGACCTGTCAGACCACTGACCATTAGCCAGCTTGTCCAAGGAGGAGCCTACCCTCTTACTCTCTCTCTGGTTTACTGAACCAAAGGTACGGTGGAAAAGGTGCTCCAGGGAGTGAAGACCACTCCACCTGAGCACCTGTGGTACCGCCCCCTTCCCCTTATGCAAACAATTTCACACCATCCTGAACAACTTGGCATTCTGCTGCATGCTCTCTGATTTTTGCTCAATCCTAGTTCATTGAGACCTTCCCAGGGATCCCCATTTCCACATATTTAGAACCTTTAATGATCACATGGATCCCCCAAACAAGTAATTCGAAAGTAAAAATACTCTTCACATAGGGATGCTCATAGGTCATTATGTAGTAATCAAAAACTAAACACAACCAAAATGGCCATTTAAAAGGGATCAGGAAATCACCAAGTGACACCTAAATGGGATTGTGTCTAGTGGTCCCTGCTCCCCAGATACTGACTGAGGGACTGTGTATGCCCAGCCTGGGGATGGTGAGAAGGAAAAAAACATAATCCTAGTGCTTTGCACCTAATAACTCACTTCTCATACAAGATTATTTAACTGGTATTTTAGAGCCAAGTACTGCACCCTTTTTAAATTAAAATACAGACATTATGGAGGCATATGAACATAACTTATGAAATAATGTTAAGAAAAAAAAGTTCACAAAACTATTTCCACTGGGATTATAATGACATGAAATATGTACGCACGTGGCTTAAGACTGTCCCTCAGCAGTGTGAATGGTGAACACGCTCGGCTGCTAACCCAAAGTTTGAAATTTTGGAGGTTGGAGTCCACTCAGAGGCTCCTCAGAAGAAAGGGCTGGCAATCTTCTTCCAGAAAAATCTGCCATTAAAAACCCTATGGAGCACAGTTCTACTGTGATACACATGGGGTCACCATGAATTGGAATTGACTCAATGGCAACTGGTTGGTGGCTTAAGATGGGAAAGGAGCCTGAAAAATGGTCCTAATTAGGGTACAGGTCTATGTGGGGGCACTGGTTTTCTGCTTATATCTCTTTTATGTCTAGGGCTCTGCTGTGGCCCCCATAAACCCAGTTGCTGTCAAGCTGATTTTGACTCACGGTGACCTCACGTGTGTCAGAGTAGAACTGTGCTTCATAGGGTTTTCAATGGATGATTTTTTGGAAGTAGATTGCCAGGTCTTTCTTCCGAGGCACCTCTGGGTAGATTCAAACCTCCAGCCTTTCGATTAGCAGCTGAGCACGTGAACCATTTGCACCACCCAGGGACTGCGCATCCCTCATAAATATGTGCTGATCCCTGACTGCCCCTGCCTACCACCCTCTCCCTCCCGATATCCCACACAGCTTCCAGCCATCTGCTCCAACTAGGCCCAGGGATGGCCACACACCAGTTGCATGCCCCAGGTGAGGGAGGGCAACCGCTTCTTCTGGGCCTTCCTCTCCATGGAGTGGTCTCTGCATGGGCTGGCATGGGGCTGCCACCTGTCTCCTGCTGGGCTAGAGTTTGGGGTGACGCTGGGCTTCTGATCCCTGGAGTGCAGGGCTCCCTCCACTGGGAGGTGGTGGGGGGAGTGGTTGCAGCTGCCCTCATGGTCCTGCACCTTGGAGCGCCGGGTGGTTGCAATGAGGGCGATGCTCTTGGTGCTCACGGCCATCTCCTTCAGGGCCTGGGTACTTAGGGCCAGGCCCCCAGCCTCTGTCACTGCCTGTGGAGTGTTCAGGTCCAGGTTGGCTGGCGAGCACAGCTTGGAGACCAGGTCCTTCAAGCTCAGGGAGCTCGGCTTCTGCAGGAGATCAACGGGATGGTCATGCAAGCACTGGTTGTTACCACCCTGGGGGTTGGGGTCTGCAAGGAACAACCCTGAGACAGTGACTCAAGTCAAGCATTCACATGGGAGAAAGGGCTGATGAGGGGAGAGCCAAGGACAGGGGTGTGAGGAGGTAGGTTCCCACTCCTGGTGACGGGCATTTAATCTCAGGGGAATGCTCTGGGAGACCAGGTAAAACGCAGGCCTGAGTCCTCCTGCCCATGGGGCGCAGGGTCTGGGGCACTGACAGATACACCAATTCCTGAGAGCACTGACTGAAGGCTCTCCCAAACCCAAACCAAAAAAACCCAAATCCATTGCTGCCGAGTTGACTTAGACTCATGGTGTGCCCCTATTTGTGTCAGAGTAGAACTGTACTACATAGGGTTTTCGATGGCTGATTTTTCAGAAGTAGATCACCAGTCCTTTCTTCTAAGGAGCCTCTGAGTGGACTCGAACCTCTATCCTTTCTGTTAGCAGTCAAGTGCGTTAACCATTTACATCACCAGGGACAGTGAGGCAGATATGATCATCTCCAAATTACAGATGAGCAGCTCAGCAAAGCCACCATGCACTAGCTGTGTGAGCCACTGAGTGAATTCCTTCACGTTTCTCGTGACATTTTCTGAACCTGTTGCTGCAGGGTAAGGATTGCCCCTGCCCTATAGCAGGGTTGGGAGGAGGGTCTGAAACACTAACTCCGTGTTGGGCTCAGTTAGTGGTCACTATGGCTGCTTAAGGAGGGCCCTTCTTCCAGAAGCTTCTCTCCCACTCTCTCCTCATCCATTGCAGCTCTGATGGAGACCCTGACTGATGACCCTGTTAGGGAAGGGAAGGCCACCCCAAGTCCAGGTCCCAGGTTAGGGGCACACATGCCCACCTCATGAACTGGAGGGGTCACCAGGTCGCGGAGGGACGACAGGGGGAGAAGAGAGTCCTGCTTCCCCAGCTTCTTAGAGGGTGTGGCTTTCGATGATTTGTAACCATCACTGTAAGTGGAACGCAGAGGTATCAGTGGGTGAAGGCAGGTGCCAGGGCCCCTAAGCCCATAGTTGCAGTAGGGGGCAAACCAGGACCTAAAGCTCTGGCCACAACCCCAAGTCACATGGGCTGTGGGTCCACCTAGCTAGGTTAGGGTGAGTGGCCTCTGACACTCTTCTGTGGTTGGAGACCAGTCTGGGCACATCCACTCATTCTATCATTCATTCAACAAATACATGTGGATCACTTGCCATGTGCAGACCCAGGCCTGGAGCTGGGTGTGCACTGGCTTATAGCAGACACGCTCCTGCCCTCATTGTGGAACATGGTGAGATGGTGAGGCAGACATCACGTAAGCAACCAAACATACAGACAACAACTGCAATCCATGATGCCTGCAGTGAAGAAAGGGGATGGCATGCAGCACTAGTCACAATCGCTAAAAGGTGGAAACAACCCAAGTGTTCCTCAGTGGATGAATGGATAAGCACAGTGTGGTCCAGCCACACAATGGACTATAATTCAGCCGTAACTGGAAATTAAGCCCTGATCCATGCTACGACATGGATGTACCTTGAAGACATGATGCTGAGTGAAATAAGTCAGACACAAAAGGACAAATACTGTATGACCCCATTTACATGAAACATCCAGAAGAGGCAAATGCATAGCGACAAACGTTTATTACTGGTTACCAAGGGCGGGTGAGAGGGGAGGACTCAATGCTTAGGGGACACTAAGCTTCTGTTAAGGGTGATGGGAAAATTTAGGAACGTAAAAGGGTGAGGGTTGAACAACATAAAAAACATAATGTCACTGGACTGTACATGTGAAGACTGTTGAAATGGCAAATGTTTTGTTACATATATATTTACTACAACAAAGCAATAAAAAAAAAGAAAAGAGAAGAAAAGGGGGTAGTGATGAGCATGAAGGAGGCTCCCTAAGACAGGGTACTCAGAACAGACATTCCCACTGAGACCCACGCAAAGGCTGGGGGAAAAGCACTCCCAGCTGGGGTAGGGGGATGTGGGTGTGGGTGTAGGGGACCAGCACATGCAGAAGCCCTGGGGCAGGAACCACTTGGCACATTCAAGACGCACAGATGAGAATTGGAGGAAGCCACTCAGGGGTTGCCTTGTTTGGAAGACTTCGGCCATTGGAGGAAGAAGGGACCTCTGATAACCCTTTAGCTCAGCTTTCCAGGGTTCCACAATTCTACCGTGAAAATGACACAGTGTTTCTACAGCCTTCCATCAAGTCAGGTCATCAGTAACAACATAAGAACAAAGCATCAGACATCAAACCCAGGCTCCACCGTGGCCCTGCCAAGCGGTCTTGGGCTCATCGCCTCTCTGCTTTCTCATCTACAAACTGAGTGAAAATGACCTGTCTCATGGTTAACAGGCCATGTGACTGTAGGTGTTGAAGACCTGTGTCAACTGGGAGGTTCCCTGAGATGCCAATGGCAGAGCACGGGCAGCACAGCATGGCGGCCAGTATGGATGCTGAGGTACGCTTGATCAAGGGGAGATAGGGCACTTCTCTTTTACACAAACACAAGCAGGCACACGTGCGTGTGCACACACACGCAGATGCGCACATGCACGCACGCATTACTGGACTGGCCCCTCCCTCTGTCTGGAATCTGGTGTGATCAGTAACCCTAAGGGTTACAGATTAGACCTGGGCATTACAGACAAATGCACTGCGAGGTCTTCCCTGGACCCTGAACATACCAGCCGCAAAAGGCATTTTGAGTAAAGCTAAATAAATCTGGCTATTGATAGGATATTAGATGATACTGAAGAAATATTATGAATTTTGTTGGGAATGATAATAATGATAATCGTGGTTATGGAGGAAAATATCACGTTTTAGAATTGCACACTAAAGTGCTTAGGGGTGAAATAAGATGTTTGTGTTTTACTTTACTTTAAATACGTAAGCAAGAAATCTCTGACACAAATTGGCAAAATGTTAATGATCAAATCTAGGTGATGACTCTATGGGTGTGTTCAATTTACTAGTCTAATTCTTGGTATGCTCAAAAATACCAAAATAAAAAGTAAAAAGAAAAGAAAAAGGGCGGGGGGAAGCATTAAAGGTGGAGTAAGTGGCTAATATTGAACTAAAAAAATTTTTTTAAAGTACATGTGAAATGAAAATGGTATTTCTGGCATCAAACTTCCCAACTGTTGAGTAGCGTCTGGGGTCTTAAAAGCTTGCAAGCAGCCATCTAAGATACTCTATTGGTCTCACCCTGTCTGGAGCAAGGGAGAATGAAGAAAACCAAAGACACAAGGGAAAGACTAGTCCAAAGGACTAATGGACCACAACTACCACAGTCTCCACCAGACTGAGTCCAGCACAACTAGATGGTACCCGGCTATCACCACCAACTGCTCTGACAGGGATCACAATAGAGGGTCCCGGACAGAGCTGGAGAAAAATGTAGAACAAAATTCTAACTCACACAAAAAAAAAGAAGATCAAACTTACTGGTCTGACAGAGACTGAAGAAACCCCAAGAGCACGGCCCCCAGACACCCTTATAGCTCAGTAATGAAGTCACTCTTGAGGTTTACCCTTCAGCCAAAGATTAGACAGGCCCATAAAACAAAAGAAGACTAAATGGACACACCAGCCCAGGGGAAAGGGCAAGAAGGCAGGAGGGGACAGGAAAGCTGGTAATAGGGAACTCAAGGTAGAGAAGGGAGAGTGTTGACATGTAGTAGGGTTGGCAACCAATGTCACAAAACAGTATGTGTATTAATTGTTTAATGAGAAACTAATTTGCTCTGGAAACCTTCATCTAAAATACAATTAAAAAAAAATAAAAACTTCCCAACCACCTAATTGCTCTACATATTGAACATCTCCTAGGACGTATCTCCACCACCCGTCTGTCAGTTTGTTGTACTGTGGTGGCTTGCACGTTGCTACAATGCTGGAAGTTATGCCAGCAGTATTTCAAATACCAGCAGGGTCACCCATGGTGGGCAGGTCTCGGTGGGGCTCCCAGACTGAGACAGACTAGGAAGACAGGCCTGGTGATCTACTTCTGAACAATAGTCAGTGAAAAGCCTATGGATCACAACAGAACATTAGCCAATACAGTGCTGGGAGATGAGCACCCTAGGATGGAAGGCACTCAAAATACACAGTGGCCACAACAATGGACTCAAGCATGCCAACAATTGTGAGGAAGATGCAGGACCAGGCAACAATTCATTCTGTTGCACATGGGGTCGCCATGAATCAGAGCTGACTTGACGGCAACTAACAACAGGGACATATTGATGATTCTTAAAACAACCCTGCAAGGAAGAGGTTTTTAGACCTATTTCACAGATGAGGAAATGGAGGAGGCTTTGAGATGTGCCCAAGGTCACATGTTGGCTGTGGCCTGGAACTTGCATCTGCTGGCCTCCAGTTCCCTATCCCAGTTCCAGATGACTGCAGGAAAACAAAGGAGACCTGGAGACACCTGAGGTAAGGAGCAGAGGAGAGGTTGTTACTTGTCTGTCTCTAGCAGCATCGGTGGCGGCTCAAACTGGGCGCCCCATGGGAGGTCCTTTCTGTCACTGGGCTGGTCTCGGCTGGAATCCTCTGGCAGGGGAGATACATTCAGCACAGAGCCATCCTGGGAGCAGATAGAAGAGACGTGTAAGGCAGGCAAGGACACAGACAGGCTGTGTCATCAAGCAGGGCATCCCCAAGGAGGCATGGGAAGGCCCCTGTCCTCCCTGCCACCACCTGCCCCCCTGAAAGGAAATCACTGCAGCAGGGAGACCAGCATGTGAGCTCATTAACATGCGTCTGGCTGTTTCCCCCCAATCTCAGAGACAGAAAGGCTCTGTTGCAAACTGTAATCCCAAAGGACCATTAAAGAGCAATCTTGACCCTTGCACCAGGAGACATCTGTTTGCACAGGAGGCCCTGGTCAGAGAGCCTTCAAAAGCCTGCAGGTGGTCACAGCAAGACCAGATCAATGGGACCCTCAGGAATTCCTTCAAACCAATAATCTTTAAATGCTCGTTGAAAAAGTTGTGCTCTTAGAACTTTGAAAAGGAAATCAGGAAAACAATATCATTTATAATAGCCCCTAAAAAGATAAAATACTTAGGAATAAATATAATCAGGGACTTAAAAGACCTATTACAATAAAACTACAAAACACTATTACAAGAAACCAAAAGAGACCTATGTAAATAGAAAAACATACCATGTTCATGGATAGGAAGACTCAGCATTGTGAAAATGTCAATTCTACCCAAAGTGATCTACACATATAATGCAATCCCAATCCAAATACCAACAGTATTCTTTAAAATCAAGATGGAAAAACTAATCCCCAATTTTATATGGAAAGGAAAGAGGCCCCGGGCAAGCAAAGCATTATTGAAGAAAAAGAATGAAGTAGGAGGTCTCACACTACCTAATCTCAGAACCTACTATATAGCCACAGCAGTTAAAACATCCTGGCAGTGGTACAATAATAGACATATTGACCAACAGAACGGAACTGAGAACCCAGACGTAAATCCATCCACCTATGGACAGCCAATCTTTGACAAAGGACCAAAGTCCATTAAATGGGAAAAGACAGTCTCTTTAACAAATGGTGCTGGCAAAACTGGATGTCCAACTGCAAAAAAATGAAACAGGACCCATACCTCACACCATACACAAAAACTAACTCAAAATGGATCAAAGACCTAAATATAAAACCTAAAACAATAAAGAACATGGAAGAAAGAATAGGGACAGAACTAGGGGCCCTAATACATGGAATATATACAATACAAACCATAACTAACAATAGACAAACACCAGAAGATAAGCTAGATAAATGGGAGCTCCTAAAAATTAAATACTTATACTCATCAAAAGACTTCACCAAAAGAGTAAAAAGAGAACCTACAGATTGGGAAAAAAAATTTGGCTATGACATATCCGACAAAGGTCTAATCTCTAAAATCTACATGAAAATCCAACACCTCTACAACAAAAATACAAATAATTCAATTAAAAAATGGGCAAAGGATATGAATAGCACTTCACCAAAGAAGACATTCAGGTGGCTACCAGACACACGAGGAAATGCTTGCGATCATTAGCTGTTAGAGATGCAAATCAAAACCACAATGAGAGACCACCTCACCCTGACATTACTGGCACTAATAAAGAAAAAAAAAAAAACAGAAAATAACAAACGTTGGAGAAGTTGCGGAGAGATCAGAACTCTTACGCACAGCTGGTGGGAATGTAAAACGGTACAACCACTATGGAAAACAATATGGTGCCTCCTTAAAAAGCTAGAAGTAGAAATACCATCAATCCAGCAATCCTACTCCTAGGTATATACCCTAAAGAAATAAGAGCTGTGACATGAATAGATATATTTGTTCACTGCATTATTCACAATAGCAAAAAGATGGAAACCACCTAAATGCCTATCAACAGATGAGTGGATAAACAAATTATGGTACATACACACAATGGAACATTACACAACAATAAAGAACAATGATGAATCCTCAAAACTTCTCACAACATGGATGAATCCGGACGGCTCTATGCTGAGTGAAGTAAGTCAGTCACAAAAGGACAAATATTGTATGAGACCGCTAGTATAAAAACTCAAGAAAAGGCTTATATACAGAAAAAAAACAATCTTTGATGGTTACAAGTGAGGGGAGGGTAGAGAGGGAAAATCACTAGATAGTAATCAAGTGTTAACTTTGGTTAACGGAAAGACAGAACATAATATAGGGGAAGTCAGCACAACTTGATCAAGGCAAAGTCATAGAAGCTTCCTAGACACATCTAAACACCTTGAGGGACTTAATTACTGAGTTGAAGGCTGGGGACCATGGTCTCGGGGGACATCTAGGTCAACTGGCATAACACAGCTCATAAAGAAAATTTTCTACATCCTACTTTGGTAAGTAGAATCTGGGGTCTCAAAAGCTTGTAAGCAGCCATCCTGTCAGTAGCAGAAGAGAATGAAAAAAATGAAAGATACAAGGAAAATATTATTCCAAAGGACTAATGGACCACAACCTCCGCCAGCCTGAGCCCAGAAGAACTAGATGGTGCCTGGCTACCACCACTAACCGCTCTAACAGGGATCACAATAGAGGGTCTCAGACACAGCGAGAGAAAAACATAGTACAAAATTCAAATTTACAAAAAAAGACCAGACTTACTGGTCTGACAGAGACTGGAGGAACCCCCAAGACTGTGGCCACCGGACATAACTAACTAGGAACTGAACCCACTCCCAAAGTCTACCTTTCAGCCAAAGATTAGACAGGCTTATAAAACAAATGATAACACACGTGAGGAATGTGCTTCTTAGTTCAATCAAGCATATGAGAACAAATGGACAACACCTGCCCAAAAGCAAAAACGAGAAGGTAGAAAAGGACAGGAAAAGTGGACAAATGGACACAAGGAAACCAGGGTGGAAAGCAGGAGAGTGCTGACACATTGCAGGGATTGCAACCAATGTCACAAAATAATGTATGCATAAATTTTTTAATAAGAAACTAATTTGTGCTGTAAACTTTCACCTAAAGCGCAATAAAAATTTTTTTCAAAAGCTGCACTCTTTAGAGGGCCAGAAGATGGAGGTGATGGTGCCAGCCCCCACCGGCCCAAGCAATTCCCCTCGGCCCCAAACTGGCACATCCCACTCTGCAAGCCTAGGACCTCCTCAGACTGAGGTTCCACTGAAGCTTGTCCCTTAGGGCCTTGCTGCTAACTCCAGGGGCTAATCCAGGTGCAATTTCCACTCCCCCAGTTATCCCTGAGAGGGGCTCTGGTGATTACAGTGTTCCCCACCCCTTCACAATGTTGGTCAGGTTCTCCTGCCCCTCAAACTGCATCTCACAGGAAGCTGCCCAGCTGGCCTGATAATGAACCAGCTTAGCTGGAGATCAAGTACACAGAGCTGCGGACCTTTTTTTGAGCACTGACAATATTTCAGACGTTTGATCCTCACAACATCCTTATGAGGTAGGAAATACTTCCAGCCCAATCTTAAAAAGAAAAACCTGTTGCCTTCAAGTCTATTCTACTCATCGTGACCTCATGTGTATCAGAGTAGGACTGTACTCCACAGGGTTTTCAATGGCTGATTTTTAGGAAGTAGATCGCCAGGCCTTTCTTCTGAGTCACCTCTGGGTGGACTCAAAACCCCAACCTTTCGGTTAGCGGCTGAGCGCATTCATCATTTTCACCAACCAGAGGTTCCATCCCAATCTTACAGGGAAGAAATGGAGACTTGGGAAATGGAGGTGAGGGATAGGTTCCTCAGAAGCATCGGCATCTAAGAATGAAGAGTTTATTTGGGGGTTGGTCCTAGGAAACATTGCAGGAGAGTGCGGATGTGAGACAGGGAAGGGTAGGAAGCCAACAAAGAGTACGTTAGTGAACAGGTTACCACTGTGGGCAACTGGGGCTTAAACCCATTGGGGAATCCTGAGAGACACTGTGGGGCACACACCTCAGTATCTCACAGCCATCTCATACCAGTGAGGAGGTGAGTGAGGGCTGACCCACCCATCTCTGTCAATCATGGGCTGAGGGCTGCCAGGGAGGGTTAACTCCTCAGCATTTCTGTCCTGCCCCAGGAGGACCAACTGGGGTCCTGGCAGCTGAAGCTGAGTGCGGCTTTCACAGGAATGGTAAGTGCAGAGGGAACACGTGGGTATGTTGCTGTTGTTAGTTGCCATCAGGTTGATTCAGACTCATGATGACACCAAATGTGACAAGGCAGAACTGCTCTGTAGGGTTTTCTTAGCTGTAAACTTTATGGAAGCACATTGCCAGGTCTTTTGTTCTGTGGTACCACTGCGTGAGCTCAAACCTCCAACCTTTAGGTTAGTAGCCAAGCACTTAATCCTTTGCGCCACCCAGGGACCTCTGTGGATATAGTGGTTACTATAGTGCCCTAAGGAGCCCTGGTGGCACATTGGTTAAGTGCTTGGCTGCTAAAAAAGGTCAGTGGTTCAAACCCACCAGCCGCTCCATGGGAGAAAGATATGGCAGTCTACTTCCATAAAGATTACAGTCTTGGAAACCCTATGGGGCAGTTCTACTCTGTCCTGTAGGGTTGGTATGAGTCAGAATTGATTCCACAGCAACGGGATAGTGACACAGCTGATAAAGGAAAGCACAGAAGAGAGTTCAGTGTTTCAGGAAGAGTGCTGGCCAGCAGGGGATGGAGGCCTGGAGGAGATAGAGAAAGGTGGGCACCAGAATTTCATGGGCCACAGGGTCCCAGGACAGGGTCGTAGATGTGGGGAGCACTGGTGGTTTTCCATAGTGAGAATTCAGGGTTTCTAAAGTAGTACATGGAGTCCTGCAGGAAGCGAGTTGGTGTGAGCCCACCAGATGGGTTATGTTAGGGGAGGGGAATCAGGGTAAGCTGGGTTTGGAAGCCTGAGACACATAGTTTGCATGCAAGGCCAAAACAGTGCATTGTTTACAGTGAAGACATATGTTTGAATTTGATTTAATTAGAAGGCAATCATGAAGAGATTTGGGCATCTGGGCACCAAGAAGTTCTCAGCACACCTACTGGATTGACAAAATCTGAAAATAATGGGTAGAGAAGGTACCAGGGACATGCGCATACTGCGATCAATAGGTGTATGAAGAGGAGCCCTTGTGGCGCAAAATGGTTAAGCGCTCAGATGCTAACCAAAAGGTGGGCAGTTTGAACCCACCAGTGGCTCTGTGGGAGATGTGCTCCCATAAAGATCACAGCCTAGGAAACCCTATAGGGCTGTTCTACTCTGTCACATGGGATCACTATTAGTCAGAATCCACTTGACAGCACCCAACAACAATAACAGGTGTATAAAGTGGTACCGCCCCTGTGGAGAGACATTTGGCAACGCCGATGAGAATTCTAAAGACACATAGCCCTTGACCCAGAATTTCCACCTGTAGACATTTATGCTAAAGCTGCATGAGCACATACATAAGACGACACCTACTGTTATGGACTAAACTGTGTCCCCCAAAATTATGTGTTGCAATCCTAACCCATGTTCCTATAATGGTGACCCTGTTTGGAAATAGAGATTTCCTTTTGTTATATTTATGAGGACATATGCAGTATGGTGGGTTCTAAACCTAATCCCATCTCTGAGTTATAAGAAGACCAGAATAGACAAGAGACACACACAGGGGTAAGATGCCATGTGAGGAACCATCTACAAGCCAAGGAACACGTAGGAACAATGGGGCTACTGACAAGGAAGGACCCTCCTCTAGAGCCGATGTGCTGATTTGGACTTAGAACCTCCAGAACTGTGGTATTTCTGTTACAGCAGCCACAGGACACTGAGACATGGTATGTTTCCAAGTTCCCTCTTACCAGTCCCCACAGCCCAGCACACACTGTACCCACTGCAGGCTGCGGCCCAGAGAAGGACTGAGTGGCACTGAGGCCAGGCGGGTGAGAGCTGGAGCTGGCAGTAGGACTCACGCGAAGGGCGCTGGCCATCAGCGAGTGAAGAAGCAGCAGGTGGTTGAGCGTGCCCTCATCCAGCTCCTGCGAGTACATGCGGTACTGCTTGTCCAGGGGGTCTGGAACTGGGAGTCTGCCATCTTTGGGAGTGGGAAAAGCGGGGGTTAGAAGGGGCCGAGTGGGATGCACTACCCCCACAAAAGCAAAATCAGGCAAAACATCTGTCACTGGACGCTTGTTAAAAAGACAGTAGAAGATCCCAAAAGAGTCCACAAGAAAACTTCTAGAGCTAATAGAGGAATTTAGCAAAGTTGCAGGGTACAAGGTCAACAAACAAAAAAAAACAGTCTGGTTTCTATACACCAGCAATGAGAAATCCGAAAAGAAAATGGGAAACAATTTCATTTACAGCAGCATCTAAGAGAATACAACACCTAGGAATAAATGTAAGCACAAAGAAAACTACAAAACACTGCTGAAAGAAGTTAAAGAAGACTTAAATAAATGGAAAGATGATCCACATTCATGGATTAGAAGACTTAATATTGTTAAGATGTGAATACTACCCAAAGCAATCTATAGATTCAATACACTCTCAATCAAAATTCCAACAGCCTTCTTCATAGAAATAAAAAAATCCTCAACTTTATATGGAATGGCAAGAGGCCCGGAATAGTTAAAACAACATTGAAAGAGAAGAACAAAGTAGGAGGACTCACATTTCCTGATTTTAAAACATACTATATGGAACCCTGCTGGCAAGTGGTTAAAAGCTATGACTGCTAACCAAAAGGTCGGCACTTCGAATCCACTAGCCACTCCTTGGAAACTCCATGGGGCAGTTAGTTCTACTCTGTCCTATAGGGTCACTATGAGTCAGAATGGACTCGACAGCAACAGGTTTGGTTTGGGTTTATATAGCCACAGTAATCAAAACAGCCTGATTCTGGTATAACAATAGACACACAGACCAATGGAATAGAATTAAGAGTCCACAAAAAAAACCCCACACATCTATGGTCAATTGATTTTTGACAAGGGTGATAAGTCTATTCGATAGGGAAAGAAGAGTCTCTTCAATAAATGGTGCTGGGAAAATTGGATTTCCACATGCAGAAAAATGAAACAGAATCAATGCCTCCCACCATACACAAAAACAAATTCAAAATGGATTAAGTATCTAAATGTACAAACTAAAACCGTAAAATGCTTAGAAGAACAAGCAGGGGCAATGCTGTCAGGCCTAGCTGTCAACAATGGATTATCTAATATAATAACAAAAGCACAAACAACAAAAGACAAAATAAATGGGACCTCATAAAAATTAAAAACTTTTGTTCATCTAAAGGCTTTACCAAAAAAAGTAAAAAGACAAGCTAACAACTTGAAGAATATCTTCAGAAACCACATACGTGACAAGAATCTAACAACCAAAATATATACAAAACTTCAACAACTTAACAACAAAAAGACAAATAAGCCAATCATAAAATGGGCAAAGGGCTTGAATAGATATTTCACCAAAGAGGACATTCAAACTGCCACCAAACACATGAGAGAAAAGATGCTCAGGATCATCAGCCATCACAGAGATACAAACCAAGACCACAATGAGACATCATTTCACTCCCAGTAGGATGGCTAAGGAGCCCTGGTGGAGCAGTGGTTAAGCACTTGGCTGTCAACCAAAAGGTCAGCGGTTCAAACCTACCAGCCACTCTGGGGGAGAAAGATGTGGCAGTTTGCTTCTGTAAAGATTTATAGCCTTGGAAACCCTGTGGGGCAGATCTACTCTGTCCCGCAGAGTCTCTATAAGTCAGAATTGACTCGATGGCAATGGGTTGGTTGGTTGGTTGTAGGATGGCTAAGATTAAAAAAAAAACAAAAACAGAAAATAACAAATGTTGGGGAGGATGTAGGGATATTGGAATACTTATCCATTGCTGGTAGGAATGCAAAATGGCACAGCCCTTGTGGAAAACAGTGTGGCAGTTCCTCAGAAAACTAAAAATAGAACTACCATATGACCCAGCAATTCCACTCCTAGGTATATACCCAAAAGACTTGAAAGCAGAGACTCAAAAAGAGACTTGTACACCAATATTCATTGTAGCACTATTCACAGTAGCCAAAAGGTAGAAACAACCTAAATGCCCATCAACAGATGACTGGATAAGCAAAATGTGGTACATACATCCAGTGGAATAAATACTATTCAGCCATAGGAGAAATGAAGTCTTGATACATGCTTACGGTATGGATGGAGCTGGAAGACATTATGATGAATGAAATAAACCAGTCACAAAAGGACAAGTATTGTATGAACTCATGTATATAAAAAGACAAGAAAAGGCAAATGAATAGAGACCAAAGTTTATTAGTGGTACCAGGGGTAGGAGGGAGGGGAGAAAAGGTGGGTTAATGGTGATGGAAATATTGCATTGATTAAGAGTAGAGCTGCATAGCTGATTACTGTAATTGCTATCAATAAGTTGTATATCTATATAAAGTTGAATTCACAAAAGTTGTGTGATAGGCATATTTCTAACAACAAGAAAAAAAAAGAAACGGTAGCTGCTAGGGCTGCTTATGTATAACTAAACACCTCATGGGATTTGGTTCCTTAGTTTGGAGATTTAGAGTCATGGTTTCATGGGACATCCCAGTTAATTGGCCTAATAACATGTTTAGTGCTTCTGTTCTACCTCCTAGTTCGATGCATAGTGCCTGGGGGCTTGAAAGCTTGCAAGCAGCCATCCAAGGCACAAGGATTGGTCTCTATTAGCCTGGAACAACAGAGGAAGAAGGAGAGTCAGGAATAGGAGGAGGAAATGGAATGTGTGGCTAATTGCCCCCATGAACAACTGCCTCCTTTGCCATGAGAACTGGATGGTGCCCGGCTACCATTACTGAACATTTTGATCAAATATTCCATAGAAGAATCCTGATTAAAAGGGGGAAACTGCAGAATAAAATTTCAAATTCTCATGGACTCTAGACTCTCTAGGGCCGTGGAGGGTGGATGAACCCCTGAAACTATTGCTCTGAGATAATCTTTAAACCTTAAACCAAAAATATCCCCTGAAATCATCTTAAAACTGAGCAATAGTTCAGCTTAACTAGTAAAAAAAAAAGGTCTGCCTTGAGCACTGTGCTTTTAAGAACTATCTATATGGGATCAAATTAACAACAGCAACTCAAAAGATTAGATAGAAACCTTAGGGGGCAGTGAGTTTATGTTAATGAAGGAGGAACAACTCAGAAAAGGAGGGTGAGAATGGCTGCACAATCAATGTAATCAATGTTACTAAATTGTACATACAGAAACTGTTGAACTGGTGTATGTTTTGCTGTGTATGTTCAACAACAACAAAATAAAATCTAGAAAGAAAGAAAATAAAAAAGACAGTAAACTTTTTTGGAAGCTTGAAAGCAAATATACTAGCCTGAAAAAACAGGTTTTTCCAAATAGTAGGGTTTCTGTATATTTTCTTCTCATGTTTTTCTCTAATGTACAAATTTTCTATGATGTTCACATATTCCTTTTCAATCATAAATAGAATTAAAGTTCAAAGTTAAAGGAATACTCCTAGGTTTACCCAAAAGAAATGAAGCAGGGACTCAAATAGAAATCTGTACACCAATGCTCACTGCAGCACTTTTCACCACAGCCAAAAGGTGGACACAGCCCAAGTGTCCATCAACAGGTGAATGGATGAACACAATACAGTCCATCCAAACAATGGGATATCACTCAGCCATAAAGAGAAATGGAGTCCTGATCCGTGCTACAACATGGCTAAACCTTGAAAACATGATGCTGAGAAGTTAGACACACATTGAATAAAAGAAGCCAGGACAAATATTGTCTGATCCCACTTATATGAATCATGTAGAATAGACAAATGCATACACAGAAAGTAGATTAGTGGTCACCATGGGCTGCGGGTGGGGTGCGGGGAGTAACTGCTCAGCAAGTGCAGAGTTTTTGTTGAGGGAATGATAAAGTTTTTGAAATGGATAGTGGTGATGGTTGCAAAACATCATGAATGTAATTAGTGCCACTGAATTGTATGCTCAAAAATGGTTAAAATGGCAAATTTTATGTTACGTATATTTTACCAAAGGAGTCCTGGTGGCAAAACGATTAAGTGCTGGGCTGCTAACCAAAAGGTTGGTGGTTTGAACCCCCCTCCCCCAGCACCTCTACAGGAGAAAGGACCTGGCAATTTGCTCCCATAAATATCACAGCCTAGGAAACCCTATGGGGCAGTTCTACTTTGTCACATGGGGTCACTATGAGTCAGAATCGACTCAACGGCATCCAACAACAATATATAGTGTTAATTTCCTGGTTTTGATGGCTGTATGTAGTTATTTATATAGAATTATGTCTAAGCATCTATAAGGAGCCCTGGCAGCGCAGTGGTTAAGCTCTCAGCTGTTAACCAAAAAGTTTGGCAGTTCAAACACACCCAGTGGCTGCACAGGAGAAAGACCTGGCGATCTGTTCCTGTAAAGACTGCAGCCTAAAAAACCCTACGGGGCAGTACTATTCTGTCACATGGGGTCATTATGCATTGGAATTGACTCAATGGCACGCAACAACAATATTTTACCAGATTAAAAAAATATATCTTAAGAAAAAGACCCCAGTGCCCGGAAGACAAGGGGTGACTCACCCTGGATGAGCTGCCGCTGGTCCTGGATGATCTGCTCACAGAGCAGCCGGTGCTGGTGGTAGCGTTGGATGATGAAGTCTTTCTGGCACAGCAGGTTCTGCCGGTACAGGTTGCTGGCCTGCAGCTCCGTGTTCTCCACCTCCAGCTCATGGGCATGGCACAGCAGCCGCAGCACCTCCCGCTGGTCCTCGTTGATGACCTGCATGGGCAGCAGCTTCTCCATCTGTGAGGCCTTCTTCTTGGCGTTTGCCAGGCGTTGCTCCAGCCCCGCCTGGCAAAAAGACCAAGAGTTAGAGCAGACGTTTCTCCCAAGGAGATGTGCGAATGGGCGACAAGCACATGAAAAGATGCTCAGCATTAGTCACCAGGGGCTTGCAAGTCAAAACCACAGTGAGATGCCACTTTACCCACACTGAGGTGGCTGTTATCAAAAAGCAGAAAATAACAAGTGTTGGTGAAGACATGGAGAAATTGGAACCCTCATCCAATTCTGGTGGGATTGTAAGGTAGTATAGCGGCTGTGGAAAACAGTTTGGTGGTTCCTCAAAAAGTTAAACATAGAATTACCATATGACCCAGCAATTCTGCTCCTGTATATGTACCCAAAAGACTTGAAAGCAGGGACTCAAACATATACCTGTACACCAATGTTCACTGCAGCATTATTCATAATAGCCAAAATATGGAAATAGCCCAAGTGTTCATCAACAGATGAATGGGCAAACAAAATGTGGTCCAGTAACCAACCAGTTGTCATCAGAGTCTATTCTGACTTATGTCGATAACCACGCATGCAGACTAGAACTATACTCCACAGGGTTTTCAAGGCTGTGATTTTCCTGGAAGTTTTTTTTGAGGCATCTCTGGGTGAACTCGAACCTCCAACCTTTCGATTAGCAGCAGAGTGTGTTAACCGCCTGCAACATCCAGGGGCTCCCCAGGAACGGGGTGGATAACAATTTTCAGCGCAGCTGAGGACAGCTTCACCCTCTTCTTCATCTGGAATTGACAGGGTGCAACTTGGGAGGAGTTGGGCTCAGCTGCCCTAATAAGACCCTACGCTCCTCCAAGATGCTGCTTCCAATGTGGCCTTCTCCCTGAAGTCCTCCCTGACTCCCAGACTGGATAAGAGCTCCCTCCTCTAGCTCCCACGAATCATCTTTCCTGTGCCACCATGGTGGAATTGTAGTTGGATGTGTTTGTCTTTCCCTATTAGAGCTGAAGTTGAAGAATGCCTTGTCATCTTTATGTCCCTGGGGCCTGGCCTTGAGCTTAACATTTAAAACATGTGCTTGTTTTAATTAACTAATTAATTAACTGATGGATTTGTCATCTACATGCTACACTGCATAGCAATATCAAAATCTGACTCTTGAAGGTCATGCTGTCACGCATATGCACGTTATTGGTCTGTGCAAAACACATTTTCTCACTTTTAAAGGTTAGAGGGCTTTTGAGGCGAAAACTCGTCATCTCCAAATTGCTGAGGGCAGATGAAGTCATATCCAAGAGGCTCTTGTTTGGCTACGGAGCTTTTAGGTGGAATTAATGCCACCTGCTTTTAACAACATGACGTCATCAGACACATTCTCCACTTGCCTGAAAATACAACTGCAGACACTTAGCTAATGGGCTGAAATAGCACCCAGCTCTGCTTGAATTTTATTCCATCTCCTTCTCCATCAAGGGCCAGTCCTGTCATTCTTCTGAGGTGAAACTATTAAGTAACTAGCGATTAGCGAAATAGCTACTATGTAAATAGCCAGCTCTTCTTAGAAGGCAAAAATAAACATTCCCCATACCGGAGACTTGAGCGCGGGCTTCCTTCTGGCTGTGTCCCTTGGGTAACTGCCAAGGCACTGTTGGAAGCTGAGGCCTGGCTATTCTAGAGGGCAGTGGCCAGCTGTCCATCATAGTAGGTGAGGCAAGCATGGGGTCCCAGTAGACACCACAGTGCCACTCACGCCCATCTCCATGGCCACTGGCTTCTCTGCCCTGCGCACTGCCTCCGCAGCCCCAGGTCCAGTCATGACTCTGACACCAGGCCTAGGCTGGGTCCTGCTCTGGGGATGTGGGACAACTCACCTGATTGCTCTGTGCCTCAGTTTTCTCGTCTATAAAATGGTCGTGATCTGTGGGACTGTTGCAGGAGTGGAAGAGGTCAGGGTCACAAAGGGTCAGGGACCAACAAGTGACATGGCATCTTATCATCACCAAGGTTACCTTCAACAGGTGCACGTTCCGTTGCCCTCACCTTGAGGGCGGCTGTTTTCCGCTGCTCAGCTAGAAGCATATTGATCTCCTCTCTGGCTAGGGCCACCTCGTGTGGCTCCACAGACTCGCCTTCGTCACCCTCTGCATCGGCCTCCAGCAGCTCATTGTCACCATCAGGCTTGGGCCGCTCCCTGTGCACGTGGTGGGTCTTCTCTCGCTCCCAGCTATGGCCACAACAGAAGGGTCAGAGCGCCAGTGCATCCAAGGCTGGACATGCTGTACCTCAGGCCCAGCTGGCCCACTCTCAGGCATGGGCATGGAAGGGAGCAGAGCTGGGTCTACAGTTAGATCTCTTGAACACCAAAGAAAAGGTATGAACACAAACTGGAATGAAATGCTTAAACAGCAAACATCTGTGGCAGGATCACGGCGTGATTAAGGGCAGGCGTCTGCAGCCAGCGCTCCCAGCCTCAAGGCCCAGCACTGCCCCTCGCCGCCTGGGTGACCTTGGCCCTCCACCTACATAAACTGACCCCCTTGGAGCCTCGGTTTCCCAAGCTGTAAGCCTGTGATCCCAGCAGTATGAGTACCAGGAGCTCTATGAGGACAGACTGTGATAACCCGCAGCTTGTGATCAAAGCTCCAAACACACCTGTTAGGGGCTACATGGTATGTAAACTCCAGTGAGGACCATGCCATGGAAGTCGCACATGACCCAGGACTAAAAGGAAACAAGGACAAAGAGAGCGTGCAGCTGAAAATGAATGAGATCGTGACAGTGTTCCGTTTTATTTAGAATTCCTCAGACGTAGGTATACTGTTTGTGTAATTAAAAAAAAGGAGAGAGAGGAAGGAGGAAGAGGAGGAGAAACGTGGGGAGAAGTGGGAGAGAGGGATAAGGAGAATGGGGCTTCAATCCTTGCACTAAGTTTTAAGTTACTCGTAAGTGGAGTAAACCTGTGTTCCAGCTTGGCCCAAATAGTACTAGGTGACACCGATCATCCTGGTATGATTGTTAACAGCTCCCCCTTCCATCTCCAATGTGTCCCTGTTTGGATGAGAAATGACATGGCCCCTCTACAAGGAAGCACACACTGTAGGTGTGAATAGGAAGTGTCAAAGATTGAAATGTGTCCCCCAAAATATGTGTTGGAATCCTAACCCCTATACCTGTGGATGTGATCTCATTTGAGAATAGGGTTTTGTTATGTTAATGAGGCCACATCAGTGTAGGGTGTGTCTTAAATCACCTTTGAGATACAAAAGGAGCAGATAAGGCACAGAAGCAAGCAAGCACAAATAGGGGGAAAACAGATGTCATGTGGAGATCACCAAAGAACCAAAAAAGTCGAGAAGAATGCTTAATGAAGCTGAGACAAGGATTTTTCCCCAGAGTGAACAGAGAGCCTTCTCCTAAAGCTGGTGCTGAATTCAGACTTCTAGCTTCCTGAACTATGAGAAAATAAATTTCTTTCCATTAAAGCCACCCACTTGTGCCATTTCTGTTATACCAACACTAGATAACAAAGACAGGGAGTAAGCGTGGAATGGCCTAATAGATGCATGACCCTAGGCAAGCTGGCATCACCTCTGAGCCTCAATCTCCTCTTCTGTAAAATGAGTTGAACCTAGCTGACCTGCTCCAAGCATTCTTCCTCTTCAGCCCAGCTTAGCTCCAGGGGCAGGAGAGCTGGGAAGGGATCAGGCCAGAAATCCCACCCGGGCAGAGAGGGTGCCCTGGCTAAAGCCACTTGGGGACCTACAAGCAGTAGAGGCTAGCTGGACAGGAGCAGTAAAAGCAGCTCCCACCAGTGGCCTCTGTGGTCCTTGCTGGACTCCCCTCCTCATCAGGATGGACAGCTCTGGGGCCCTGGTGGTACCCGGTGAGCAGGCACACTCACTCCGCAATGGTCAGCAGGTGGCGGGAGGTGTCAATGTGCAGCTCAATGTTGGTGTTCTCAAGTTCCACCAGACTGCGCCTCATCTCCATTTGCTCTTTGAAGGCCCCGATAAGCTGGGCCCGAATCTTGTTCATCTGCTGGCGGCTCTCCTCCTCGGTGTCATGTGTGGGGATCGTGACTGTGGATGGGAAGAGAGCCAGCTGCACTAGGAGAAGTGCCATCCAAACCAGCACTGAACTCTGTGTTCACCCACCAAAGCAGGGTCTGGCCCATGGAGGACCTCAATAAACATGAGTGATGGATAGGTGGATGGATGTATGGATGGGAGATGGAAAGATGGATGGATGGATGGATGATGGAAGCGTGTGGATGGGTGGATGGATGGAGGAATGGGTGTTTGGGGATGAAAGTACTGATGGATGTATGGAAGCATGGATGAATGGGTGAGTGGATGGATGAAAGGATAGATGGATAAATGGATGAGTGGATGGGTGAATGGATGGATGGATGGATGCATGAATGGATGCATGGATGCCTGGATGGGTAGACGGATGGGTGAATGGATGGATGAATGCATGGATGGATGGATGCATGGATGGATGCATGGATGGATGCATGGATGAATAGATGCCTGGATGGGTAGATGGGTGGATGATGGAGCACAGTTCTACTCTGACACACAGGGGGTCATCATGAGTTGGAATCAACTCAACAGCAACTGGTTTTGCTTTTAATATATTTTAAAATACATAATAATAATGTGATATGATATATATGTAAGTATATGTGTTATAAAATAATATATAATTAATAATGTAATATATATAACATATACATTTCACTTGGCTTTCTTCCAGGTATTTTTAAAGATACCTTTTTAACTTACTGATTGATTTTATAATTTTGTGGTGAAACTATGGTGCACTCTAAAGACCCCAAAAGGGGGCCTAAGTGAAACTGATTTGGGGGGAAGAAAAACCAAAAAAGGGCAGGTAAGAAAAAAAAAAAGAAGAAGAACAAAGGAAGCAAGTAGAGGAAAGGAGAGGAAGCAGCTCAATCCCTGCATTTTTCTGGTGAGGACACTAAAGGCCAGGGGGTCAGGGGCTGCCCAGGGTCACAGAGGGAGACAGTGGCAGAGTTGAAACTAAACCCCGACACAGTAACTGGTAATTGTCTGGTGCAGATGTGCAGAGCAGGTCATGCAAAAGGCCCTTGGGCAAGGAGAGACAATGGATCTAGGGACAGGGCTGCCCGCACAGGGTCTTGGGTGAGGGTGGCAGGTGGCTGGGATAGGGGAGGCACAGGTGTGGTGAGGCAGTACCTTGGGCATCCCGGGTGTTGGGCTTGCTCCTCTTCTCTTTCTCCTGCTTCTCAGTTTTTGACTTGAGGTGCTCGATCTCCCTGCGCAGGTCAGAGATGACATCCGTGTACTGGGTGATGTGGTAGGAGACATTTAGTAGGTTGCGCTTGACCTACGGGGCAGGTCATGGGGCCAAGGTCAGATCTAATCAGAACTGCCCAAGAAAGAAGTGTTTTTTAAAAGTGACACATTCACACAAATAGTATGCAAACATGTTTTGATAACTCACCAAGAGTTAACAGACCTCTTAATCATCGGATCTCCTCCCCTATCCCAGTTCCACCCACACACAGGTAAACACTGCTATCATTTATATCCTTCCGAATCTTTCTCTGTGCAATTTCATACATGCAGTCACTCCTCATTATTCACATTTCTGTTTTTGCGAATTTATTTTTAACCCCCAAATCAATACCTGTAGAGAGCTTTTGTGAGCATTCACAGACATGTACAGAGCGGTCAAAAATTAGTTGTCTGATGTGCATGTTCCCAGCTGAGACTGAACAAGGCAATATTCTGCCTTCTTGTTTCAGCTCTCGTACTGAAAACAAGTGTCCTTTTCTCAGTCTATTTAGTGCTATGGCTTTTACATTTTTATGCTTTTTGTTGGTAATTTCACTGTTTAAAGTGACCCACGCGTAGTACTACAGTGCTGGCTAGAGTTTCTAAGCGCGAGGCAGCCATGATGTATGTGTGATAGATGAGCCTCCTTTAGGCATGAGTTATACTGCTGTTGGCTTTAATGTTAACGAATCAACTATATTAAATAAGGTGTTTTTAAATAGAAACACACCTAAAACAAGGTCATATATAGATCGGTTGACAAAAATGTTGTGACCAGACGCTTTCGGGAGCCTAATCCTATATTCCCCCTGGAGCAATGGTTCAGTATTCACTAATTCAGTGTTCACGGTTACTTTATAGAATGTGTTGCTGTTGTTGTTAGCTGCTGTTGAGTCAGCCCCTGACTCATGGAGACCCCATGTACAATGGGATTGGACCGTTGTGATCCATAGAGTTTTTACTGGTTCATTTTTTGGAAGTCAATTGCCAGGCTTTTCTTCCTAGACCATCTTAGTCTGGAAGCTCTGCTGAAACCTGTTCAGCATCTCAGCAACACACAAGCCTCCACAGACAGAAGGGTGGTGGCTGTACATGAGGTGCAATGGCCAGCAATCGAACCTGGGTCTTCTGAATGGGAAGTGAGAATCTACCACTGAACCACCACTGCCCTTTATAGAACATAAAAACCGCAGACTAACAAGAATCGACTGTATGTATGTAGCTAGAGAGATCTACCGGGGTTTTGTCAGTTTGGCTTTGGGTTTTTATGTAAATAGTAGCAAACTACAGCTATCATTCCTCACCTTGCTTTTCTCATCCCACAATGTGGCTTGGAGGCCATCTGCTGCACAAATGGGTCTATCTCATTTTCTTTAACAGCTGTGAGATGTTCCATAGGAAAATGCAGTACAATTTGCTTATCCCACCCCCTGTGAAAGGAGCACTGGTGGTGCAATGGTTAAGCACTCAGCTGCGAACCAAAAGGTTGGTAGTTCAAACCCACCAGCAGCTCTGTAGGAGAAAAGCCTAGTGATTTTCTTCTGTAAAGATTATAGCCTAGAAAACCCTATAAGGCAGTTCTGTTACATGGGGTCACTTGTGAGTCAGAATCAACTCGATGGCACCCAACAACAACCCCCTTGGGCATTTCAGGGCTTTCTAGGCACACTGCCTGCTTGAGCACAGGGGTGTGCTCCTCTGGGGTAGATTTGTCAGGGAGGAGGTGAGATTGCCAGGTCCTTGGGCACAGGCCCCTTAACTTCTACCAGATGCTGCTCAATCGCTCTCCAAGTCGGCACATCACGCGCTCCCCTCCTCAAGGAGGCTCAGCTCAATGCCACCTCCTCAGAAAGGCCTTGCCTGGCCCCCTTAGCTGAAGGCCCCTCTAAAGTCAGTCATCTCTGTTATTCTTTCTCATAATGCCCTATGATTTTCACTTAGGGCACTTACTGCAATTTGACATTGTTTATCTGTGTGACCTCCTGTGTGATGTCTGCCTCCCCCACCTTCTCCACTGCTAAACTCAAAGCTTGGTGAAGAGCAGAAGCCCCCCATGTTATGGATGGAATTTTGTCCCCCAAAAAGATATGCTGAAGTCCTAACCTCCCTACCTGTGAATATGACCTTGTTTATAAACAGGGCTTCACTTTCGTTATCAGTTAAGTCATACTGCAGTAGGGTGGATCCTAGTCCTAATCCCTTTTAAGTGGTGTCTTATGAAAGGGGAGAACCGACAAGAAGACCAGGGCTTCAGACTGGTTTGGTCCGGTTCAGCCTCCTACTACGAATTTGCATTTCCATCCCAGATAAACTGAATCAGAATCTACATTTTAACAAGATCCCCAGGTGATTCTTATGGGGATCTTGTTAAAGTGTAGATTCTGATTCAGTTTATCTGGGTTGGAAATGCAAATTCTCAGCAGGGGGTCAAACCAGAACAAACCAGTTCCAAGCCCTGGTTAAATCACATAGAGCAGTCCCTGGGTGGTGCAAACGGTTAATGCGCTTGGCTGCTAACCAAAAGGTTGGTGGTTCGAGTCCACCCAGAGGCACCTTGGAAGAAAGACCTGGTGATTCACTTCCAAAAAATCAGCCATTGAAAACCCTATGGAGCACAGTTCTACTCTGACGCACATCGGGTCACCATGAGTCAGAAATGACTTGATGGCAACTGGTTTTTTAAATCACATAGAGTTTACAACAATGCCTGACACATAGTAAGCTATGTCCATGTCCCAAACCCCAGAACCTGTGAAGGTGACCTTATTTGCAAAAAGGGTCCTTGCAGATATGATTAAGATAAGGATCTTGAGGTGAGATGATCCTGGATTAGGGTGGGCCCTCAATTCAATGACAGATGTCCTTAGAAGAGGAGAAAAAAAGAGGGAAAGGCCATGTGAGGCTACCACAGGCTGGAAAAGACAAGGAAGTCTCTTCCCCTGGAGCCTTTAGAGGGAGCAGGTCCTACTGACACCTTAATTTCAGACTTCTGGCTCTAGAACTGTGAGAGAATACATTGTTGGTTTAAGCCTCCCGGTTTGTGGCCCTTTGTTACAGCAGTGGCGGGACACATATACAGATTTTGGCAGCAGAAAGCGCCGTGTGTGTAAGGGTTTGCTGTTCTTCTCACCCTCCCTATTTAAAAAATGACGAGACTGGGGCACAGAGGGGTTAAGAAACTTGCCCGAGGTTGCCCAGCTAGGAAGTGGCAGAGTCGGGTACACAGCCAGGCCTCCAGCTGCAGGCCCCCCAATACGACCGCCATGAGGGGCTTACCCTTGTCTTGATGTTCTTTGCTCTGTAAGCATAGATCAGTGTGGTTCGTGATTCCTCGAAGTGTGTGCTGGCGGGGCTGATGTGAGCGATCATCACCGTCCGGCTGTTCCCTCCCAAGGCATCCTGCTCAGTGGAGGCACCTCATCAGGGTGATGGGAGCCGTATACCCCAATCTGTCCAGTAGAACCAGCCCCCGCTACTGGTGATCTGGCCCATCCAGACCAGCCCAACCAAACACTGAAAAGGGCAGCGGATGCAAGGGACTAAGGAGCCAATCCCTGGAAAGCAACCCTTGGAATGAAGTGGTCCCATTCCACAGAGCCTCCATTCTGATGACAGCAGGGTTAGGCTGAGAGGTTGAACTTAAGTCATTTACTTATGGGTTTGTCTATGTTGTTTATCTATACCCCACCTTGTTGTGGAGTGGAGGGGACAGCGTTCATTTCCGTGCGGTCTGTGATAGGACAGGAACCCTCGAGGAGATAGTGAGCTGTCAATGAGGGTGTGCAAGCACAGACTGAACCAGAGGCAGAGGGATGGGGCAAGGGGCGCCAGGCAGTGACTAGAGATGGCTTCTATGGTGTTCTCCTGCCTTCAGGAGTTCTCAGAAGGGCCCTTAGACCCCGGTCTGGCCTCCCTCTTGGATGCAGAGGGAGCTGTTGTGGCTACCCCCTTCTACCCTCCTTGGGCCTGCAGACGTACCTTCAGCAGGCGCGTGAGCTTGCTGTCTCGGAAATTCACATACTGTGCCCGGCTGCCACCCTTCTCGCTGAGCGCGTTGATGCAGTTGCCCAGCGCCAGTAGGGAGCGGTTGATGTGTGCACCCTCCTTCATCCTTTTGCCTCGATTCTGGGTCTGAGCAGGGAGAGGCCAGCGTAAGTGGGGACCGTCCACCTGATGCTTCCCGACACACCATCCCCCTCAGTCCTATTTCACAGGAGAGAGACTGAGGCACAGACAGGCGAAATGGTCCTTAGAGGCATGGGCTTTGGATGTGCTGATCATCCTAATTGTTATGGATTGAATTGTGTCCTCCAGAAATATGTGTTGTAAATTCTAACCTCTATGCCTGTGGTTATAATACCATTTGGGAATGGGCTGTCTTAGTTATGTTAACAAAGCAAGATTAGTGTATAGCCTGTCTTGAGTCAGTCTCTTTGGAGATATAAAAGAGATTAAACAAGCAAGAGAAAGAAGCAGTGATGTGGGAAGACAGATACCAAGCCACATGAAGATCGCCCAGAAGCAGAAGTTCAAAACAGACAAGGACCTTGCCCCAGAGCCAAGAGAGAGAGAAAGGCTTCCCCTAGAGCTGGCATCCTGAATTTGGACTTCTAGCCTCCTAAACCATGAGAAAATAAATTTCAGTTTGTTAAGCCACCCATTTGTGGTATTTCTGTTATAGCAGCACTAGATAACTAAGAAACTAATGAAATTTTGGAAGCAACATGGGTGTCCAACCATGGAGAAATTATGAATACACCGCATAGTATTCTGTAGCAGAGTACTAAGCAGCCAGAAAAGGGGTGATGTGGAGATATTTACTGATGTTGAAAAGATGCTCGTTGTTTTTGCTGGGTGTTATTGAGTCAATTCCAACTAAGACAGACCCATTGTGACAGAGTATAACTACCTCATAGGGTTTCCTAAGCTGTAATCTTTACAGGAGCAGATTTCCAGGTCTTTATTTCTCAGAGCTGCTGGGTGGGTTCGAACCATCGACCTTACGGTTACCAGCCGAGTGCTTAACCGTTGTGCCACCAGTCATTGCTAGGACTTGTATTTTCTTCTTCTTGCTTATCTGTATTTTCCAAGTCTTCTACATATTTTCTTTCTATTACTAAATTATCTATATTTTTTTTACTTTTGAGATCAGAAAAAAAGCACTAACGTTTTCTTTTAAAGGGCATCGATTTGAGAAGTGACAAGTCTACCAGTCTAAGCCTCAGTCTCCTTATCTGCCAAAGGGGTGACAATCTCCACTTTCCAGAGTTATAATGAGGAGTGCAAGGGGTAATGCTCAGAGCCAGGCCCACATAAGCAAGCAGTACATGTGAGCTTTGATTTTTATTAAGACCCAAGCCCCTCTGGGTTCCCACAGCATCTGTGTGAGCCCAAATCTCTAAGTACATACCTCTCTGGGCTGTGAGTATATGCTCTCACACCTGTCTGCCCCTGGAGGCTGGGAGTTACAAGGGCGGGCCTGGGGCTCATTAATTTTTGTATCTCCAGTGCCCAGAATAAAGAGCCTGGTGGTGCCATGGTTAAGCACTCAGCTGCTAATCGAAAGGTAGGAGGTTTGAACCTACCCAGTGGCTCTGCAGGAGAGAAGACCTGGCAATCTGTTCCTGTAAAGATTATAGCCAAGAAAACCCTATGGGGCGGTTCCACTCTGTCACACAGGGTTGCTATGAGTTGGAATCAACTCAACAACACACAACAATAATAACAAGTGCCTAGAATGGGCTCTACCGCACAGGAAGCCCCCCATAAACCCTGGTTAAGTGGGGAGCTTCCTCAGTCAATGCCTGTTGATAATTCATTCACTCAACACACAGCCAGTGCCTCTGCTGAGCCAGGCACTGTCCTGGGTGCTGAAGACATGTGCTAAGCAAGGACATCCATGGTCCTGCTCATGGCCTAGAGGGGCAGGGGGAACAAAGTGAGGCACTGTCATAAAGGGTAGCTTCATCAGCGTTTGGTCCCCCACACTGAATCTTTAGCAAACAGCCAAGGGCTAGAGACATCATGGGACGCACCCAACATGGGAGACAGAGGCAAACAAACCCGCCAGGAGCCATCCTGAAAAAGCTACACCCTATATCATTCCAACTCTGTGACACCCTGGAAAAGGCAAAACTATGCAGACAGCGAAAAGGTCAGTGGTTGCCAAGGGCCTGGGGTACAAGAGAAGGGATGAACAGGAGAAGCACAGAGCATTTTTAGGGCAGTAAAGCTATTCTGTAGGATATTGTAATGGTGGACACATGACATTACGCATTTGTCAAAACCCACAGGACTGTACAACACAAATTGTGAACCCTAATGTAAACTATGGACTTTAGTTAATAATAATGTGTTAACATCAGCTCATCAACTACAACGAATGTACCACACAAATGTAAGATGTTAATAATAAGAGGAGGAGGGGAGTATATGGGAATTCTCTGTGCTTTCAGCTCAATTTTTCTGTAAACCTAAAACTGCTCTAAAAAATAAAGCAAAACAAAAAACCAGTTGCTGTCAACCACAGGTGTTACAACAAGTTAGAACTGCTCCATAGGGTTTTCTTGGCTGTGATCTTTACAAAAGGAGATCACCAGGCCTTTCTTCCATGGTGCTGCTGGGTGGGTTTGAACCACCCACCTTTATGTTAGTAGTTGAGTGTAAACTGTTGGCACCACCCAGAACCTGCTCTAGAAAACAGTCTAGTAAAGAAAGAGGAGTGGGGCATGTCAGAGAAATGGGCACCTGGGACGCCCGCTCCGAGCCAGCCAGGTCCACCATGAAGAGCCGCCCAATGCGCACAGCCTCCACCAGCTCTGTGCCATGGCTCCACTGGCGCACAGTGACCTGCAGCACGGCATGGGAGCGTGATGAGGTCTGGTTGGTGGCCGTGGGCTCCTGGGTGCGCTGCCGGTTGCCTTTGGTGAGCAGCTGCATGATCTGAGGACAGAGGCAGAGGCGGGTGGTTAGAGCACTGGGTGGCCGCACGTGCCCCCCAGAACAGCAGGCAGGGGATGCAGGGTGGGGTCCACTCTTCAGCGGCCCCCACAGCTGGGCTGCTCATGGCAGAACTGAGTCCCTTTCTGGATTGTAGCACTCAGTAATTAATCACTCACTGAGTCATCATCAAGCAGGAAGCAGCTTCCTGACACTTGGACTGCCCCTCGCCCTCCTCTGCCATAGCAGACATCACTGATGGATCTCTCGATCCAACCCGCAGTGCCTGGAGCAGCCCTGGAGCCTCTGCCATACACAGCCCTGGGCCGTCCTAACAATTTCCTAAACTTGGTGGGCGGGCTGAGACTCATTTGCCATGAGGCAGCTGTGGAAATCAAGCCAATGGGCCTCTGCTAAGCACCTACTATGTGCTAGCTTGTGCTGGACTACTGAGTATGCATGAAGGGAAGATGGATACAGCCTTTGTTATGAAGGAATACAGAAGGCTGTGCCCTCTGCCCCCCCAGAACCCATGAGAGATGGTGCTGAGGACACATGGACTCAGGGCCAGCACGGCTGGGGCACACGGGCATCCAGGCTGGAGTAGGGGAGTCTGTAACAACTCCAGAGGCAATAAGGAGCCACTGAAGGCCTTCTGAGCAGGTGAAAGGCCCACCCAGATCTGTTTTCAAAGCCCACCCTGAGCAGGTGAAAGGCCCACCCAGATCTGCTTTCAAAGCCCACCCTGAGGACGGTGCTGAGTGTGTACTACATAGAGACTGGAGGCAGATAGAGAAGATAGAGTACTGGAGGCATTTTTACAACTTGCCTTCGTTAAGGGAACGAGGGTTGAAATGGTGACACTCTCCCACTATCACCAACAATTAAGACCTGGGATGGCAAAGGGATTTTGGACTTTAAACCAACTCTGATTGGTTGTGACTGCCCAGAGGTTATTGGAAAGGATCCAGAGGGAGACTGCATCTGGACACAAAGGGAAAGGGTGCGTGATCTATTAGTGATGACTGCCAACAGCACAGGCTAGGGGGCATAGATGTGGGTGCACATATGAGGGAGTAAGGGTTGAAAGGTGTGTGACCTACTTGTGATGTCTGCTGTGAGCACAGGCTAGGGGGGCAGATATGGGTGCAGATAGCTGCTCTTCTGCAAGATTAAGTTCAGCTGCTTAGAAACAGCTCTGGAGTTGTGTGTCAATCTATGCTCTGTGGACCTGAACAAGAAGGACGTCGCAAACGCTGGTGTCTGTGGCTGCTGGGGCTGAGCCATGTTTCTCTCCATGGCCCCATGACCCTCACCTCCTGGGCATTCGAGGTGGAGACCTCCGTGATGCCTGCGATCTGGATGCTGCCACGAGAATCTTCCCTCAGGTCCAGAAACCCTGAGGACGGGTTCAGAAGGTCCCGGATCACTTCGTTATAAATCTGGGGTGGAACAGAAGAGCTGAGGACAGAGCAGCTTGGTGCAAAAAATAAGTACAGGGACTTATATGTCACTGGGGCTTTGAGCCTCCAGAGAAACCTCAGATCCCCTGAAACTGGAGGCTTGCCACAAGGCCAGCTGGCCTCTGGGGTTAACACATAGTGCTGAGACTTTACATGCACAGTTTCATTTAGTCTGGTACGATCACGCTCATTTTGTAGATAAGCAAACGGAGGCAGCTGGCAGGCTCACCTCAAGGTAAGACATGGACACGCTGTAGTCCACGTTGTCGCTGGTCTCCTCAATGGCCTGGAAGAGGTCGGTGAGGGTCTGCAGGTAGATGCCAGGCTCTGCATCCATGCCCAGCATGGTGTAGGTCTTCCCAGCACCTGTGGGAGGAGCAGGGAGGCCCCGGGGCGGGGTGACGCCTGAGGTATGCTCAGACGCCAAGCTAGAAACACTTGCCATTAGGAAACAAGTATTCCTCAAAAAATTAAAGATGGAGTTATCATATGGCCCAGCAATCCCAACCCTGGGTATATACCCAAGATACCTGAAAGCAGGGATTCAACAGGCACTTACACACCAATGTTCACTGCAGCACTATTCACAATAGCCAAAAGGTGGGCACAACCCAAGTGTCCATCAACAGATGAATGGGTAAACAAAATGCGGTCTATCCATGCAATGTACGTATACAGCCATAAAAAAGGAATGAAGTTCTGATACATGCTACAAGGAAGAACCTTGAAGACATGATGCTGAGTGAAATAAACCAAACACAAAAGGACAAATATTGTATGATCCCACTTACATGATGTATCTAGAACAAAGAGATGCATAGCGACAAAAGTATATTAGAGATTACCAGAAGCTGGGGAGAAGGGGAATGGGAAGTTACTGCTGAAGGCACAGTGAGTTTCTCTTTGGGGTGATGAATAACATTTAGAAATGGATACTGGTGATGGTTGCACAACATGGTGAATATGATTAATGTCACTAACTTTGCTAAAATGGCAAATTTCATGTTATATATATTTTACCATAATTTTTTTCTTAAAGTAAGGCAAAGGTGGAGCACCGGGGAGCATTTATAGGGCAATGAAACTATTCTGCAGGACGCTATCATGGACATATGACACTACGCATTTATCAAAACTCATAGGACAAGGAGTGAACCCTCATGTAAACTACGGACTTTAGTTAATAATAATCTACCAATACTGGTTCACCAATTATAACAAATACTCCAAAGGAATGCAAAATGTTAATAATAAGAGAAACCATGTGCTGGGGACAGAGGAGGAATATGGGAACTCTTTGTCCAGCTTGTGCAATTCCTCTGTAAACCTAAAACTGCTCTAAAAATAAAGTCTATTAAAAAACAGACAGGTAAACTCAGGTGGCAGCTGTTCACACCAGCCACCTTTGTTATGTAAACAGGCCACGGATGCTCTGTTCACACCTGCCACCTTTGTTGTGCAAACAGTCCCCTGGCTGCTCTGACGCTGTTGTTTTCCATTTGGGGAACAAGGAAACTTTTACACAGTCTGATGACTACTCTATGGATGAAATCCTGGGCTTAGGGAGAAAAAAGGAAAAATAAAATGCAAAAATGCAGATATGAGAGTAGGGCAGCTGTGAGAGATTTTTGTTCTTTCTCCAAATTTCCTTTAAGAAATATTTGTGTTGTTTTTATCAGAGAATAAACATATGCAAGGACCACACTGCTCTTCTCCTTGGTCAGAGCCTGGCTCATAGTAGGTGCTCACTAAAGCTAGCTGAATGAATCAATAAATGAAACAGACAAGCTATGATTGTGGACCACTCATTTCTCAGGGCCTCAGTTTCCCCATCTGTACAATGATGGTGTTATGCTGGACCTGCCTGACTGTGACACTCTGACATGCTACTTTCCATGGATGGGATAGCTGGCTGAGCCCAACTGTAATTGCAGAGAAAGAATTCCTGGATTCTCACCGCAGCAAAGTACAGACTAGGGTGGATCCCAGGTCCCTGCCCACCAGCTGTATGTCCTTGGGGAAGTCACTTTACCTCTCCCAGGCTCACTTTTCTCATCTGTGAAAAGGAATCGTGTTACCTCCCTTCGGGGCTGCTGAAAGGATGACAGGAGACAATAGAGATGAGACCAACACAGACCAGCATGGCGTGAGCAAACAGCAGGTGCTGTGCGCCTTAGGATGAGTCCGCTGTCACCCACCCACTCTCGGAGGTGGCCCATTTACTCCTGGGGACACTGCCCTTGGTGTACCTGAGGGGCCATAGGCAAACACTGTTGCGTTGTATCCAGAAATGACACCTTCCACCAAGTGCTGGGTGGTAGCACAATATACATCTTCCTGCAGATAGACAGAGGGACAGACAGTCAGGTGTACAGCCCAACCTGAGTCAAGCGATGGATGGTGGGAGAGGACAAGGGTATGGTGTCTGCAAATGTCCTTTTCCCCCTGGACAGGTACAGGGGACACAGGTAAGAGAGGGATGTCTAGAAATAGCTTAGACATTGGCTAGTCTTGGGCTGGCATGCTGTGAGGAAGCCCACGCCACGTGGAGATGCCCAGTCTTGTAGCTGTGTGACCTTGGGCAGGTTGCCTCAGCGGTGCCAAGCCTCACTGCATGCATTTGTGGAATGGGAAGGGCAGTGCCAACCACACAGGGTGGTTGTGAGGGAGGACTGAGCAAGAATGTATGTGACAGCTCCTGCCACAAGGCCTGAGACATATTAGGTACTACACAGATGTGAGTTCTTTCCAGGGCTTCTTCAAGAATTGAGAGGGATCAAGAAGAATGTAGAGGACTGGGAGGTAACAACAGGGTTTGGAAATCTGTGTCCTTTGTAGGGGACAAAACTAGGACTAGGAGGTGAAAATTTCAGGCCAGCAGAATTTGCTATAAAGCAGCAATATATAGCAATGAGTATGCGTGTGACAGTGAGCTCCTTGTTCACAGAAGCATTCAAAGCAAAAAAGGCTTGACCAACACATCCAGGGCTGGGGAATGAGAGTCCCCACTTCCACTGCATCTATGGGCCCTAGTGGTTACCTCTTTTAACTTTCCCAGTATCCCTGGCTAGTTACATAGCTCAGAGGGTGTAGAGACAGCATTGGAGGCCCAGTTGGACAGACTCTGAAGCCAGTGCTCTCAGCACAATGCTGCCCTGCTTCCTCTAGCTTTGGACTTGCACAGTGTGGGACTGAATCCTGGTTTTGCAACTCTAAAGCCGTGTGACCTCAGGCAAGTTACTACCCTCCTGAAGCCTCAGTTTCCTCACCTGTAAAATAGGGACCATATGATCACATATTTTATAGGGTTACTGTGAAGATGGTAAGACAGTGCATGCCAAGTGCTTGAGCAGAGTCCCTGGCATGCAGTAGCTGCTCAATAAATGCTAATGATCTTCTGTTTTTAATGCCATGAAAATGTGGCTACATTGGAGGCTGGGGAAAAAAGAGGTCTTCGGAACTGCTACGGCTGAGCAAACCTATTCTGGTTTGTGATTATGGCTCAGCCCTGAATCCAGGGGGAATTTCCTAGTACTGACAGGGGCCACAGTGTTCTAAGCAGGTCCATTCAGCACATGCAGCCTCCTTCCTGAAATGCCATTCAGGTGAATTCAGCTGCCAGAGTCCACTGGACAGACGTGAGAGGACTAGGGGAGCAGTGAAGAAAAAGGTGGGTAGCTGAAAGATGGCCACAGATTCTTTGCTACTCTTCCCACCGGGATGCTGAGTCTAAGTCCCCTCCCCTTCAACCTGGGCCAGTCTGAGTGACTTGCTTGACCAGTAAAGCACAGCAGAAGCAAAGCCAGGTCAGGTCTGGGACAAGCCTGAAGAGTCCACTTCGCTCTCTTGGAGCTCTGAGCCAAGTCCGACTTCCCTGAGGCCATGTTGCAAGGAAGCCAAGCTACCTGGAGAGGTGGGTCCAGCACCAGTAGAACTCCAAAATAAAGACAGAATAAACTGAGAGCCAAGTAGGTGGACCAGTGCAGCCTTCAGCTGACATTTGACTGCAATTGCCGGAGAGGCTGCCCAACTGATCGTCATTAAGCAACATGAGCGATAAGAATACATTGTTGTTCTAATCCACTATGCTTTGTGGCGATTTGTTTTGCAGAAACAGGTAACTAGAAGAGAACTGCACACAACTGGGGGCCTGTGGTTTCTGGGGGTTGAAGGTTTGGTGGACTGTGCAAGGGGAGTCCCTGGCTCTTCACAGTGGGACAGAACATCATCTGAGTGCAGGGGCTGGCATGAGCATGGAGCCCTGCGTCCTTCACTGGGCTTTGCCCTGAAGCTAAACATCCCCACATGTCATTGTCCTGGACTTCCCGCTTCAGGAGATGTAGCTTCAAACCCCATTCCACCCGACACCACTGTGAAGTGGAGCAGCAAGGCCTCGTCTCCCAGATGACAGGTTAGACAGCGTTGCCCTTAGTCAAAGGTATGATGACATGAGGGACTAGAAACAGTGGGAACAACACTGGGTCCAAATGCAGCCCTGGCCCTCACTGCATGACCTCCCCAAGCCTCAGGCTCTTCATCTGTCAAATGGGGGTGATAACACCTCCACCAGGAGCCCCTCCACTCCCTCTCACGCTGGCTTATTCCTGCGTCAGGCCTCAGTTTAATGCCCCATCCCCGTGAAGGCCTTCCCTCACCGCCTGTGCCTTGAGATTCCCTGCAACAGCACCTATAACAATGTGCACTTCCGAGATTGTTTCTCTGCTTGCCCACTGTCTGTTTCCCTTGCTCGAGAATAAGCCCCTTCAGGTAGGGACTATGTTCCTCCCACATGGTGGTCATGGTGCCACTTTGTTGAATGAATGCATGAACAAAGGAGAGCATGTGTAAAGCCCCAGCCGGCCCAGCTCCTGGTGGCCACCACATCCATGGAAGGTGCCTACTGCTGCTATCCACTTGGATGACCCAAGGCTCAGGCCTGGGTCTTCTGCCCCACAACACATTTGTGAGACTTGGATAAGACCACCCAGCCACCAGGTCTCCCCGAAGGAGGCTCCAGGGTTCTGTAAATACACCCATGGCTGGCCTGGCCCAACAGGGGGACAGTGGGGTCAGGGAGGGGTGGGGAAGGCACCTGGGATGCGTGCTGGTCAAAAACTGTGTCAAATATGAAAGTCTTCTCCCGGGACCGGTGGGTGCGCAGCATGTCCTCGGGGTCCTCACTGGGGTCCATGAGCACCACCATCTTGGAGTAAAGAGTAAGAGGGGTCAGCATGGGAGACCCCTGTCCAGGTCAGCACCCCTCCAAGGACCCACTCTGCCTGGCATCTCCTTCAGCAACCCCTGGAGACTGGAAGCCTCTATGCTCAAGCCGGGAGGGATCTTGGTGGGCTCTGTACCCACTCTCTCTTTTCCAAGGGTACGACTGAAAACGCCCAGGCCTTGTTCCACATTGCAACCGGACACCGCACACACTTGCTCCCAATAACCACCACCAGCATCCCTGTTAATAACCAGGCACACTTGGGTTCTGTGGACTTCTGAACAACCCCTCCTAGCAACCACACAGCAGCATCAGCAGCCCTGCCTCACACCTTCCAGTTACAAGGTCTTTGACAACTGTCATGGACTGAATTATGTCCCCCAAAAAATGTGTGTATTTATTTGGCTGGGCTATGATTCCTGGTATTGTGTGATTTTCCTGTATGTTGTAAATCCTGTCTCTATGATGTTAATGAGGGGGGATGGCTGGCAGTTGTGTTAGTAAGGCAGGACTCAGTCTACAAGATTGGATTGTGTCCTGAGTCAATCTCTTGAGATATAAGGGAGAAGAGAGCAGAGAGACAGGGGGACCTCATACCACCAAGAAAGCAGTGCCAGGAGCAGAGCGCATCCTTTGGACCTGGGGTCCCTGCCCGGAGAAGCTCCTCGATCGGGGGAACACTGATAAGAAGGCCGAAAGAGAGAGAAAGCCTTCCCCTGGAGCTAATGCCCTGAATTTGGACTTTTAGCCTACTTTACTGTGAGGAGATAAACTTATCTTTGTTAAAGCCATCCACTTGTGGTATTTCTGTTATAGCAGCCCTAGATGCCTAAGACAACAAGCTAGCAGAATGGGATGGGAAGGGGCTTTGTAAGCTGTAAAGTACTAAGCTAACCATGCATGCCATACGCTCTCCTCATGTGGCCCGACCTTGCCCCTTGCGCAGGGGGTCGAGCCAGAAAAAGAAAGGGGAGGGGGAGGGGAAGGGTGTCCATGTACACGTAGAGAACAAAAGGACCCACCCATGCTCAAAGAGTTAAACACAGAATTACCATATGACCCTGCAATCCCACACCTAGGTACAGTGAAACCTGTGAGAGCCATAACTTGATGGGACTGCCTTGTTGTTCCAGGTCTCACAAGTTCTCCACCTTTGACAGGGTGAGTCTTACTACTTTTGTATGGCTCTCTATTAGTAGAAACTATTTGTTATCTTTCTCTGACACAAGTTCCAACTTTTGCAGGTTTTATTGTATATCCCCCAAACAGGGACTCAGACAGATACGTGTACACCAGTGTTCATAGCAGCACTATTCACAATAGGCAGAAGGTAGAAACAACCCAAGTGTCCATCAACAGATGATGGATAAACACAATGTGGTCCATCCAGCAATGGAATATTACTCTGCCATGAAGAGAAATGAAGTTCTGGTACATGCCACAACATGGGTAAGCCTTAAAAACACGATGCCAAGTGAAATAAGCCAGACACAAAAGAGCAAATACTATATGATTCCACCTACATGAAATATCTAGAGTAAGTAAATGCATAGGGACCAAAGCAGATTATTGGTTACCAGGGACTGGGGGAGGGAGGAGAGAGGGGAAGTGATTGCTTAGGGTCAGTGAGATTCTGTTCATGGAGGCAGGATAATTGGGAAACAGATAGTGATGATGGTTGAATAACATGATGAATGTAATCAGTGTCACTGAATTGTACATGTAAAAGATGCTGAACTGGCAAATGTTTTTATACACTTTTACCACAATAAAAATAAAGGACCCACCCTACCCTCTAGCCTGCTTTCTCCAAGCACCTCGGTAGCCTCCGGGGTGTCTCTTAGCTCCTGTAAAAACGTAATTATGAAGGAAAGTGTATTAGGGTCTCTGGGGAAAGGGGAGTTCAAAGGCACCCTTCCCAGGGGCAGTGGGAAGGGAGGGGCAGGGCAATTAGAGACCAGCCAGGCCCTGACTGTTTACTCTGGTGAGGGTGGTGGGGGAGTTGGGGCTCACCGTGCCCCTCCAGGCCTGCTGGGGCACCAGGGGATCACGGGGTTTTAGGGGCAGCACCACTGAGAGAGTCAAGAGCCCTGCCAGCCGGCCACCCCTGCAGACCCCTTCCATGGCTCACAGCTTTGGAAACTGGGTCCCGGGAGATGAGGCTGCCCAGGGGCCTGGGGGAGTAAGGGGCAGAGTTGGGACCAGGCCCCCGGGCCAAACCTGGCTTCTGGCCAGCACTTTTTCCATGATGTAAGAAAACACTTCTTTCCTTCATGCTTATCCTCTCCTTCCCAAGATGGAGAGGATCAAAGGATGGGATGGTTTAGGGCAACCCCCCTCCCACATAGTCCATGTGGATGTGTGCTCGAGGGGCAACTGGGCTGCAGGAATGAATCGGACAGGTCTTTGGCCAGTGGGCTCCCAGCCTAGCACTGGGAGAGTAAGCCTGGCAGTTACAAATCAGGCTTCAGAGCCCCTCAGCCTGGTTTCAAATCCCAGCTTTCCTGCTCACCAGTCCAGAGGCCTTGGACAATCTCCCCAACTCTCTGAGCCTCAGTGTTCTCAAGTGTAAAATGGGGGTGCTTGTAGAACCCACACACTAAGGCAGCTGGGAGGGAGTAACGAGATACAGAGCTCAGTGTTCAGTGTCCACAAAATGTCAGCTGATTGGATCTTTGACCAGAAAAAAAATTTTTTTTCTTTTCTTATAAAGAACACTATTTAAAAAGAATTTAAGAAAAATCAGCAAAAGCTGAGTAAATCTGTAGATTAAATAATTTTATATCAACTTCCTGATTTTTAATTTTTTTGTGGTGAAAATATACGTAATAAAACATACACCGTTTCAACAATTTCCACAAGTACGATTCGGTGACTTTGATTGCAATCTTCAAGTTGTACCACCTTTCTCAACAACCTTTTCCAAACTATTTCACCCATTAATACAAACTCACTGCCTCCCTAAGCTTCTCATCTATCCTTCTGAGTTGTGTTGTCAATTTGATCCCATATAGTTCTTTAAAAGAGTATACTGTTTAATGCGTCCCTGATTTTGATCACTGTACTGAGGTCATATGAGGGAGGATGTTGTTGTTTTTAAGAAAGACACAGGAAGATGTTGAGGTGTAGTGGGCATCGTGGCCACAACTGACTCTCACCTGGTTCAGAAAGAGTAGCACATGTATACAGGGAGCAAGAAGGATAAAGCAAATGAGGGGAATGTCAACCATTGGGGAATGTGGGTGGAGGGGATATGGGAGCTTCCTGTACTATTCTTGCAACTTTTCAATGAGTCTAAACTGACATCAAAATAACAAGTGAAAAGAAAACGGGAACTGTGCCTGTTGTTCGGAGCACAGCAAGGCAACCTTGGGAGCCAGGCCCTAGGGGGGCTCTAGAATGGTTCTGAGTCAGCCCCTGCCCACATGCCCAGAAGGGGAGACCACATGCGGATGCAGACACGACCAGGGGAAGGGAAGGAATGGTGGTTAGAGAGGGTTGGAAGGGCACCTGCACCCCAAGTCCCCACTTGGTTTTGAAGCACTCCTCTGCTAGGCACACTTCCCGCTCCCAGTACCCCTCAAGACTTCAAAAGTGCCCAGTGCATAACAAAGTTTATTAAGAAAATGTTCTACATCCCACTTTGGTGAGTGGCGTCTGGGGTCTTAAAAGCCAGCAAGTGGCCATCTAAGATGCATCAATTGGTCCCAACCCACCTGGACCAAAGGAGAACGAAGAACACCAAAGACACAAGGAAAATATTAGCCCATGAGACAGAAAGGGCCACATAAACCAGAGATTCCATCAGCCTGAGACCAGAAGAACTAGATGGTGCCCGGCTACCACCAATGACTGCCCTGACAGGGAACACAACAGAGTCCCTTACGGAGCAGTAGAAAAGTGGGGTGCAGAACTCAAATTCTAGTAAAAACACCAGACTTAATGGTCTGACTAAGACTGGAGGGACCCCAGAAAGCATGGCCCCAGGACTCTCCATTAGCCCAGAAAAACCATTCCCAGAGCCAACTCTTCAGACAAAGATTAGACTGGACTATGGGACATAAAATGATACTCATGAAGAGAGTGCTTCTTAGCTCAGGTAGATACATGAGACTAAATGGGTAGCTCCTGTCCAGAGGCGAGATGAGAAGGTAAACAGGGGCAGAGATGGTTGAATGGACACGGGAAATCCGGGGTGGAAAGGAGGAGTGTGCTGTCACATTAAAGGGAGAGCAGCTACGGTCACATACTAATGTGTATATAAATTTTTGTATAAGAAACTGACTTGAACTGTAAACTTTCACCTGAAGCACAATTTTAAAAAAAGTACAATTCAAAAAAAAAAAAGTGCCCAGTGCTGGGATTTCTGAAGTTCCAGGTTGCTAGAACAATGTTCTGTTCTTAGATATCCAGTTTTCTGCCCTTGTTTTGTGGTTCAATTCCCTCCAACCCAAGCCCTTCCCCAATGAAATCCAGGAGTGGCCTTTTTCCTGGAAGTCACAAAGTCCCCAAAGCCAGGGAACATGGGGGAAATGCTCACTCTGAAGAGAAAGGCAGCCTGAACTTAAGGAACAACTGGGCAGCCTCTGCCACCAGACTGTTGCTATTCTAGATACTTCTTGAGCTGCTGGATGCCTGAAGACCAAACTCCAAGTAGGTCCCAAATGACTGGACCCCAGGAGAGATGTCCACAGAGCTGCCTATGACGGGGACCCAATGGTCACCTACACGTGATGACTGTTTTCGGGTGTGAGAGGTTACCTCCTAGCTGTGTGGCCAGGCAAACAGCAGGAGACAAGACAAAAGAGGGTCATTCTGATCCACTGTGTGAGGGCAGCTAAAGCCTCCTGTTAACAGATACTGCAAAAAGGCACCAGGTAAACCAGGAAACTCCCAGGGAGGTCAGTCAGCCCACAATGGACAAAGTGCCCAAGGCTCTGGAGATTACTCATACTATTTTGAGTTACCATCGATTCCAGCAAAAATATTATTTGCCTTATAAGTCATTTTAAAAGGGTACTCCCTTCTTCTTGTAACTCCAGTTATTTTTTTATCAGTAACACATGCACATAGAGCTGAATAGTGATTCAGTGTTAGAATTCTCACCTTCCACAAGGGAGACCCAGGTTCGATTCCTGGCCAATGCACCTTATGTACAGCCACCACCCGTCTGGCAGTGGAGGCTTGTGTGTTGCTACGATGCTGAACAGGTTTCAGCGGGGCTTCCAGACTAAGATAGGCTAGGAAGAAAGGCGATCTACTTCCAAAAACATCAGCCAGTGAAAACCCTACGGATCACAACAGTCCGGTTCCGTTGTGCACAGGGTCACCACGAGTCAGGGGCCAACTAGACAGCAGCCAAAAACACATGCACACAGTATAAACAGCCAAGACTTCTGCAAAGCTTGCTATGAAACAGCAGTCCCTGCCCCTCCCCCCGCTTTCTCCTCCTCCAACTCCTTTAGCAGATTCTTCGGGTTTCATCGCCATGCCCCCAAAGAGCATGCACACGATTGTGTGCTGCAGTTTTCATTTGCGAGGTCTCTGCTCTCATCCTCAGCCGCCCCGGGTGGGCACAGCATGAGTTGCGTTTCCACATTAAGACTAGCTAAACTCAGAGGAAGAGGGAGAGTTGGGAATAGGAATGGGAAATGGAATGCGTGTCCAATTGTCTCCATGAACAACTGCCTCCTTTGCCATGAGACTTCCCAGAGCCAAGGTGGCTGGATGAACCCTTGAAACTATTGCCCTGAGACAATCTTTAAACCTTAAACCAAAAATATCCCCTGATGTGTTCTTAAAACCAAACAATGGTTTAGCATAACTAGTAAAGAATGCCTGGCCTTGAGCATTAAGCTCTTTTAAGATCTAGCTATCTGGGATCAAACTGACAACAGCAATTCAAAAAGTTAGATAGGAAGCTTAGGGGACAGTGAGTTTATGTTACTGGGAGAGGAAAAATTCAGAAAAGGAAGGTGAGAACAGTTGCACAAATGGAAGAATGGAATCGATGCCTCCTGGATTCCTTGCCTGTAAGTGCACTTATTCCTCAGAGCCACGTCTCTTTTCTCACGAAAGCTACCTTTCTAATAACCAATGGAAGACCCAATTCACTTGGCATTTTGTTCTACTCGAAACTTGGCATTTATTTTAGCTCATGAGTACATTAGAGACAAAACTCTCTAAACTACTGACAGCTCAGCTTCTGAACCTGTTTCCAAGATGTGGAAATCCTCGGCAATGTGTGGCATGCTGGGCTCCCTACCTGCTGGGCAGCAGGGCCACCTGGGCCCTTTCCAAAACTGCAGCTTTCTAGAGCAGGCTACGCACACTGCTCACCCTCCTCCAAACCCTCTCCTGCTTCAGGGCTGTGCACCAGCTCTTCCTTCAGTCTAGATCCCGCCTGACTTCCCCCATTTCCTTTGTCTTATCAGAGGCCTTCCCGGACACCCCTTTCTCTGCCTGCTTTTCCCCCATGGTACTTAACTCCCTCTATCTGTTCATTGTCCCCCCACCCCATAGAGAGTGAGCTTGATGGGGGCTGGCCTGGTCTGTCACATTCACTGCTTGAACTGAGAATCTGGATCAGTGCCCGTCACCTAAAAGCACTAATATTTATTGAATGCCTGAATAAATGAATGAACGGATGGAGTAATACGGGTAACACATGCAGCAGGGCATGTCTCTGTTATACAGAAAGTAATGTTAGGCCTGGGAACAATCCGGCAGCCTCAGAGACACTGGGATGGGATGCGCCCCCAACCCCCCGTGCCTCCAGCAGCCTCACCTGATCTCCTACTTTGTGAGCAATAATGGTGGCTCCTTCCTCCAGCTCTGCATCATTGAGAGGGCGGATTCGAAGGGCTACCTATGGGTGGGACACCACAGCTGTTGTGTTCCAAGGGACTCCACCAAGGAGCAGTCCCCAGCCAAACTGTCCCTCATCCTCCTCCTGACAGCTTCTCACTCTTGGTGAAGTAGTGAAGGGCACTGAGCTGGGCTCACCGTAAGGCTCTGAGGATAACTCCAGGATTACAATTACCCTCGTTGGACAGATAGGGGGACTGACGAACAGAGAAGAGTAGTAACTTGCCTGAGGCCACACAGCTGCCCTCTTACAGCCATGGGAGCCAACAGCAGAAGGGCCTGAGCGGAGCCCCAGCCCTCCTGAAGGCAGTGGGCATCCACTCATGTCCTAGGTGTGGACTTCAGGAGCTCAGCTCTTCATGCCTTCTCTGCCTCCCCAATTCTAAGGGGACGCTCTGGCCAGTGGCCTTGGGGTCAGATCGGTCCCAGGCTTTGAGTCCACCTTAACTACTCAGGAGTTGTGGGCCTCGAGCAGGTTGGTGTAGCCACTACCCTCTCCTGCATTCTCCGTAGAAACAGGAGCTGATTCTCCTAGGGCCAGTCACGACTAGGAAAGGTGGGGCAAGTCCTTGGCCTCAGCTCCCCCAGCTGTAAAATGGACTGAGGTTCTGAGTTCACCAATGGATGGGCCTGACTACCCTGCCTCCCCCCAAATTCCTCAGCCACAGAAAAGGCCTGGGCCAAATTGGGCAGGGGCGAAAAAAAAAAAAAAAAAAAGACCAACTAGTATGCTGTGGAGTCGATTCCTACTCACAGTGACCCCATGTGTGTCAGAGTAGAACTGGGCTCCATAGGGTTTTCAATGGCTGGTTTTTCGAAAGTAAATCACCAAGCCTTTCTTCCAAGGGTCCTCTGGGTGGACTCAAACCTTTTGGTTAGCAGCTGTGAGTGTGCTAACTGCCTGCACCACCCAGGGATTTGGCCAGGGGCAGGGGCAGTGGAGTTCCACGGGTAAGGTGGTAAGGTGAGGAGTAGGGTGAGAAGCAGGTGGTTGGCAAGGTCCTAATGAGGGGAAGTGGGGAGCATGGGGTCCCCTGGGTTAGGAGCAAAGGCTGGACTACGTGGGATTAGGGGAGTGAGGAGCAGGGAGGAGGCCACCCACTGGTGCAGGGTACTCACCACGAACTGCTGGTCCTTGGGCTCGGCAGTGGCAATCTCCCGCATGGCTGGGCTGCCCTGGGCTGGGGAGGGCATGTGGCTGGCTTGGTGTGGATGCGCCCTGCTCTCCAGGCGGAGCTGGGCAACAGGAGAGTGGCTGTGTCACACCCCACCCAGGTGACATCAGCCAGCTCTGGGAGCCGGATTAGCCTGCACGCTACAGTGTGTAAAGCACCCGCAGCCTTGCTCTTCTACTCTCAGCCTACAGTGAGCACTGCCAACCTACCAGGCAGCCCCTCTGGTGGTGCTTGCACACGAGGGACTGAGCGCTGGGCACCATTCCAGCCTTTGGTCGACTAGCTCATCCAGTCCCTCAGCAACCCGCGAGGTTTCCATGGCGCTCACCTGATCTCAGGTGAGCCTGCCTGAGTGGGAGGGGCACGTCTACTCTCCTCTCCCACTGAGCCCAGGAGAGGGCCAAGGGGTAACCACGGAAGAGAAGGCCCAAGCGTGGCACTTGCCCACTGCCCTGAGCAGGGACAGCAATCTCCAAAGGGCAGCTAGGCTTAATGAAGTCAAGTCAGAATAAAGACAGCTTGAAGTGACCTTCATATTTCCAACACATTAGAGTGGACTTGAGCCCCTTTCCTTCATGCTGCCAGTTTGCTCAGCACCAGGGCTTCACTTGGATTAACAACCAGGGGTATTTGCCATTCAAATGCTGCACTTAGCTTTTCCACTAGTCTCAAGGGAAAGCATAGTACTGCGCTGTATAAAACCAAAGCAGACCACACCTCCCAAACCATGAGCCACAGAGCACCTTCACGTGCAAGCGTGTAAACTGCTCCTGCACTGACACAAACCACACACTGGACCCAGGCAGTTCACATCTGAAAAACCTAACTTAAAATGGCTCCGACCACACAGCTGAGAAGATGAGGCTGAGCCTTGGATTAAGTGACTCTCTCAGGGGCACCAACAGCTGTCAAACCACCTATGATAGGGTTTTGTATTTTTAAACCTACCTTATGTTAGTTTGGGAGTTCCTGGGTGGCACAAATGGTTGAGCGCTCGACTACCAGCCAAAAGGTTACCAGTCCAAACCCACCCAGAAGCACCCCAGAAGACAGGCCTTGTGATCTGCTTCTGAAAAGTCACAGCCATGAAAACCCTACAGAACAGTTCTACTCTGCACACACGAGGTTGCCATGAGTTAGAATCAGCTTGACGGCACATGACATGGTGGTTTAGTTCTGTGAGGGCAGGGGCTGTGATTACATTCATCTATCCTCCTTTGGTGTCCAGGTCAATGTGAGTTCCAGGAAATCCTCGCCAAGTGAATGAGGCGTGGAGGGTAGGAAAAGCACACCTCCAACATCTACACCCCTTTCCTTTAACTGATTCCAAGGCTTAGGCCCCTCACCTTCAAGGGACTTGCTTGGAGAACCCAGGTCTACGAATTGTAACTTAAAAGGACAAATACTCTTGACTCCTAGAGACACACAAGGAGCAGCCTGCACCACGGGCGGGGGCCTGGCGCCTAGCCCATCACCCCAAGACTGAAGAGCACCACCATTGCACTCTGTGTCCCCACTCGGGAGATGGCGGACACTCTCCCTACAAGAGGCAGGCCCCGTGAAATCCACTTCTGCAGCAGGAGAGGGTTCAGTAAAGCGAGCACAAATGTTTCAGAAAGTCTTTTATTTACAAATCATGTAAAACAATTACAGCTAGCAAGTTTAAAACAATGAGATGCCAGCTTTTCGAAGGCTCTGTTAAAAATCTGTTTAAAAGGATAGAACTACATGCCACCATGAAACAACAGGACTGGGTTGGCACACCGAAGCTTAAAGATAAAGAGCACGAGGAAACCAGGGTGCCAAAGAAAATGTGCACTGGAGGAGCCAGAGGAGGGACTCCTCAGCAGGCCTGTAACAATGAAAGCTTTTTATAGGAATCACAGATGACGGCGAGATTTAAGGCTCACGAGAAAGAAAAAGCACCAAGTTCCTTCCACACACCCGGGGGACTCAGATCCACATGGAACCCACAGACTCGTGATTCTCCCCCACTAGGCGACTCAGCATCCTGGGCAGGCATCTTGCCTGTTTTCTGCCCTACAGAGCACAGCACATTCTCCAATCTCAAAGAACTGCTCAGGTCTGCTGATGCTGTTGGGCTGTGAAGTCCGAGTTTGCCCAGTAAGTGCTTCACTGCTTTATAAACTAAACTTCAGATTACAGGAGAGAAAAAGAGGCGGAAGAGGCCACAGTGTCACAAGGCACGGACGGGTAATGAGACATTGCCAATAAAAACCAGACTGCATTATGAGGATTTGTTCACTCCCTTTTCAGTGGAGAAAAAGAATATTTAAAAGGAACCACACAACAGTGGCTAAAATGCAACTCCCAATTAAAATTTTCAAACTTGTGTAACTCTAAAGAAAAGCATAAGACTTCTCATCAGAGGAAATGATGAGCATTTTTCATAGAATATACAGTAAGAAATAGTGGATCGTTTCTTGGACTAATCAGCCCAAGTGCCTAGCGGAGCCGGTTGGTGAGATCCCAAGCCAAGTGTGAGTGTGTGAGGGGCTGCACGGACCACTACTACTGAGCGGGGGGAGTCAGAGGCATGGATTCAAGGCCAGGAGAGAGAGAGCGTTTTCACACAGGTTTGCTTTATTCTGCATTCAGCCTGCTGTGACAACCCGCACAATCTGAAGGGCGGGGGGTACAACGCGCTGTAGTGCCTCCTGAGCACTCTAGGACACGGTCGGTGCGTGGCGCTCCTCATGGTTTTTCTCAGGACACCCCAGGCACCAGCCCGTGCACCGGGGACAACAGTGAGAGAGTTCGTGAACAAAGACATCGTTCGTGTTGGTGACAAGCCTCAGAGTGCCACCAGCAGCGGCAGTGAAAAGCTACCTGCCGCAGCACTGCGTAAGAGTCTAGGTAGCAGATACTGGTGGTAATGAATTTAAAAAAAAAAAGCCTAAACAAGAAAAATTTTAAAGCGGTGCCTTGAAACCTCCCCCACTGTGGACACCAGGGGTTGAAGGCACAGAAGTGTGTCCAGATGGAAGAATCCCAGGTGCGTTCTCAGTCCAGACAGCGAGAGAAAGCACAGGTAAAATTCAGGAGCTGTGTAGGCTCTCTGCAAGAGGATGAACTTGATTCCAGCATGAGATGAGGTGACACTGCAACAAAGAACAGCTGTTTACTCTGAGTTCTGTAACTCGACAGTGAGGACAAGCAGCAGAGCTCCATCCCGTGAGGCGCAGACACGGCAACCACAGACTGTACCATCTGAGGACTCACTTCAGCCTGAAGCAAGAGCCGTCACAACGCCCCGTCCTGTGACGACCGGCAGCCTGCAGGGATCACAACCCCCTGAAGCCACTGTGAGCCTCTCTGTAACCAGGCAGTGCCCAAACAGCCCCCACGTTACCCAGTGGCACAAAACTACCATCCCCACACACCTGTTAGCTTTTCCAGGTGCAGGGTCTCTAGATCCTTTCTCCAGTACTGAAGACCCTGAATCCCAAGTTTCTGAGTTCTTGGCCACACCTGACCAGATGCAGGTGGCTCTCAAAACAGACCAGTGACTGACCAACACTGTAGCCAGGGCTGGTGAGGCCTCCTTCCTTTTTGGAGAACACTGCCCCCCTCCCCAGGACTTCATACCACCCACCTGGCGTCTACCCTGGCCGTGTCTCACTCCTAACCAAATGCTGCGTGGAGCGACAGCCATCTCCGCAACATGGAGCCCGAGCCCAGCAGCTTTTGCACAAGGAGCTCTGCCAACTCTCCTGAATCTACACTCTACATTCCCCTGAGCACATAAATCTGGATTTTTATTATTACCTTATACGACATTCTTTCCAGTGGATGGGAATGGCAGAAAAGGAAAGAAAAACTGACCAACAGGGTAAGAACCGTTCTTGACCAGTATAAGAATGGTCTTACCACAGTGCTTTCAGATCACTCCTGGTTTCCAAGGGGAATAATTTCTTCAGTGACAAAAAACTCAATGGTCTCCTCCTCCCAGTCGTCAACATTGCTATCTAATTCATCGGTGTCCACGCCTACAGAGAAAGACAGAGGTTGAGACAGGGCAGGAGATGCTTAGTGACAACTGTGTTGGTGTTATTGTTGTGTGCCATCAAGTCGATTCTGACTCACAGCGACTCCATGTGACAAAGCAGAACTGCCCCGCAGGGTTTCCTAGGCTACAATCTTTATGGGAGCAGATCACTGGGTCTTTCTCCCGTGGAGCTGCCGAGTGGGTATGAACCATCAACCTTTCAGCTAGCAGCCAAGCGCTTAACCATTGTGCCACCAGGGCTCTCTGTGTTGATGGCTGTGTGAGGTTAATTTCAATCTTCTAGAACACATACACAGACAAACATATTCTATGGAAGCAGCCAAGAGTCTGAAAAGGAAACAGCCAGATCCTGTGCTAAGGAATATGAACTTGAACCAGTAGGTGATGGGAAACTTCTCAATTCTTTGATGATTCAAGAACCTCTAGACAACACTTGATGTTTACCAAAAAACTTGGGAAATTTCAATACAGATATAAAAAGAGAAAAATATCCAAACTTATGTATGCTATAAAAAAATCTATTTTCTGCTCCTAAAGTTGGAGTCTATTCTGACTCATGGCGACCCCTTGTGTGCAGAGTAGAACTGTGCTCCACAGGGTGTTCAGGGCTGTGACCTTTTGGAAGCAGATCACCATGCCTCTCTTCCGAAGTGCCCCTGGGTGGGTTCAAACCACCAACCTTTCGACTAGTACTCCAGTGCTTAACTGTGTATGCCACCCAGGGGCTCCACCACTGAAGTTACCTCCTCGCAACTCCAAACGTTCATTTTTCTGCTCCATGTAGAGTTCTTGGGCCATCTTCCGGTATTTCCGGAAATCTTCCATCATGGTTCGCCTTCTCTCCACCAATTCCTACAAAGTTAGGGGAAACATCACAAAACTAATACTGAACTTACCATCATCGAGTTTTTGCCTAATGAAAGTGAAAATAACTTGCCAAGTGACCCCCACCTAATCTGATAATGTAAGAACAATTTTATTTAATAAAAAAAGAACCTTAGGATGGCAGGATAATAGGTTTGTTTTCCTTTTTTCCTCCTTTAACACTGCCCGTTTCTGGTTCTGAAGCACCTGCCATCCCGTCAGGCTGCAGTACGCCAGGCTCCGAGTCCCCTCCAGGGCACAGAACTCTTTAGTTGCTGGTCTACCTCCAGCACACAGAAGAACCATGTGGCTCCATGTCTGCTGTATAACAAGGTCCCCTGCTTCCCCCGAGCAGACACACGGCCTCCCTCCCACTGTCCTTCTTACCACAGAGCATGGCTGTGAGGCCTTCAGCCCTCCCATGGCCCTGGAAACAAGGCTTACCTTTGAGGCTTTGGATTGGCTCAAACGATCCTTCTGCTCAAAGATCTTGGAGTATTTCTTCAGGTCCTTTTTAATTTGCTGAAACAAAGACAAGACACTCGGGATTTAAACACTGAAAGCGAGAACCACAGACACAACCTTCGAAGTTGCTGACATGAAATGATGACCTCAGTGATTAAGAGAACTCTGCCTCCTGGAGCACTCAATACTGCATCTTTTCTGTGAGTCTGCACTTTATCCAGACAGACTTTCTTTCCTGGGATTGACACGCTTTTCTCAGCTTGTAATACCATCAGCTTATATCAACAATTATGTAAATCCCACAGCTATGTTTCTGCTCATTCCAGCAGGATATTTAGCAGCAAAACTTCCTGGGATGGTATTGATACAGCCTAGAAATGTACGTTTACTATCCTATAACTGTTTCTTTCCCATTTAGTTATTACTGCTCTGGCATCTCTTCAAAGGGTCCCCTGTAAGTCCCTCTCCTAAAGTCCTCACTCGTTATCACCCTAACAATAACACAGCTTGCTTCTTCTTTTCAGTGCCACTACCACCTGCACGCCCCTAGCCTGACCTTGATCTGATCCTGGCTGAGGAGCGTGGGAGGCCGAGGTCGCCACAACAACTGGCAGAAGCGGTCTTTGCTATTCTTCTGCAGAAGTCGTCCCTGGAAAGTCCACAGCCAGTAAGCATTGTCCACCTAGGAAAGCAGTGATAAAATGGAGCTATTACACTCCAGTGAGTTCCAGGAAGACAGAGAACCTGGAATCTTTACTGTCAGGAGAACAAACAAAATCAAGTATTTCATTCAGCAGATGTTTTAGTGCCAATAATCTGTCAATCTAGGCACTGCCAGTTCAAACTCCTGCTGAGAATTTGCATTTCTAACAAGTTCCCAGGCAATGCTAATGCTGCTGGTTAGGCATCAATTCTGAGAATCACTAGTAGAGCAGTGGTTCTCAAAATTTATCATATATAAGAATCACTTTGAGGATCTTCTTAAAATGTGGACTCTTACTCAGTACATCTGGGGTGAAAATGCAAATGCTCAGCAGGGGGTTCAAACCAGAACAAAATGGTTCGAAGCCCTGGTTCTAGAGAGATATCTGAGATATACGAGTAAACAAAACAAAGATTTGTGCCTCCACTGAGCTTACATTTCAGGAGGGGAAGACAGTCTATAGACAAAAAACATAACAAATAAGTTATACAGCATGCTAGAACAGGCTAGCCAGAGCATGGGCTTGATTACTACTGGTCTGTGACAAGGACCTGGTGCTAGAATTAACTATATCACTACACGTGTGGTTCAGCTGACACTTTTTTTCCCTAGCAAGACCTTCTCGATGAAGGAAGCATCTTAACTTACTTATTACAGACCAGTACTTTCAAGTGGTGGGCACCTGACATGGAGACGGAAGGACTGAGGTATGGGATGGGGGCATGCTGCCGTTTAAAATACAGTAGTCAACACTTGGAAAGGGTAAAAAAAGAGAAGAAAAACAAAAAAAACAGAGGACGAGAAGAGAGGTGCTACACTGGTGCCCCTTGCCTGAGGGGACAGGGAACTGCCACCCCAGGCCAGGTACAGGAGCCACCCTGCCTCACCCCTGCCTGCCTCCCACTGCTGACTGAGGGCACCTGTCTCCTACCTTGTGGCTCCACCAGGACACAGACGTTATGACATAGCGCCCCGTAGGGTCCCATTCGACGTCAGATGCCATGTAGTGCTCTGCTATGTTCATCACTGTGCAGTCAGACGTATCGACAAATGCTAAGGCACCGTTCATACTGTGGAGGTAAACATCCTTATTTCACATGCATGGTTTCGCTTGGTGTTTCCATCTCTTGAAGAGCAGTCTAGCGGGGTGGTTAAGAGATGGACTGGGGAACCAGCCCCCACTGACTGGCCATGTGGCCTTAGGCATGACCCCTCCCCTCACCTCAGCTGCTTTTTTAACACAGAAATAGTAGTAGTGACAATCTCCTAGGGGCACTGTGGAGATTCACTGAATTAAGATATGTAATGTGCACATGATAAGTACTATACATTCCGTTATCGTTTTTACAGGAAATATTATCTCAAAGATACAGTAAGCGTCTACAATAAAGCAGGAGAAATAAGCAACTGAAAGATATTCCTTTAACTCAGAGGCAGAATATTAGAAGTTTCTTCACATTCTGTTGGAATGGTAACTAAGCAGGGAAGCAAGGGAAACAATAAATTCTTACATCCTCATTGCTGCACCAACTACACAGGTAAAGACAGTCTCACAGCTGTCTGATTAAATCTTTCTCCTGGTAGAAGTCATGGGATTTTACACCAGGGTGGTGGATTGCCAGGAAGGACACTTGTTAAACCACAAAGGAACTACAACATGTAGACATGTCTTCTAGATCATACAATGAAAGCATTTGCAAGCAATCATTTTAATCACCTGGGCTTGGTCTCAGTCTTGGGAGTTTGAGGGACATTCTACAGTGTGATCACATCCCATCTACTGACACTGGGATAATCTTGTTGACACAGGGAGAGAGAACACCAGGTCACATGCAGAATGCAGAGGATGAGAAGCAGGGTCAGCTGCTGCTTGTGAAGCAGCAGCAGCAGGCAGACAAAGCTACTTACAACAAACAGATCAAATGTCAAATAGCAGAAACCCACCTCCTCAGACCAGCCAACACAACAAACTGTCCTTGGGGACTCCAGAAGATAGTATTTGCCTGCTGTTTATCAAACATTTCTGAAAAGAAAAAAAGTACCCACAGAAGTCTTATGTGAATGGTCCCACATCTTGGCAGCAGTGCATGCTGCCCCCAAGGGGTAGGTCTGCATGACCATGGACTGTCAGCCACAACCCTATACATACCAGAACCATGTGCCGTCTATGCAGGAAATGATAGAAATCCCACAATTTATATACATCTTAAGTTATGACCTACACTTTAAAATAAAGTGAAGGGGAAGACAAGGGATATTTTGAAATCTTGATACTGTTTACAACAATTTATTTCACAAGGTAAGTGGACCAAGAATTCTACTTACAATATTCATTACTATAGGGACTCTAGCTAAACCGGAGAGAAACGATCCATAGCTTCATCAGTCTCAGATATGTGGCCCAACAAAGATTAAGACCCATTCTTCCAGTAACTCACACGTCTTTTTAGTGCGTGCACGTAGAAAATCTAATACATTTACCATCTTTCCAAACACCCTGACTCCTCACTTCCTGAAGGGGCCAGGGAGCGGGGGGAGGGCGAGCAAGGATTAAAGCCCCAGCACATCTGTTTGCCATGTGAGACACAAGTTAACCATCTGGGCTGTCTTCTGTCTCAGCCCGCACTAGACCCAGGGAAGGGTTAGGGCACAAAACCCCTGAGGGAAAGGAGGAGGAGCTGTGATGATTATCTTCACAGCACAACAAATGCAAACAGAGAAATGCCACCAATCTCTCTCTGGAAGCCCACTGAGCCTCAGCTGAGCATCCTGGCCTCTAAGACAAGGATGTGTGGGGTCCTGACTGCCTGGCAGTGACCATGCAAGTAAGGAAAATGTGTATATAGAGCACTGATCATTAGTTCAGTGCCCCAATATGTACCGAGAGCCTCCACCTGCTCAGCACTGGGCTGACGAGACGGACACAGGATGAGAGAGTAAGAAGCAGGATGCCCTGAAAGAGCGTGGCTGGGCCCTGGGACAAAAGCAAGCAGACACATCATACAGCCCAGCACTGCCAGTACTGTCATGGGAAAGGCACAGGCAGGGTCAGGGCCTCCGGCGGCCTTACAACACGAGTTGGGGGTAGAACAGGCACCCACCCAGGGGCAGCAGAGTGCAGCTGGGGCTTCCGCTCCTATTCCCTACTGGAACCAGGGTGCCCGCGGGCAGGACACACCTGTATGCAACAGCTCTGCAGTGTGCCTGGAGGCAGAGAAGATGGGGCTGACTATATCCGAGAGGTGACCCCTACACCTAGGGACAGCAGCTACAGCCAAAAGAAGAGACAAGACCATACTGCAAACAAGAGTGCAGAAGCCTGGAAGCACACTCATCGAAAGGCCCTGGCAGAGCCCACAGAGTAGACAGAGTTCCCTATGGCTGCAGCGTGCCCCATGTCATCCCTGCCATCATCCTGCATCTGTATGCTCACACCCACAGGACCTTACTTCCATGTGAATACAGGCTTCAACAGCTGTCCCCAGGCAAGTCAGACATCCCATGTGGAGCAGAGACTAAGACGTATTACCCTGCCAGGGTGTTAGAAGAAAGGAGGCCCACCCGCACCCAGGACAGGGCAGGTCTACTTACTGATGAGCTCGATCTTCCCATTACTTTTTACATGGTAGAAAGACACTGATATCCGGGGTGCCTCCCCATGGAGCACAGCAAACTTACTTCCATTTGGCTCCCAAGCAAAGGCTATGATGGGCTCTATAATCAACAACCACATAAAAAAAAGAGGTTAGTGCCAACTTGAGTCATTGAAGAAAACAGCATTCCTGATCTCAGTTAAAATTCTCACCACGCATCCAGAGAAATACACCCAAAATTCTTCAAATTCATTAAAAAGGACCACACAGCAAGCAATGGCAGGAAAAGGCACACGTTGCCACATGGCGTGAAAGCAGCTTGCGTGATGATTCACCTGAAATTCTATCCTCCACAGACCCAGAATCCTTCCCATCTCCCGTCAGTCACCCACACAGTAGGACTACAGAGCCCTGAGCCCCATCTTGTGTGTCACTTAGGTACATGACCTTTGTTACGCTAAATGTCAGGCTTCCAGCAAAACTCGATGACCTTATAGAGGCCTGAAGATGTCTTTCTACCCTGACAGCGTGGTCAGGTTTTATACACAGTTTCTCATCTCTGTACCTTCCTCTTCCCTTTCTCTCCTTGGCTAAAGAAACAAACAAAAAACAAAGGCTAAATTTCTAACTTAGAGGCAAAGACACAGCACAAAACTGTTATTGCTGAGTCAAAACCACTGGCCTAAAGCACATAAAATGACATTAGCTTTGTAAAATAGTTTTTCTTCCATTAAAAAGAAACAATATACGCTGCAAACAGCAAAAAACTCTTACAAGGAACAACCGAAAACAGATGTACGTCCTTAGAGGGGGAAAACCCTCCATTAAGCTAAGAACCTTTACTTGTATGTAAGATGAAAAGTGCTTTGGCTGCCTGTGGCTGAAATGTGTATAAAAATCTATTCTTAGTACATTCTCTGCTCTGAGTGTGAAAGACCACTGGAGTGCTTGCTCCTAACTATACAGAAAAAGGTATGGGGCATCTTCACTCAGCAAGAGAAAAGTTAGAGATGGAAGCTGAAAAGAACAGAAGAAAAACCTAAACTTATGAAAAGATCATAGTGGAGTTAAGGGTTCAGAATCTTGACCATTTTGTTCACGCCAACAAATCCACACTGTTTAAAAGCCACATGTGAAAGAACAGAGAAGGCAGGTCCAACCATAAAATGACCAAAATGAAACTTGCCTTTCATTTCTACCACATCAACAGGTACCTGTTTTTCCCTCATTCGGAAAATTTCAAAATTTGTGACGACACCCTATAAAAAAAAAAGTAAGATGGGGTGACATTCTACGAATTGAAAGCATGAGAAAAAGACTTAATCAAAGGACAACTTGAGAATTTAATGAAAGATTAAGTTTATGCACCTGGTATACAGTCAAGGCATATGAATATTTGAAGTGATTAAAATTACACCCCTCATGATGAAACAAGCACTCTCAAATCTGCTAATGGAGGTATAAATTGGTATAACCTCCATGGAGAGCAATTTGGCTATCTATATACTGTTTGACACAAATTCTACTCCAAAGAAATTGCCCTAAGGTTATACTCGTAAACACAAACAGGAACAAGGACACTCATTTAAGCTTATTTGCAAAAGTTCTGAAGTATCTAAATGTCCACCAATGGGAACTGATTAGACAAATTTCAATGTAGTGTAATGTCCTGCAGCCAGGAAAAAAAGAACAGGAAATTCTTTATATATATGAAATGATCTTCAACATATACTCTTGTGTCAAAAAAGCAGGGTACAATAATATTCATAATACCTAAAAAGGGGAAATCCTAGTGTCCCTCAACTGGATACACAAAATGTGGCATATCCACACAATATAATACTGTCCAGCCATAAAAAGGAATAGACTTCTGATACGTTTATGTGAAAGAAACCAGACACAATGCGACAAATGCTGTACGATCTTATACATAATCTCTAGAACAGGCAAACACATAGAGGCGAAGAGTAGATTAGTGGCTGCCAGGAGCTAGGGAGCTGTGAGAAATGGGGAGTGACTGCTAACGGGTACAGTTTCTTTTAGTGATGATAAAAATGTTCTGGAATTAGACAGTGGTGATGGCTACACAACTGTGGGAAGCTACTGAAAGCCACTGAACTGTACATTTTGAAAGGTTGAAAAAAATGAAGGGAGACACTCCCATTAGAAGGAAAATCAGGCAATTTTTTTTGATACGGTGAATATTAAATGATGCAAACAAAACAAAAAAAGCAGGGTACAGAAATGTAGAGTATGCTACTCTTCGTGTTTAAAAAGAAAATAATACATTCACTTTAACTGTCAACTGGGAAGGCAGCTGGGTGCCTGGATAAGCAGCGTGTCCAGAGAAAATGTCACCATACTCCCTTGAGAACTCCACACTGTGAATGTACTACCTTGTCCAATAGTTTTCTTAAAAAACAAGTTACTCGTCTCAGTTAGAATGTGACAACAGCCCTAGCTATGACACGCCAGCTAACTACTTTGGTGTCAGATGGATGTGAAAATAACAAATTAGAACAAAACAACCTATTAACATCCTCGAAACAAAACGGTAGCTAGTTCAACCCGTTCCCACCGGCCTCCACTCACCTGGGTACCCTTTGGAGTCCTGTCTACTTTAACACACAAGTAATCTCCATTTTTTTGCCAATGTAGCTTGCAATCCACGACATTGAACAGATTCCTAACTCTGATCTCTTGTCTGGTAGGAAGCTGCATCAGGGTTACCCTGGCTGGAATATCTTTGTCTTCAGGCACCCAAAAGGCTATGATATTACCACCAGGAGACCAAGAAAAGTCTCTGCAGAACAAAGAAAATAAAATGTTATGCAAAGACTGCCTGATTGTAAAAACAAAAAGCAGAAGAGAACAAAAGAACTAATTTATGGTATAAACGCATAAGCTGGTACACTGGCCAATAATGACAAAAACAATACCAGCTAGTGCTTAGCTTAGCACTTACTAAGTGTCAGAGCTAGCCTAACACCTGATGTGCAGAAGTTTATGTAATCCTCCTGACACCTCTGAGGTTCTCTGACATTCATCTTGCTGGTGAGGGAACAGAGAGAGGTGTCAATTATCCCATCCACTGTTACCCAGCAAATTAGTTAAGAATTCAAACCCAGGCCCCGTAACCCCACACTCTTGAAGTCACATACTGCCGCTACAAGACAAAATAAATTTTAGGCTGATGGATCCAACTGGACAATTTTTGCAGATTACTTAAGGTGCCAAAGGGGAAAAGCTCCAAATAAAAAACTGTAAGAGGATGAAGGAAAAATTAGAGGATTCCCCTTTAGTACGTAAATTCCTCTACAGGACTGCTATAGTAATGAGCAATTCAGGAATTCATACATGTGAAAATATTTCTGCACAGGCTAGATTCTCTGTTTTGCATGTATTGAAAACCAATCTCCGGGTTTTCTTTTTCATTGTAAGTCATACTTTTTCCTTATTATGTAAAAATAAAAGGACTAAGAAACGTGAATGCCACTGGATTGCCGGTACGTCCCTGCAAAGAGATGGACTAGTTTTAAGATAAATAAAAACATGCCCACTCTTCTGACAGTGCCATGAGCTATCTAACCTATCTCACAGATCCCCAAGGTAGCCTGCAGCCCACTCAGTAATGGAGTCTCTTCCTCTCTTCCTTAGAAGGCACAACCCCCCAGAGTCTATAGTTCAAAGATGGGAACCTGAAATGAAGCCGACCAAAGACGCTTCTGCCTCAAAGACTTGCTCATGGACTTGGGAAAGGAAGTGGTCACAAGTGAGAGCCCTGGGAGGTGAAGGGGCTCACTAACCAGCAACCCAGGTCCTGCGCCCATGCTTAGAACCACAGAATGCAAGCCTGTTTCCAACAGGCTCCACAAGAACTTCCACTTACTTTATGCCAGAGATTTTCAAACTCTTCTTGTCCAACAGACCCATAGACTGTCCAAAAGAACAAGGATTACAGTTGAGTCAAATCATGCCAATGTCTCAATAACTCATACAATTTTTTTAAAAAAGGACACTGGGATTCTGGCGTGGGTTTGCCCAGAGAGCAGGATAGGACAGAGGGTGACAGATGGACAATGAAGCAAGGCAGCAAAGTCCACACTTCTGACACCCATTTCATCAACTCCTGCCCTTAGTGCCCTGCGGCAGGCCAATGCAGGGGCTAGCATGATTAAAGAGCAGAATCCTGGACATGAGAAACAAAAAAGGCACAAGAAATATGCCCTTAGTATGTAGTTATCAAAGCTCCTCTCTCTTTTTACTGTACTGCAGACTAAGGGAAAATTCTACAAAACTACAGGCAACTGACAGGGCAGTTCCTTTCTCAGATAATTAAAATCACTTACAGGAGTTTCATAGATGCTGAGGGTGTCGAGTGTCATTCTGGCAAAGAATTTGCCATCATGGCTCCACCTGAAAAGAAAAAAGGGAAGCGCCAGGCTGTTCCAATGACAAAAGCAAAGACCGCAGAAAGATCATCTACAGGTATTGCTGGTCTGCTTACTTAAAAATAGGCCAGTGGGCTGAGCTTTCACAGTGAAAACCCCTCTTCTTATGCCCGGTCAGGATGTCCCAGATGATGATGGCCTGCGGGTCTTCCTGAGTGTCCATCAGGGGGCTGAACGTCACCAGGTATCTGAGGGAGAAGGGGACGCACTCTGTATAACGCTCTGTGCTCCTACCCCCATCTCTCCAAGGATCAGTCACTGTGGACATGGCAAGCACATGCTCCATTTTACAGTCGAGGGACGGAGCTTCAGCAACTTCGACAATGGTTACGGTGACTGGAGGTAGAGCCAACACTGCCAGACAAGCACCAGGCTCATGGAATTCAGCACACCGCCCTGGCAATCGTCTCCTATCAGCACAGTCCCATCACAAGGTCGCACTGGAAATGCAGAGCTGGACAACCTCTCACAGCACAGAATACTGCAAGAATCACCCTAAGATGTCTGTCCACTAAAATCAGGACAAGAAATAACTAAACAGACTCTGAACACAAGTCTGCTGGCGTCCTCTAGAGGAAGGACAGTGTGGAATTCCCAGACATTATCTTCACTAGTGTTTAATTAAGATGAATGAGGTAAACAGAACAGCTGGCCACATATGGTTCAAAACTAAGTATGCATAAGAGGACAACTCTTGTGCCTGGGGCTTCACCCAGGAATTATTTACCCAACTGCTGGCTGCTCTACAGCTATAGCACCTGTTCACTTTGTTCATTCAAAGTGAAAAAGTCCCAAACCAGATTGCACCTAATAACAAGGGGAGGGTAGAAAGGCAGAAACAAACATGATGAAAAGAAAACAGAAGCAACCCCAAGCTATTTTCCAACAGTGCCTTCAATAAATCTTTTCTAATTAAGGCTCTTTTGATGTCCTGATTAGCTAGATTAAAGATTATGGTACGAATCACCTCTCCCCATGTTTGAAGTTGTCAAGGACTTCATATTACTTGGATCCACAATTAACACCCAAGGAAGTAGCAGTCAAGAAATCAAACAACATACTGCATTCAGCAAATCTATTGCAAAAGACCTCTTAAAAGTCTTGAAGAGCCAAGGTGTCACTCTGAGGACTAAAGTGCAGCTGACCTAAGCCATGTATCTTAAATCGCCTCATATACATGTGAAAGCTGGACAATGAATAAGGAAGACCAAAGAAGAAATGAGGCATTTGAATTATGGTGTTGGTGAAGAAAACTGACTATACCGTGAACTGCCAGAAGAACAAATCTGTTTTGGAAGAAGTACAGCCAGAATGCTCATCAGAAGCAAGGATGGCTTTGTCTCACATACTCTGGATATGTTATCAGGAGGGACCAGACCCTGGAGAAGGACATCACGCTTGGTAACGTAGAGTACCAGCAGAAAAGAGAAAGACCCTCAGTGAGATAGAATGATACAGCAGCTGCAGCAACAGGCTCAAGCACAGCAACAATTCTGAGGATGGCGCAAGACTGGGCTGCGTTTTGTTCTGTTGTACGTAGGGTCGCTATGAGTCAGAACCGACTTGACGGCACCTAACAACAACCGAGACCTCTTCTACATACAGGCAGTCCCCGGGTTACAGATGTCCAACTTACTTACAACTAGTAGTTATGAACCAACCCCCCATAAGCCTATTACATAAAAAATCTGAGGTACATACAATGGTTCATAATAACAAAAAGGTGCTACTTTGTGATATGCATCGATAATTATATTACTGTATTATTATGTTAAAAATGTTTTAGTGTATACAGAAGTGTTTAATGTTTTCTATGCATAGAAAAGTACACTATATACTATATACCAAGACGGTTAACTAACTGACATTAGATATTTACTATACCTAGAACCGTACCTAACTGTTCCAATCGTACAAATTCGACTTAAAGACAGACTTAGGAACGGAACTCATCAGTAATCTGGGGACTGCCTGTATCTGGAAAGTACACTTAATATAAGACTATTGTTAAACTATATAGCACTGTTTCTTGATTAAGCACTGAAGCAAAACACAGATTTTCCACGTAGCAATCTACATGACCAAAGTGTCCATTCATTCAAACATTTCAAGTGTTGACACTTGGCAAAGCCCCAGGATGCAATAATGAGTAAAAGGTGGTCCAGTCTGTTCTTCAGAGGGGAGACAGACGTGTGAGCATATCAATGACACCCTAATGTGTTAAGTGTAGTGACACACATAATGTGCTATGAGAACAAAAGTGCAACAACTAATTGCCTGAAGGAGCCGGGAAAAGCTTCACAGGGATGAAGAACTCCATAAAGCTTCATAAACCTGTATACTGGCTCAGGGATCAGGCTAAGAGTCTCTATATGGATCCAATTTTAATAGACTAATGTTGGAATGAGAATTAGCCATTACTTTGTACCAAACATATGCAAAGCAATTGGGAATTAAGGGGTATCCTAAAAATATACTGCATTAAAAATTCCTTCATCAAAATTAAGAAAGATCCATGAGATAGATCTAATTGATGATTTACAGGAAATACAAGGATTAAAGGAACAAGTTAAATAACATCTCAAGGAAGTAATAAGACAAACCGGGGAGGTAAGACAGATAAGGAAGGATGCAGGGTCTGAGAGAAGAGGCTTAAGAGAACAACCAGATGCAACATGCACACCTTGTCTGAATCCAGGTCTGAACAGACCAGCTGTAAAAACTATTCAGAGGACAAATGGGAATTCTGGATATCTCCTGAGATATTAAATGGTACTAAGAAATTACTGTTAATTATCTGTAGGGGTGATAATATAATTGTGATTATGTAAGGAAACATCCTTATTTTGTGTAGATGCCTACTTTTGTATGGACATCTGTAATTCAAAATATTCAGTAAATAGATTTTGAAACGACTATGGCAAACTAAGAAATCATTAATGTAGGTAATTAGTATGCGGATGTTCATTACCGTAATCTTGTTAGTTTTCTGTTTGAAAATTTTGATTCTAAAAAGCTCAAAACAGGCACAGAACTCACTAAGTATCAGGAGCACCATGACACAGAGCTCTTGATGAGCCCATAACAAAAGGACAAGACTATGAAATAAAATCCTAAACTATTATAGACAACAACAACAAAAAGACTTGGCAAAAGTTGACAAGGGAGTGCACTAAAAACACAGGGAGGCTTCAGAGACAGGCCCTGAACAGGGGCCTCAAGAATGGGTAGAAAGGGCAGTCCAAATGGTAAAGGGTGGATGGGCAAAACTGGCAAGAGAATGTTGCAAAGATCAATGTGTCCTTCTAGCTTTCTTCATGCTCAATCTTCTCCCACAAACCTCATGTATGACTGCCTCAAAGGTGAGAAAAAATCATTCATAGGAACAATTACCTGCAAAACACACCATCTTAGACTAGATCCTGAACTGAAGAGGGAGACAAACGCTACAAAGGACATTATCAGATCAACCAACAAAACTGGAGTATGCTAGTATGCTACTTAAAAATATTACATCAATGTTAAATTTCCTGACATTAATAATGGCGTTGTGGTTATGTTTAGAGGATTTCCTTTCTTGGGAAATATCCAAGTAGTGAGGACAAAAATTATGTACACATATTTGAAGGAGAGATAAAACAACAGCAACACCATGTTAACAACTAGAGCATCTCAGTCAAGGGTGTAAGTGTGTACTCTTCTTGTAGTTTATCTATTAAATTGAAAATTATTGCAAAATACAAAGTTTTAAAAAATTATCTGTAGATGTCAGCATGAGGTGAAAAGAAGGAATAATCTGCAGTTTTCTAACAGCTTACCTTTCACAAGGTGAGAAATCAATAAGTTGAACCCCCTGGTGGCTGAATCTCTGGATCTGTTTGAATTTCTCTCCGCCCCAGAGCGCAATGCCTCTTTGATGAAAGGTTGCTAGGTAGGTGCCCTTAGGAGACCAGCGCACATATGTCTCCGTCCATCTCTGTGGAAAGTGAGCACCAGCATGAACACAACAAAAAGCCATACACAGATTCCTTTTTCTACAACGAGCTTATCCCTCATACTCTTTTCACCAAAAATTTTACCATTCAATATTTTTACTGTGCAATGTCAGCTTTTAAAGTTTTATTGTTGTAAGAAAATAAAAAACACAGTATTTGCTAATTCAACATTTTTCACTTGTACAATTCAGTAAAACCAATTACATCAATCATGTGCAGCCATCACCAGTTATTACCCCTCATACTCTTAACTGAAAAACACAAGCCTGTTTGCTTCTCATGACTTATTTAAAGCTGAAAGAGGGATAAAAGTTGTTCTCAGAGACATAACTTCAAACCCTGGTGGTATAGTGGTTAAGAGTTTGGCTGCTGACCAAAAGGTCAGCAGTTTGAATCCACCAGCCGCTCCTTGGAAACCCTATGGAGCAGTTTTACTCTGTCCTATAGGGTTGCTGTGAGTCTGAATCAACTCGATGGCAGCGGGCTTGGTTTTTTTTTTTGCTCTTCTTTGAGTTTCTGATAGAAAAGAAGCTCCACTTTGTTAGGAAAATACAGGAGTGCCCGTATGGCAGCAAATACATACTGCTCTTTCTTCAATCGAGACAGGATCCTTTACGTCATTCCAGAATATGGAAGTACGATCTCCACTCTCAAAAATCACACTATACTGATCTCTGCATTCTGCCTCTTCAAGCCAATAGCGCAGGTTTCCCTAGAAAGAGAACCAAAGGTAAGGAACATAAGATTTTGTTAATTTTGACAAAAGAAAAACTTATTCACAGCTACTGCTTGCTCTTAGAGATATGGCAGATTCAGTCAGCATCTTCGACTTCCAAGGAATGCTTAACTCAGGCTAAGATAGCAAGTGTTTCTTCTAACCACTTACAAATTTTATACAACATACCAGGTCTTTGAAAGGTTGTTTCTCTGGAATATCCCATTCATCACTGATTGTCATATACCTGGAAAAGAACAGAAAATGTTTACTAACACACAGTAACAGTTAGAACAATAACTACTTCAGGAGTGGTTCTCAACCACAGGCAGTGTGACAATCCCTCTTCCTCCTCCTGGAAGTGATGGAAAGCACGTGTTTTTGATTGGTATGATGGGTAGAAGGGGTGCTATTGGCCAGGAGTGTGGGGGCCCAGGGTTGCGCATCAGCCTTGTAGTGACTCAAGCCACAAAGAAATGAACTACCAAAGGCCCACAGCACCCCACTGAGATACAATAAGCCATCATGAACATAGGGGTGTCCGGATTCTCAGGGCTGAAGTCTGAACTCACTTGTCAAAATCAGTGAAGAGGTTGACCCTGAAAGTGTGCTGCTTATCAAGCTTGTAGCCATCAGCATTCTTCACAGCATCCAAGGCATGGGCAGGAGACGCATACTCCAGGAAAATGTACCTGAAATGAGAAAAAGAGAAGTTTGCAAACATGCAGACTATGAAATTAAGCAGGTCATGCTCTACACACAAAGCTTTTCCAAAAAAGAACCCTCACATCAGTTTTAAACACTGTAAAGAACCTCTGACTCACCCTACTGCAACGTTTTCCAAGGCAAACTGAGTACAAATTCCTAGAAAAACAGTTCCCTAAACAAGATTAGGAAACCCTGGTGGTGAAGCAGTTAAGAGCTATGGCTGCCAACCAAAAGGTCGGCAGTTCGAATCCACCAGGTGCTCTTTAGAAACCCGATGGGGCAGTTCTACTCTGTCCTATAGGGTCATTATGAGTCGGAATCGACTCAACAGCAACAGGTTTTGTTTTGGTTTTGGAAACAAGAATAAAAACCCTAACCGGAAGGTCAAGTCCCCAACTGCACAGTCGTAAATTATAGAAAATTAATCAAAATTTTCGTTATCCTGACTATGGTAATGGTTTTACAGACATATACATGTATCACAAAGGGTGCCCCTACCTAGGATGTATCTTGTGTCAATAACTGCTCTGATGGCAGAAAATTTAAATATGACGCTCTGATTTCTCAACAATTTAGCAGACAGCTTGCAACATGGTAATTCAAGAACCACACTGCAATTTTCTTCTCCTTCTATCTCAGGACCCTGGGACCAAATCACTGCTCCTTAAAGTTTCCAGCTAAGTGTGGCTGGAAGAAATGAACAAGGCAGAACTGCCATACTAAGACATGTGCAGTGAGCTTCTGCCAACCTACGTGATAATTTCATGATGTGACAGATACACACGTGCAGTCTCATGACATGTCAGATATACATGTGTGGTAATCTGATGGTGTGTCAGATACATGTGTGATGGTCTCATATGTCAGATACACAAGTAGTAATCTCATGTGAGATACACATGTGGTAATCTCATGATGTGTCCCAGATACACATGCAAGAATCTCACTATGTATCAGATACCCAAGTGAAGCACAGGTGGCCCTTAATTGGTTGGGGAGCACTACTCACCCCTTTGTCTTTCCATCCTCTTCTGGGTAAAAGTCATTTGTGATTTTCCCAAACTTGGAAAAGATCTTGTGGACGACGTTTTTTAGTTTCTCAAGACGGTCAGGTCCCACCTGAGGAACATTGTCCACTACAATCACCGAATCGATTCCATCTGCCTCCTGTGGCCGATCTTTGAGAATATCTCCCAGTAACTCTGCACAATGAAGGGATTGTCAAATGATTTTCTTAACGAAGACAAAAATACATTAACTTAGCACATTAAACGAAATTCCAAGAAGCAAAAAATGAATAACCGATCTAAATGTTTTCTCTGTGAATAAAAGTTTGCTTCAGGACTTTAAACATAAAAGAATTCAGAAGCTATGAACTTTTCACATTCTCCCTCTCACGGCAAATTATAAACACCATCATGACATGTCAACTGATTCCTGGCAATAGTGGAAAATTTGGAAAGAACAACAATAAAAAACAGACTTTTAATAATGCAAAATGCAAACAAAGAGGAAAATCTTAAGACTATCTTCTACTAGATCTCTTAAAGGTCACTAAGTTTCAAGTCTTCTAGCAACCTTTAGGCACAAATCACATATGTCAACATTTTAAGAGTCCAAAACTGACTTTTTGCAAGATTTTAGTAAATAATTAAATATTTAGCCGCTAAATACATTCATAGGACTTTTATTTTAGTGAATACAAATTACTAGAAATTACCCAGGAGAAAAAAGAAATCTCTCTTTAGTGAATTGAGATAGCAAATAATTCAAGGCAAAAGAAAGGTGTCAAAGACGTACTCCATTCTGCCACCCTTCCCCCCAGATCATGTTCATATTTTTCTAGGCAGTTGAACTAGATGGAATAAGGGGGAAGAAAAAAAAAAAGAGGGTGAGAATACTGCCTATGGTGATCTACCTCCAGTGTAAACAGCCCATCATCAGGTACTTTCTTCCACAAACAACTAGTTATCCAGAATTTTTTATCAAATAGTACCTGTAAGACACTCACATTAAAAACTGCCTTGTTTGAAGACAATGTCAGGGCATAGTCAATTAATTAAAACAACTGCTGCTCTAAACAACATTAGGGCAACAACAGGTATTTTAACTAGGAGACTAGAGAAATCTATAAGCTCCTGAGAGCAGGCTTGCCATAGTTTAATCATGAGTATTTTTTTCTTTCCTAGGGGCACATAAAATAATGGTGCATCTTACAAATGGTGGTGCCTGAAATTTAACGCACACGTTTACGGATAGTAGATCTGTTAGAACAGTGCTTGGGACACAGCAGCCAATGTGTTAATTAGTATTTCCATTACTACACTCAAAATATGTTATGTTCATGTCACCTGATTTTAAAATTAAGATCACAGAACCCAAAACTTAATTTGAGAAGTATCCAAACTTCTTAAAACTATTTCATTTCCATAAGATGGTCAATTGGAATAAGAAAAAGGGAAGGAAAGATAGGTGTTAAAACGGGAAAAGAAACATATGAGAGGAAAAACTCCAACAGGCCAGGGAAGAGACTCTGCTGCTTTTGCCAGGTGGTGCCTGCCTTGCCCTGTTATCTGGGTAGTGCCCACAGAAATGTTCATGTGAGGCTAGTCTCGGGACTTCAGCCCTTTCAACCAGTAGAGCTCCAGCACCAACAGTAACACCCGGTGGGCTGGTGGAGACAGACACAGGAGGTTAAATTGAGTATCAAATGAAATAAAGCAAATACCATCTTTTTAATATAAATTCTGTACAATTAGTAAGCTTGCCTATAAAACCAAAAACCCCACTGCTGTCGAGTCGATTTCGATTCACAGTGACCCTACAGGGCAGAGCAGAACTGCCCCACAGGGCTTCCAAGGCTGTAATCTTTATGGAACCTAGATTGCCGCATTGTCCTCCTGTGGATCGGCTGGTGGGTTCGAACCGTGGACCTTTTGGTTAGCAGCCGAGCACTTAACCTCTGTGCCACCAGGGCTCCTTAGAGCTGTAAAATTACAAGTCACTGGGTTAGTAGGCTAGGAGCTAGAGCAGAAAGACATCCTCTAAGGTGGCCATCAAAGTAAACTCATTAGACGGAACTGCATCAGCAAATGAGAGTGTAAGGTAATATTTAAACAGCAGCTGAAGAATAACGGCTTGTTACTCATACACCTATTTGTTCTGGAACCCAATTATTACTTTAACTTTTTATCACAATCTTAAGAATTTCAACAAGCTGAATATGATAGATATCAGAGAATATTCTTTGTTGTATTTCATTCTCAAAAGTTACTTAAGATGAACACTCTCTGCTTTTGCATGTGTTTGAAATTTTCCAAAATTAAAAATTAAAAAGGTCTTTTAAAAAGGGGGGGGGAAAACTTTAGTTTCAGGAAGCAAACTTGTTATGAACAATTCATAATTAATCCTGACACCTTTGTGAATACGGAAAATGCTACGTTAAAAAAAAAACCTGCCACCTACATTTCAAAGCTAAAATTGAGACCAATCAAAAAGAAAAAAAAAGGGACTCAGGGAGATAAGAACCACAGCAGTGCTAGACTGCCTCACTACAGAAATCGTAGTCAATCCTTGGGTTACTGTTAAAGCCATTCACCATCTAATTAAATGGCCTGTTGAGCCTAATTGGAATTTACAAGGCTCATAATAAAAAGTTCAGCTTTTCGACAAACTGTGGACTCCTTTCCACAATCTTCAAATGTCTAGTTTATAAGAACCTGCCCATATATAGTAAGGAAATAAATGAAGTAACTACACAAAGAAACACATTTCCTCGATCATTACCAGCAGAAGCATCTGGTTACTCTCACTTCACGGATTCCCAATCTGGCTCCAGGAAAAAACAGAAAGAAGCAATTCTCAAAACTGAATAGCATATATAAAACCAAACCAAACCCAACCTGTTGCTGTCGAGTCGATTCCGACTCACAGCGACCCTATAGGACACAGTACAACTTCTCCACAGGGTTTCCAAGGAGCTGCTGGTGAATTCAAACTGCCCACCTTTTGGTGAGCAGCCTGAGCTCTTAACCACTGTGCCACCGGGGCTCCAGCAAATATAAAGGAAGATAATATTTAGTGAGCTAAAAAAGAAGACATTTAGAGAACACCAAAAGCAGTTGAGAAATTAAACTGGAAGGAAGACTACGGACTAAGATGCAACTGCGGAAGAGTGCTCACCTGTATCAAAAAACGTTTAATGGCAAGACAAGTGCAACCAGCTAGTCTGCGGGGCACACGATCCTCTCCTCCACACAGTTCTTCACAACACTTGGTCCACTGTCAAAAGGACCAACACACTGTCTTATTCTGACATTTTACACCCTTCTCTGACACCCTGAAGAGCAGTTCTTCTCATAAAACACCGGATGGACTTGACTACTGACCACAACCAAGTGGACATAAAGAACCTGACAGCTCACTTGGCTTTAGTTCCTGAAGACCAGGTGCCTCACTGTATCAGCCTGGCAAGCTCTGTGCACATCAGGTTCACACTAGATCCCCAAGTACCTCCCAGAGAGGCAACTAGCCTGGCTGGCCTGTTCACATTAGCATCCTATGATTCCAACATTCCAATTCCGGAAACAAGTGCCACATTAGAAATCTTCTGTGAATTAGCTGGGCTCAACTAACGCTTTTAAAAAAGTTTCAACTGCAGAATAAGGTGGTGCTTTAAACATTGTGTTCTCAACTGCTAACTGAAACGTTGGCAGTTCGAGTCCACCCAGGGGCACCTCGGAAGAAAGGCCTGGTGATCTACTTCCCCAAAAATCAGCCACTGGAAATGCCATGGAACACAGTTCTACACTGACACACATGGGGGCACCATGAGTCGGTGTTGACTCCATGACAACTGGAACTAAAATGGTACTAACTAGATTTTAAATCAGAAAAACTGGTATGGTAAAAAGAACACTGGTCTGAACAAAGGAGTCTGAAGGACGTCCCAGCAACACAGCCCACAGTGAATTCTCAGCAACCTATTCCAACTCAGAACACATGTCCTCTGATAAGCAACTCCCATGCCTTCACCAGTTTGTCATGTTTCCTGCTTTTTAGGTTAGAATGTATTTTATGCTGTAAAGTAAAACATAACAAAATAATGGTGACAGTAGCTCTTTAAAAAAAATGCTTAAATTAAGAGTTGACAACTTTATGCCAGTTCCCTAACTTTTCTTCTTCGTTTCACTTGTTAGGAATCTATATAATTCTGACTCAATCTATGTGATCACAAACATGATATTACAAAAAAACCTATGTACCTTAACGTGTTAACATCTTAATTTCTCGGTGTATCAGTGGCTACTTCAACAGTGGTGTTTTACTTTCTCACATTTTACCATAAAGTAGTCAGTACATAGAAGGATCCATTGGTGAGCTCCCAGCTTGGAGAGTTAAAACGGCCAAAAGCAAACCAAAAAGAAACAAAAACAAATGTAATCAGTTATCAACAACTCTCAAACTGCAGAAATAATGCCTGTAAACCTCACCAAGGGAGGAAACCATAGCAAAGCAAGCTATAGCTGCTTGCTGTTGGGTGCCGTCAGTCCACTGCAACTCACAGCAACTCCATGTGACAGAGAAGAACTACCCCTTAGGGTTTTCTAGGCTGTAATATTTACAGAGCAGATCGCCAGGCCTTTCTCCTGTGGAGCTGCTGGTTTGGTTCGAATCTGAAAAATAACTTGCCAACACAAGGATGGTGGCCTGCCTCACAGACTTAGGAAAAAAGGTAACCAAAACAGGAATTTGGCAGGGTCTGCCTTGCACTGTCCTGCGAAGGAAATCTCCCGAGCCAGAAAACCCATGGGGCAGAGACACACCAATCCAGTTCTGCCACGATCTGACTTCCAATTCCTGCAGGGAAATGTCCACAGCCACCCTTACAAGTCAGAACCTGTGTCAACCCTGAGACACCTGGACCCGCACCTCTGAGGTCTTGCTCTTGGACCATGAGAAGTCACTTCAATAGACCGACCGAGGAGAGTGCTGCTTGGCTCTACCCTCAATGGTTACACATCAGTGTGAGCTGACACAGCCTCGTGTGTACATGCTGTCTGACAATCACCACCACCGCTTCCCAAATTTTTGGCTTTAACGCAAATGACAGGTTCCCTTCGTCAGAGACCTCCGTATCAGCCTATCCATTTAATTTCCCCCAAAGAAAGAAATGCCAAGCTCTCCTAGAAAAATTCAAGTACACACTGGTAACAACAGATGGGAGATGGTGCCACCTCCCTCGCATTTCTACAAACCTGGAACTTGGGCACAGACACGTCACGTGGCACCGAAACTTGTCATCTGAAGTTAACCTACTGTAACACCAGAGCCCAGAACCCCTCACTGAACCTTCTCAGTTGAAAGACCTCCTCTCTCTAGACTGGCCACAGGTCAGGGAAGAACAAGGGGCCGGGGACGCACCTTCCTCGCTCACGTCGTCCACGAAGTCCTCGGGGTCGCTGAAGGAGGGATCTTCCGCGTCACCATTCTCCACGGCGCGTGGCTCGGCCTCCGCCGAGTCCCCCTTGTACTCGCCGGCCTCTTTCGACGACGCCTGCGGCCGACTCTCGGCGGCCTCGGCTCGGGGCTCCTCCCGCACCGGGGGCTCGGGCTCCTCCTTGGGCGGCGGCGAGGGAGACTTGGATGAAACCGCCGAGGCGCCGGTGGCCGCGCCCGCCGCCTCGCTCTCCTTCTCTGAGACCACCGGTTCTGCCTTCGCTTCAAGCTCGGGCGCCGCCGCCGCCTCCTTCTTGGTCTCGGTCTCCGAGTCCGCCGCCTCCGGAGCACCTAGCCCCGCGGGCCGCGGCGGCTCCTCCTCGGGCTGCGGCTCGACGGCGGGCTGCTGCGGCCCCGGCTCAGCCCGTTCCTCGGCCGCTCCGGGGGCCGCCACGTTCTCCGCGTCCTGCATGAGCCCTGGCGCAGCCTCCCTCACCTCAGAGTCAGTCGCCGCCGCGCTTCCGAATCTCCCAGGCCGCACCGCGGATTCACCGGCGCCTACTCCCGAGCCATGTGCGAGCGATCTGGGCAGGTCGGCACCACCGCGCCTACGGCGGGGGTGCGTCCACGCCCTGACCCCATCTGAAGCGCTGGGAAGAACTCAGGATCGGAAGTGTGTTATCAGCGATATTATTAACATTCCCACGACGTGTAAGTGTTCAATTCCAATCCACTAAGTTCCCTTCGTCATTAGGTAAACTCATTGGGAGTTATAAGTACCCCCATTTGTGGTAGCGGATTGGTTTCACCCAATATGGCAGCCACTCCCTTCCTTCTCCCATCGGGTGTTTCGGTGAAGGACGGAACTACTTGTGGGGCCGAAAGGAGGTCTCGGAAAAGCATAGTGGGCGGAATTGTATGTAAATATAACTTGACTCAAAAATCAATACTAGAGAAAACCATAAAATCAACAAACAATGTAGGTTGTGATATCCTAGCTTTTAACTGGGCAAACCATATAGCTTACGTTACAAAACTCCCCTTCACATATCGGTTTTTAGACTCGTCTGCTGACCGGGCCAAAGAGCCGACGATTCCAAAATGAAATAAAATACGGTGTTAGCTAGATGCAGCCAAAACTACCACAAAGAAGATTTCTGGCCAAATACAAAAATTTAAGAGTTGCGTTAAGCGCTTACGCCAAAAGCACTGTAGCGGCCGTAACCCTGCCTTTTACCCATTCTGACTTTCACGATGGTTCGGTCCGCAGGAGACCATCGCCCTCCGACGCCGGAGAGGACCACGTGGTTTAGGGGCAGGGCCAGAGATTCGTGAAGAGCGAGGAAGCCGTGGACCGTCTGAAGAACAACGTGGAGCTGGAAGAGAAGAAGGTGTGCTCAAGTTTGCGGCAAGGGGCTGTCTTAAGTATTTTGTTTTTCTACAGAGTCGAGGTCGACCGCTGATTGTGGGATGTTTTCATCATACAGGAGTTCTGCAGCTGTGTAATACTAAGTTCGAATCCTCCGCCTGTCAACTCCTTAACCTTGGGCGAGTCACTGAGACTGTGCCTCAGTTATCTCACCTGTGAAGTGAGGAGTGCGTGGCTCGTGGAACCTTTTCGAACTGTACTCCTGCAGAAGGTGAATAAGTTTCACAAAAGCCCAAAAGAATCTTCTCAATTTCTAGTTTCAGCCACAGTTTTCTTAAATCATTGCCAACCCTTTTCTTCTAAAAGTGCTGAAAGATGAAACATCAGTGAACAAGAAGCATGTTGTTTGTATTTATAGTTTGGCAGCTAGGTGTTCCTTAGACAGGAAGGACTTATATGATGTGCTTCTGTTGCAGAATTAGGAAAAAAAAAAATCAGTTTTCATTGAGATGATTCTGACTCCCGGCAAGCCCATGCGTGTCAGAGTAGAACTGGGCTCCATAGGGTTTTCAGTGGCTGGTATTTTGGAAGCAGATCGCCAGGCCTTTCTTGCGAGGCACCTCTGGGTGGACTTGAACCTCAAACCTTTCAGTTAGAAGCAGAGCATGTTGACAGTTTGCACCACCTAGGGACTGCTTATAGCAGAGTAGCAACTTGTGACTCCTTTCCAGTGAGTGGACTTGTCATATTCTTTTTTGCAGGGAAAGTTATGAACATTCTCCTGATGCAACAAAAAGTCTTTACCATCTCTTAGTGTTTTAGAGATATAGTGGTTAAGAGCTAGGCTGCTAACCAAAAGGTCGGCAGTTGGCATCCACCAGCTGCTCCTTGGAAACCCAATGGGCAGTTCTACTCTGTCCTACAGGGTTGCTATGAGTTGGAATCGACTCGACAGCAACAGGTACAGTATGGGTGGTGTTCTAGAGGAGCCCTGGTGGTGTAGTGGTTAAGTGCGAAGGCTACTAACCAAAAGGTTGGCAGTTTGAATCCACCAGCCACTCCTTGAAAACCCTACGGGGGCAGTTCTACTCTGTCTGTAAGCCTTGCTATGAGTCGGGATTGACTCGACGGCGATGGGAGCGTTCTAGAAAGGAGGTTTGGTAACACAGTGGTTAAGCGCTTGGCTGCTAACTAAAAGGTTGGTGGTTTGAACCCATCAGCAGCTGTGCGGGAGAAAGATGTGGCAGTCTGCTTTCATAAAGATTACAGCCTTGCATCTGGGGTCTTAAAAGCTTGCAAGCAGCCATCTAAGATGCATCAATTGGTCTCAACCACCTGGAGTAAAGGAGAAAGAAGAACACCAAAGACACAAGGAAAGTAGTAGCCCACGAGACAGAAAGGGCCATATAAACCAGAGGCTTCATCAGCCTGAGACCAGAAGAACTAGATGGTGCCTGGCTACCACCAATGACCACCCTGACAGGGAACAACAGAGAGTCCCGGATGGAGCAGGAGAAAGGTGGGGTTCAGAACTCAAATTCTAGTAAGAAGACCAGACTTAATGGTCTGACTGAGACTGGAGGAACCCTGGAAAGCATGGCCCCTGGATTCTCTGTTAGCCCAGAACTAAAACAGTTTCCGAGGCCAACTCTTCAGACAGGGATTGGACTGGACTATGGGACATAAAGTGATACTCGTGAAGAGTGTGCCTCTTAGCTCAAGTAGATTCAAGAGACTAAACGGGCAGCCTCTGTCTGGGGGTGAGATGAGAAGGCAGAGAGGGTTAGGAGCTGGTTGAATGGACATGGGGAATCAGGTGGAAAGGAGGAGTGTGCTGTCACAGTATAGGGAGAGCAATTAGGGTCACATAACTGTATAAATTTTTGTATGGGAAAAAATTTTTTAAAAAGATTACAGCCTTGGAAACCCTACGGGGCAGTTCTACTCTGTCCTGTAGGGTCACTATGAGTTGGAATCGACATGACGACGATAGGTTTAGCATTCTAGACAGAGCACCAAGACCATCAGCAGCTCCACCACCCTGAAAAGTGAAAAGCACCGCCATTGCTGTTTAAATTATGTAAGCACCTACTACATGACGGGTGCTCTGTGTTGGGGATGCAGGTGGTGGGTAAAGCATGCTGTGTTAGAAGTACAGTGTAATGGGGCAACATTCATTAATTGAAAGCATCACAAAAGTGTAAAAATATGTCTGTGATTAAAAAAAATAAAAATTGTTGTTGAGTCCACTCCAACCCATGGCGACCCAATGTGTGTCAGAGTAGAACTGTGCTCCGAAAGGATTTTCAATGACTGATTTTGCGAAATCACCAAGTTTTTCTTCTGAGGGCCCTCCAGCCTTCTGGTTAGCAGCTGAGCATGTTAACTGCTTGCACCATCCAGGGACTCCACATCTGTGATAAGTTCATAAAAGTTTTTAACACTCCTCCAAAAAGTAGAGCCAACATTTGTAGTAACTGTTAAATGGGAGACTATTTTGTCCTGTAAGCCTTCATCTTAAGTGAGAATAACAGCACAATTAGAAGAGCGTAGTCAATGTCACTTAAATGTGTATGTAAAAAAAATTTTTGAAATGGCGTATCTTTGGCTATGGGTATTTTCACCAAAAAAAAAAAGTTGAGAATTTAGAGGGTTAAAATGTTGTGGGGTTGTTAACCAATGTCATAAAACAGCATGTGTGTTACTGTTACATGAGAAACTATCTGTTCTGTAAGCCTTCACCTGAAGTACAATAAAATATTAAAAAAAAAAAAAAGTAGAGCCTAATTCTGCTTATAATGTGGATGGATATGGTCAACAGCTTCTAATGAATAGAATGTGGCAGAAGTGATGCTAAGTGACTTCCAAGTCTATGTCACAAAAAAAGCTTCCATCTGACTGGCTGTCTTGGATCACTGGCTCTGAAGCAAGCTAGCCACCATGTTCTGAGGACACTCAGGCAGTCTGTGGAGAAGCCCACATGTGGAGGAACTGAGGCAGCCTACCGACAGTCAACACCAAATTGCCAGGTGTGTGAAAGAGCCACCTTGGAAACAGATCCTGCAGTCCTGGTTAAGCCTTTAGGTGACTACAGTGTCACAGGAGATCCTGGGGTAGAAATATCCACGTACGCTACTCCCAAATTCCTCACTTGCAGAAACCACAAGATAAGGTTTATTGTTTTAAACCCTAAAATTTGGGGCAATTTGTTATACAATTGATAACTAATACAACAGATTTATATATGATAACATGATTAGCTCCAAAGACATTAATTTTCTTAAAGATCAAGTTGCATATTGATATGGACAGCAGAATACCAATTAAGGAAAATGCACAAAGTTACATTATAAGTATCATATGGATAATATAGATGAATATGTAAAATATATAGAAAAAAACCTGGAAGGATGCCCACTAAACTGAAAGTGGTGGATGAAAGTGAGTGAGATTGGTGGTGTGTTTCAAAGAAAAAGGTTAATTATAGGATCTAGGTGGTGTGTTTGTGAGTGTTGACTGTAAAACTGTGTGGTTGAAAATTTCTATAATAAACTGTTACGGGGGAAGGAGTCAAGTCAGCTTCAAAAGACCCCCACTGAGACAATTTGTGCCTTAAAAAGTATTTTTTTTACTGCAATTGATGGACATATGTTGAAATCTGTGAGTTCATAATACTAGGGAAAAATCTTGTTCATCACAGTTGAATATTGGAACATCTCATTCTGAAAATAAATGAAAACGCAAGCAAAAAAAATTTATCTTGCTTTTCTTCTCTTGCCTTTATGTTTCAGGATAACCAAATAGTTGGTGAGCGGAAGTTTTTGTTTTATAAAAGAATTCTAGCTAATTAGTACCGAAGGATCAATAAAATTAGAAAAGCAGGATTGTGTAGTGCTTATAAAATAAAGAATCTAGGCAATGGTCCTGAAAGACTGCTGAATCTATTATGTGTTAGGCTGACAGGAAACAGTAATGGATGGTTCAGGATGACACTACCTGAATTTAAGGCTGTAAATTTCCCTCTAAGCACTAGCATCCCTAAAATTATGATATGCAGTGTTTTAGGTTCAGAATGTTTTCTAATTTCCATTATGATTTCTTCCTGGGCCAATGGATTATTTAGAAGTATGTTGTTTACTTTCCAAATGTTTGGGAGTTTTCCAGATATGTTTCCGAAATTGGTTTTGAGATTAATTCTGTTGCAGCCAGAGAACATACTTTTTATGATTTCAATCCTTTTTTATTTGTTTTATGGCCCATGTTATGGATTGAATTGTGCCCCCAAAAATGTGACATAAATCCTAACCCCTATGCTCTTGGATAAGGAGCCCTGGTGGCAGAATGGTTAAAGCTCCCAGCTGCTAACCGAAATGTTGGCGGTTTGATCCCATCAGCCAGTACATGGGAGAAAGATGTGGCAGTTTGCTTCTGTAAAGATTACAACCTTGCAGAAGGCGACAGGAAAGCTGGTGATAGGGAACCCAAGGTTGAGTAAGGACAGTGTTGACATGTAGTGGGGTTGTTAACCATTGTCATAGGACAGCGTGTACTGTTTAACGAGAAACTATTCTGTAAACCTTTATCTAAAGTGAGAATAGCGGCACAACTGGAAGAACATAATTGATGTCACTGAATTGTGCAAGTAGAAATTTTTGAAATGGTGTATCTTTGGCTATGTATATTTTCACCAAAAAAAAAGGTCGAGAAGGGAGAATGTTGACATGTCGTGAGGTTGTTAACAATGTGTACTAACTGTTTAATGAGAAACTATTTGTTCTGTAAACCTTCACCTAAAGTACAATTAAAAAAAAAAAAAAAGATTACAGCCTTGGAAACCCCATAGGGCAGTTCTTCTCTGTCCTACAGGGTCTCGCAGAATTGACTTGATGACAATGGGTATACCCTTGGATGTAATCCCATTTGGCAGCAGGGTTTTCTTTGTTACGTTAATGAGGCCATACCAGTGCAGAGTGTGTCTTAAGTCAATCACTTTTGAGATATAAAAGGAGCAGATCAGGCACCAAGGGGAAGAAGCACAAAGGGGGAAAGATCAATACCATGTAGAGATCACCAAGAAAGAGAAGCTGAAAGAGACAAGGATTTTCCCCCAGAGTGGACAGAGAAAACCTTCCCCTAGAGCCAGCTGCCTAAATTCGGACTTACAGCTTCCTGAACTGTGAGAAAATAAGTTTCTATTTGTTAAACCACTAACTTGTATTTCTGTAACAGCAACGTTAAGAAACTAATCGTGTATATATTCAAGGTCAATATACAAAAATCAATCTATTTCTACATACTAGCCAAAAAACAATTGAGAAGTGAAAATTTAAAAATAAACTTACCATAGCATCAAATAATAAATTCTGGTTTCAACTCTGACATATAAACAGCCTGGAAGTTGTCACAACAAGAAAAAAGCGGGACAAACAGAAAATCAACGACTTTTCTTAAATCCTTCAGGAAATTGGAGTCATAGGGCAAATCAAAACCCAAATTCATTGCCGTCGAGTCAATTCCAACTCATAGCAACTCTATAAGACACAGCAGAACTGCCTCATAGGATTTCCAAGGCTGTAATCTTTACAGAAGCAGGCTGCCACATCTTCCTCCTGCAGAGTGGCTGCTAGGCTCAAACCTACAACCTTTTGGTTAGCAGCTCAGCTCTTAACCACTGTGCCACCAGGGCTCCTTCCTAGGGCAAACTACTATCACAAAATCTGGAGAGACAGGAATACAGAGAATCGCAGCCAAGATCAGCTTATCTGAAGCAGAAACTACTGGAAACAAAAACTGGTAGGAGCACTTAAATGGTACTTTTGATGAATAGCTAGGGATAGAAAAAGATTAAAAAAAAAAAAAGTATGACAAATACAAAACAGCTACAAACGCAGAGTAGATATTAATCCAACTATATCAATAATCCTTTTAAATGTGAATGGTCTGAATACACAAATTAAAAGACAGAGACTGTCAGAATGGATAATAAGACCCAACTGTATGTCATCTACAAGAAACCACTTTAAATATAAAGACACGTGCAATGGTTAAGCGCTGGGCCGCTAACCGAAAGCTTGGCGATTCAAACCAACCAAGGGCTCCATAGAAGAAAAGGCCTGGGGGTCTTCTGTAAAGAATACAGCCTAGAAAACCATATGGGGCAGTCCTACTCTGTCACATAGGGTCTCTGTGAGTTGTAATTGACTCATCAGCCCACAACAACAGATTAAAAGTAAAGGGATGGAGGGAGAAAGGTATACCATGCTAACACTAATCAAAAAAAAAAGCTGGAGTAGCTATGTTAATTTCAGACAAAGTAGACTTCAGAGCAAGAAAAGTTATCATGTGTAAAGAGAGGCATTACATAATAATAATGGAGTCATTTCTCCAAAAAGACAATCATTAACGTGTATGCACCTAAAACAGAGTGACAAAATACGTGAAGTGAAAACCCACAGAACTGCAAGGAGAAGCAGACAAATCCACTAGTATGGTTAGAGACCTCAACACACTTCTATCAGTAATGAACAGATCCAGCAAGCAGAAAATCAGTAAGGATGTAGTTGGATTGAACAATACCGTAAATCAGCTGGACCTAACTGACATCCAACAACAGCAAAATACACATTCTTCTCAATCTCAGATGGAACATTCACCAAGATAGGCCTCATGCTAGGCCATAAAATACTCCTTAATAAATTTAAAAGTGTAGAAATCAAAGTATGTTCTCAAGCCACAGTGGAATTAAACTAGAGATCAATAACAGAAAGATAACTAGAAAATTCTAAAATATTTGGAGATTAAACAGCACATTTCTAAATAACACATGGGTCAAAGAAGAAGTCTCAAGAGAAAGTATTTTGAGCTAACTGAAAATAAAGATAAGACATGGTATTTAAATTAATGCACTTCCAATCGAAAGCAAATTCGTTTTTGGATGTCAACAAAGTGATTTCCTAAAATGTATGTGGAAAGGCAAAAGACCCAGAATAGCCAACACAATACTGAAGAAGAGGAGAAAAAAGTAGAAATACTGACAGTACTTGACTTCAAGGCTTGTTATAAAGATATAGTAATCCGGATAGCATGGTATGAGTGAAGGAACAAATAGATCCGTGGAACAGAATAGCCCAAATATAGGCCCACACAAATACAGTAAATTGATCTTTGACCAAGAAGCAAAGGCAATTCGATGGTGAAAGGATTCCAATGAATGGTGTTGGAGCAATTGGACATCCATATGCAAAAAAATGAATCTAACCACAGACCTTACACTTTTCACAAAAATTGACTCAAAATGGATCATAGACATAAATGTAAAAAAAACTGTAAAACTTCTAGAAGATAACATAGGACAAAATCTAGATGACCTTGGGTTTGGTGATGAGTTTTTAGATATAATAGCAAAAGCAGGATTCATGAAAAAGAAAATGATAATTTGAACTTTATTAAAATTAAGAACGTCTACTTTGCAAAAGACAATGTTAAGGATGAAAAGATAAGCCACAGACTGGGAGAAAATATTTGCAAAACACATAACTGATAAAGGACTTGTATCCAAAATACACAAAGTACTCTTAAAGCTCAACAATAAGAAAACAAACAACCCAGTTCAAAAATAGGCAAAAGATCTGAACAGACACCTCAACAAAAAAGATATACAGGCGGCAAATAAGTATATGAAAAGATGCCCAACATCTTATGTGATCAGAGACATTCAAGTTAAAGCAACAATGAGATACCACTACACATCTGTTGTTGTTGTGTGCTGTGAAGTCCATTCTGACTCATAGAGGCCCCGTATGACAGAGTAGGACTGCCCCATTAGATTTCCTAGGCTGTAATCTTTACGGGAGCAGATTGCCAGGTCTTTTCTCCTGCGGTGTGGCTGGTCCGATTTGAACTGCTGACCTTTCAGTTAGCAGCTAAGCCACAACTCCTTACACAGCTATTAGAATGGCTAAAATTGAAAAAACTGACAATAACAAATTTAAGGATGCAGGAACTCTCATTCATTGCTACTTTGAATGCAAAATGGTACAGCTACTTTGGAAGACAACTTGGCAGTTTCTTAGAAAGCTAGATGTAGTCATACTATACCATCCAGCATTCATGTTCCTAGATATTTACCCAACTGAGCTGAAAACTTATGTCAACGCAAAAACCCGCACATGGATGTTTAACCCAGGTTTATTCATAGCTGCCAAAAAACTGGAAGCAATCAATATGTCGTTCAGTAGGCGAATGGATAAACAAACTGTGGTTGTTTATTATTCAGCAATAAAAAGAAGTGAGCCATCAAACCATGAAAAGATATGGAGGAACCTTAAATGCATATTGCTAAATGCTTTTTCCACTTAATATATCAAGCTCATTCCACATCAGTACATATAGAACTGCTGCATTCTTTTTAACCACAGTGTGGCTTGTCAATAACTCAGAGACATGTTGGTGTTCTTTACATACAAATTAAATGCACTCGTTTGAGGGAGACAGTCAATAGGCTATTGTCAGTAAAGGTAAAAGCAATATTTATTTGAGAGGAGGAGAGGAAAAACTGCAGTCTAGGAACAGTGAATCTTGGTTTACATATTTTGGATAAACTGGAACTCTGATGGTACAGGTGGTTAAGAGGTTGGCTGCTAACCAAAAGGTTGGCAGTTCTAGCCCACGAGCTGCTCTGTGGAAGAAAGACATGGCAGTCTGCTTCTGTAAAGATTACAGCCTTGGAAACCCTATAGGATAGTTCTACTGTGTCCTATAGGGTTGCTATGAGTCAGAATCGACTTCAAGACAATGGGTTTAGGGAAGATGTTATCAGTTTGATCATACTGGAGTAGGTTGGATGGGTCCTAATCCTACATGACAGGTGTCCGATAAAAGAGAAGAGGCCCAGAGACAGGGAGACAGAGGAAGGACACCATGTCACACTGCAGCTGCAAGCCAAGGAACACCTGGGGCTGATATTTGGAAGTAGATCCCCAGGCCTTTCTTCCTAGTCCATCTTAGTCTTGCAGCTCTGCTGAAACCTGTTCAGCACCACAGCAACACGCAAGGCTCCACTGACAGATGGGGTGGTAGCTGCGCTAAGGTGCACTGGCTGGGAATCGAACCAGGATCTCCCTCATGGAAGGTGAGAATTCTGCCACTGAACCACTGCTGCCCTCTAATCAAGCCTAGTTCTTTGATTTGACCCATTGCCAAGATAGGATGCTGCAGCTAACTTACAGAGTCCGTCAGGATCCGAACTGCTGTCAAATTCCAAGAGAATTTAAGTAAGTCCTGGCAGCAGACAGCATGAGAACAAGCTCCTTGTCTCCCTGGCTCTTACTCAGCGGAGAATTAGCATGGCCTGTTGCTGTGCTTCCAGAAGTAGTGTTTAAATTTCCATCAAAATCCTTCTTTTAAAACTTAAATTTATTTTAAGGTCAAATTTATAGTACGCATGAGATCATGAGTTTGATGGGCTAGTTGTATTTTGATTCGCATGAGCATAAATATGTAAGTATTAAAATAACAAACCGTCTGCCTCATAGCACCTTTGGGAAGCCTGATAAGCGGTGAGAGTGAGGCCTCCTGAGTCTCTGAGACGTGGGCGAGGGTCTAAACTCCATCCTTTACTAGCCAGATGTTGTTAGGTGCCTTGGAGTCAGCTCTGACTCATAGCGACCCTATGTACCCACCCACTGCTGTCAAGTTGATCCCGACTCATAGCCACCCTGTAGGAAAGGGTGGAAATGCCTCATAGGGTTTTCAAGGCTGTAGTCTTTATGGAAGCAGACTGCCACATCTTTCTCTCTCAGAGGAGCTGGTGGGTTCAAACTGCCAACCATTTGGTAAGCACTCTATGTACAACAGAAGGAAACATTGCTCCATCCTGCGCCATCCTCACAATAGTAGGTATATTTGAGCCCATTGTTGCAGACACTGTCTGTCCATCTCCTTGAGGGTCTTCCTCTTTTTCGATGATCCTCCAGTTTACCAAGCATGGTGTCTTTCTCCAGGGATTGGTCCCTCCTGATAACAAGTCTCACCATCCTTGCTTTTAAGGACATTCTGGCTCGATAACCTTGGGTAAGTTACTTAATATCTCTAAGCCCCAGTTTCCTTGTCTCAAAAATGGGAATAATAATAGTACTTACCTGATAGGGTTGTAGAATATTTCAATAAGATAACATGGGTAAGTTTTGCCTTTATTTTCCTGCAAGCTTATGGTGAAATGGCTGACCAAGTTCTGAAGGATGAAATGGCATATGGTTTTCAAATGAGGCTCAAAGCTGGGAGGTGCCCATTACTGAGCCTGCGGAGCAGTAGCCGGGGTGGTGGAAACCCAGGATGGCCCTTGGGGATCCCAGGGTGGCAGGATCTCTAGTAGTTGCTGCCCTGGAGCCTCAGCAGTGTCTCTGGAACCAAGTTGGGCTGGAGGGGACTGACGTATGATGTGAGGAGAGACCCTTGCTCCACACCTCACCTCCACAACCTGGAGCAGCCTGGGTGGGTTTATCAGCATCTTGGCCCAACCTCAGTGACCTAAAGGACCTTCGCTAAACTTTCTGGATCACATAAGTCTCCACATGACACCCTTCCCCAGAAAAATATGTGAAATTGAATTTCTTCTCAGCCAAATGAATGGAGCCTTATCAGATTTATTGCGATTTAGAAAAATAAAGAAAAGAGACTTTTAACATCTAATTCATGCTGGTTATACATTTAAGGAAGGAGCCCCGGTTGTGATACAGTTAAGTGTTTGGCTGCTAACCGAAAGGTTGGTGGTTCAAACCCACCCAGTAGCACCATGGAAGAAACATCTGGTGATCTCCTGTAAAGGTTGCAGCCTAGGAAGCCCTATGGGGCAGTTCTGCTCTGTTACATAGGGTCACCATGAGTCAAAAATGGACTCAACGGCACCTAACAACAACAACACACATTTAAAGTATGTCACCCGGCACACAGTAAGTGCTCAATAAATATTAGCCATTATTAGCTCTGAGGTCCCGAGGTGACACCAAATGTTTCCACTCTACTGTTAACCTAAAGGTTGGTGGTTAGAAACCACCCTGTGATACCATGGAAGAAAGGCTTGGTAATCTACTACCATAAAGATTACAGCCAAGAAGACCCTATGAGCAGTTCTACTCTAACACGGGATTGGCATGAGTTGAAATCAAAGGCAGCTAACAAGGGTAACAACAGTATTAGCTCTGGTAAACTGTTTTTGGATATACGTATCCATCTCAGCCTGAACTCAGACACAGTTGTGGGGCTTGTGAGAGACACACCTCCTTCCCGTCATGGCCCTGAAAGACAGACCCCAGAGTCTTTCCCCAAAGTCTTCAATGGGCTTTCTAGAGGAGGAATGGAAAGCGCAAAGGCCCTGAGGCAGTGAGAGGAGAAATTTGGCAAGTGTGAAGAAAGAAAACAGGTCTCACAGTTGGAGGGCAACGAGGGGAGAGCAGTAGAACTGACATCAGAGATGGGCAGGGGTCAGAAGATGTGGAGCCTTGTAGATGAACTAAGGAGGAATTCTATTTTTCTACCGTGTTTGAATTTTTTTACAGCAAGCTTGGATTCTGTTTAAAATTAGCAAAAGCAAGTTAAAATATGGAAAATGAAATACAATCAAGAGCAAAGCTTTCTCATACCATTTAAGTAACTACGTATTATCTGACTTCTGTCATGAGGCCTCAGAACTTTCTAGAAAATTCTGGTCGATGACAATGCTGGGAAAGCCAGGAGAACTCTTACAAGGAAATGTCATGGAAGCTCCATGGACAAATACAAACTCCCTTAGGGACTGAATTGCTGGGCTGAGGGCTGTGGGGACCATGGTCTTGGGGAATATTTAGCTCAATTGACATAATATAGTTTATAAAGAAAATGTTCTACATTCTACTCTGGTGAGTAGCATCTGGGGTCTTAAAAGCCTGTGAGCAGCCATCTAAGATACTCCGCTGGTCTCACCCCTTCAGGGAAAATGAAGAAAACTAAAGACACAAGGGAAAGATTAGTCCAAAGGACTAATAGACCACAACTATTATGGCCTCCACCAGACTGAGTCCAGTACAACAGGATGGTGCTTGGCTACCACCACTGACTGCTGACAGGGATCACAAAAGAGGGTCCTGGGTAGAGCAGAAGAAAAATGTAGAACAAAATTCTAACTCAAAAAAAAGACCAGACTTACTGGCCAGACAGAGACTGGAGAAACCCCACGAGTATGGTCCCCTGGACACCCTTTTAGCCCAGTAACGAAGTCACTCCAGAGGTTCGTGTTTTAGCCAAAGATTAGACAGACCTATAGTACAAAATGAGACTAAAGGGGCACACCAGCCCAAGGACAAGGACTAGAAGGCAGGAGGGGATAGGAAAGTTGGTATTAGGGAACCCAAGGTCGAGAAGGGAGAGTACTGATATGTCATGGAGTTGTTAACCAATGCCATAAAACACTGTATGTACTAACTGTTTAATGAGAAGCTAGTTTGTTCTGTAAACCTTTATCTAAAGTTCAATTTAAAAAAAAGTAATCAAAGTTAAATGTGACTTTAAGTTTTCACCAGAAAATGTGAAGTTACGCTATATTTGATGTTTTCTTATTTATACTTTGACTGTTTCAGGCTTATTTCTATTACATTCTGTTGATCATCTGTCTATTCTTGCTTCAGTACCATTCTCCTCATTATTAAGGTGTGGATTACATTTGAACATAGGTCAGTGCTCTTGTGTGCCATCGAGTCAATTGCTAGTCTGTTATTATTCTTCCGTGCTTACCTATGTATTCTTTCACAATAGCTGTCAAGTTTCTTACCTCCTACCAAGACCATTACATTAAAACCTCATTATATTTACTAATTAATAGACAGTCTTCTTTTCCAAGAACATGGCCTCATTCCTCTCTTGTTTTATGTTCTACTTGAAAGCTTTGTAGTCATCTTCATATAGGTATGGTATATTTTTCTTATTAAGTTTATTTCTAGATATTTGTCTTTTTGTTGCTATTGTGAATGGAATTTTTTCATTATGTTTCCCCAGTCATTGTTGCCGGCATAATGTAAAAAAAAAAAAAAATTCTGATGGATGAGCCCTCAGGTCTGCCATGCCCACGTCATCTGGAGCAGCTCCTTCTATATCTACTTTCTATAGCAAGCTTCTCACTAAGATTGTGTTTGAAGACATGAATCTGTGGCCAAATGTAGTTTGAAAATGACTGTCTGTCATTCTGAGGTTGCCTTACCCATTGCAACCCTATAGGACAGAATAGAATTGCCTCATAGGGTCTTGTAGGCTGTAATCTTTACAGGAGGAGATAACCAGGTCTTTTCTCCCACGGAGCTGCTGGTGGGTTAGAACCACTAGACCTTTCAGTTAGCAGCCCAGCTGTTAACCACTGAGCCACCAGGGCTCCTACTAAGGTTGCCTTACCTCTGAGCAAAGCAAGGCCCTAGTCCACTCGCTGGCACTGAAAGCCCTTCTGCGTTCAGAAATCTTGGCAGACCTGGGGTGAGTGCACAGTGTTAGGGGCACCTGGTTCTTGTGTCCCTCTCCCTAACTGCTCCTTAGGAGTTTTTGCCACATGGGAAGCAGTATGGTACAGGAATGAAGAGTACAGCCTTTGGAGTTGGACGTTCTGAAGCCAAAGCTTGGTTTTCTCACTAGCTATGTAACTGTAGTCCTTGGATAGTGTAAATGGTGAATGCACTCGCTGCTAACCAGAAGGTTGGAGGTTGGAGTCCATCCAGAGGTGCTTTGGAAGAAAGGCCTTGGAATCTACTTTCAAAAATTCAGCCACTGAAAACCCTATAGAGCACAGTTCTCCTCTGACACACAAGGGGTCGCCATGAGTTGGAGTCAACTCAGTGACAACTGGTTCAGTCAGCTATAGGCTGAGGGCTGCTAGGGGGTGGAGTAGGGGGTCTAGATATGGACTGGGGACAGTTTTCCAGAGACAGGTATACCTGAGAGCTATTGGCAGCTACATTAGCTGGGCCACGGATGAGCCAGGGATCTAGAGGGTCTGGGTGGGGCAGCACTAGCTTCTGCTTCTTCATCTATTTTTTCACCCGTACAGTGGAGGTAGTATTGTTGTGAGATATTCTATACAGTTTGGCACAGTGTAGTTTTAGAAATAAGGAACCCTGGTCGCGCAACTGTTAATTGCTCAGTTGCTAACCGAAAACTTCGTGGTTTGAACCCACACAGTTGCCCCATGGGAGAAAGAGCTGGCAGTGTGCTTCTGTAAAGATTACAGCCTAGGAAACCCTATGGGGCAGTTCTACTCTGTCACATGGGGTCACTATGAGTTGGATTTAGAATTGACTTGCTGGCACCTAACAAGAAGTTTCAATGAAAAAGTTTTGTGTAGATACAATTTTCTTTTTTTGCTTAACATTGTGTCATCGATGTTTTTCCATATCACACAACGACAACAACAACATGTAGTATTCATAGTTGTAATTTTAAAAAATCATTGACTAAATACAATGTGGTATCCTGGATTAGATCCTGGAACAGAAACAGGGCATTAGTGGAAAAACAGATGAAATCCAAATAAAGTCTGGAGTTTAGTTAATAGTAATGTACCAATGTTAATTTCGTAGTTCTGGTAAATGTATGATAGTAATTTAAAATGTTAACATTAGAGGCAGCTGGGTGAAGAGTTTACTAGAACTCTCTGCACTACCTTTGCAACTACTTTTAAAATCTGAAATTTTAAAAATTACGAGAAGCCATGATTTCTGATTCTGAACTTCCCAGGGCCTTGGTCTTTTCATGGGTGAAGAGTGCAGGCTAAACGAACTGTTGTCGAGTTGACTTGGACTCATGGCGACCCCCCATGTGTGTCAGAGTTGAACTGTGCTCCAAGCGGCTTTCAGTGGCTGATCTTTCAAAAGTATATTACCAGGCCTTTCTTCCAAGGCACCTCTAGGTGGACTTGAATCTCCAACCTTTCGGTTAGCAGCCAAGAGTGTTAATCGTTTGCACCACCTAGGGACTCCAAAGTATGCAGGCTAAATTACGTGATGTCTGGTGTGATCCCTTTTCCTTTGAATCATCTGGGTGGGAATGTTGGAGGGAGTTAGAGTACCGTGCAAAGAAGAAAGAACTCACCTACAGATGGCGCTCTTGGCCCAACTTTTTCAGTTTGTGAAGTAAGGTTGCTTGTGTTTTTTCTTTTCTTTTTAAATTCCTAATACGTAGGAAGCTCAGGAAGCAAATTTTCTCTTGGATGATTTTCCCAGTAATTTCTCCAGGATATTTTACGTGAAAGGGCTGTCTCCAAGCCTGCAGCAACGGGCAAAGGAGTGAAGAGGAGAGATGGACTCAAAGGGTCAAATAAGGCCCCAAGTCATCCAAACTTTTCCCTTCTCTTTTAACACAACTACCTTCCTCTTAGTTTTCTTTCCCACTTTTTGCTTTAAGCCAAAGACGAACTTGCCTTTTTTCTCCTCTGATGTTTACCTTCTTCGAATGCAGTGGGAGCATCAGACCATTCTTATTCAAATCCCAGTTTTACCCCTTAAACATCCAAGGGAACTTGGGCAAGTTATTCATCTTCTCTGAGCCTCAGTTTCCTTAGCTGTGATTTAGGAAATAATATTGGAGTTATTATTCCCTCTCCTTGAGCATAGAGAATGTGACCCAGCTGGAGCTGGGCTCACAACTGCTCACAAGGACTCGCAAGGACCCATCAACTGTGTCCTGAGGTATAAAGACAATAGCTAAGATAATCTTGGAAAATATCTTTTAGGGAACCTTTCACATAAAGCCAATCAAACAGAACACAAAAGACTTTCTACTCTTATCTTTTTGTATTAGCATTTAGTGAATAGAAATTTGTTGGACCAATGAAGACCCTCCTGACTGTCATTACTGAAACCTGTACCAGTAATTGTTAAGAAAGACAATTCAAAATGTAGGATCACAGTTTCTAGCCAATCTGAATAGGCTACGCTTTCAATGGTTTTGCCCATTTGTAATGTTAATATATACCGATGAGTATGTAATGGTCTTTGGACTCGGGGCAGACATGGTTGTGGCAGCATGCTTGTCCGTTTTCCCATTCTTGCCTATTCTCTAATATTCTTTGGACTCGAGCAGACATGGCTATGGCAGCATGCTTGTCCGTTTTCCTGTTCTTGCCTGTTCTGTAATATTCTTTGGACTCAGGCAGACGTGACTCTGGCAGCATGGTTGTCCGTTTCCCACTTTTGCCATTTGTGAATATATGCCAAATAAAACTTTCTTTTTGCTTTGATAAACTTTGTGATGTTCTTCGTCTATAACAGCTGTAAAGTAGGTTAATGATACTCTGAAACTAGATTGTAGAATCCCCACAGGCAGGGACCATTTCTGCCTTGGTCCTAGCTGTGTCCCTGTGGTAACCAGAGCTTAGTTACCAGGCACTGTTATAAGCGTGAAGGTGCCCTGGTGGTGCAGTGGTTAAGTGCTTGACTACTAACCAAAAGGTCAGTGGCTCAAACCCACCAGCCGCTCCTCAGGAGAAAGATGTGGCAGTCTGGTTCCATAAAGATTTACAGCCTTAGAAACCCTATGGGACAGTTCTACTCTGTCCTTTAGGGTCGCTATGAGTTGGAAACAACTTTGTGGCAGTGGGTTTTTTGGTTTGGATGGCTATTATTCTCCTGGGCGGGGGGAGCCATTGAGACCCAAGCAACTGTGCTTGAGAGACCATGCTGTTAATCATGTACTTGTTAAGCGCCCTGGTGGCCCAACAGTTAAGCGCTTGGCTGCTAACCAAAAGGCTGGTGGTTCAAACCCATCGGCTCCATGATCTACTCTTGTAAAGATTACAGCCAAGAAAATCCTATGGAGCAGTTCTACTCTGTCACATGGGGTCACTATGAGTCAGAATCAATTAAAGGGCACCCAGCAAAAACAACAATGTGCTCTCCTGCCTCTCTGTTTCAGAGACTCGTGTCTTCAGTGGTCCTTTGTGAAGAGAGGGGATAAGAATTGGAAAGTGGAGTTTGGAATGACATATCCCTTCTACAGAAGGGAAGAATTTGGGGATGAGTTGAAGACAAATATATTTCTATGGAATTATGCCAAACACTGGCAAAGCTTACTGGGTTGGCCAGTAGTATCAGTAATTATCAAGATTGCTAAGATTTATTGAGCACCTACTGTGAGACAGGCACTGCTGTAAATATAAGCATGATCTCATTTACTGTTTCTAGGATCTTTCAGCATAAGAAAAGTATAGAGTAGAGACACAAGAGCCAAAACGATGGCCTCAAACATACCCACAATAATGAAGATGGCACAGGATCAGGCAATATTTTGTTGCATTGCACATGGGGTTGCCATGAGTTGGAGCTGACTCAACAGCACCTAATGACAACAGCAACAACACCAATTCACCTACAGCCAGATATTAAAATGTCAACATGTTATCGTATTTGCTGCAGACTTTCTTTCTAAGAAGAAGAAAAAAAGATGATGTGAAGTCCCCTTCATCTCTCTTCTAAATTCCATTTTCTCCCTGTCTTAGGCTGAGTTCTCCAGAGAAGCAAAACCAGTGAAGCGTGTATATATATATCCATACATACATATATAATCCCAAGATCAGCAGGTAAACTGCTAGCTCATGTCCCAAGAACAGAGGTCAGATGATGACAGGTCAGATGCAGGATCCAGAGTGACAGCCTTGCTGGAGCATCCATTTATATACTGGAGGCAGTCCACACCCCCAAGGAAGCTCCCTATCAGCTGATGGGCTGCTCATACCAGGTCTCATCATGGAGTTGATTACATCATTGCATAACTGCCAAACCACTGAGAATCATGGCCCAGCCAAGTTTGACACAGCACCTTCACCCTCACACTCCCTCTCTCCTCAGAGGAAACCACCATTTACCTATAAATAATGTATATAGTTTGCTATGTTCTTTATTGAAATTTTTATTGCTATAATTATAGATTCACAGGCAGTTGTAAGAAATAATATGCTTTGCCCAGTTTCCCCCAATGATGCAAAACTATAGTATATCCTAACCAGCATACTGACACTGACACAATCCACCAATCTTATTCAAGTTTCCCCAGTTGTACTCATTTGTGTGTATGTCTTTGCTGCTGTTGCTGGGTGCCATCAGGTTGATTTTTAACTTTCAGCAACCCCATATGACAGAACAGAACTGCCCCCATAGAGTTTCCTAGGCTGTAATCTTTATGCTAGCAGATCTTTCTCCCATAGAGCCACTGAGTGGGTTCGAACCGCTAACATTTTGGTTAGCGGCCAAGCATTTAACTGTTGTGCCACCAGGGCTCTTTGTTATGTCTTTAGATGTACATAAATAGTATACTATACATATCCTTGGGCAGCTTCCTTTTTCACCTGAAATGATGTTTTTAAGATCATTTCATCTTGGGGCATGCTTTCTAGTTCATACATTGGAAGAATATAGCACAGTTTATTATAAATTCCATATTGATAGAAAAGTAGGTTGTTTTACATTTTTGGTATTATAAATAGCAGTACAGTGAAGAGTCTGGTATTTGTCTCTGTGCACTGTCCTTCAGAGTGTATGGCTAGAAGTGGAATTTCTGGGTCATAGATATCTGCATCTTCTAGTTCATTAGACATTAACAAATTGTTCTTCAGAGTGTCTGTACTCATTTGCACACCCTTCTTCCTGCCGTGTGAGGAGGTTCCTGTTGCTCCTCCTCTCCTGTGCATGAAAGGATATCTTGTTGTTGTTTGCATTTGCATTTCCCTGGTGTAAGTAGATTTCTGATTTAAGCAGAAAATGCAATTATTGGAAGCACCTATAATCTTCAGGAGGGCTGAAAACCAGGCTCTGAGCTGTGCAGCTGGAAATGTGCAAATCATGCCACAGAGCTGGGCGGTGAAGACAACTCTTTTCCACGGCTGAGTACCAGATCTCACAGCTCACAGCCCTGACCCCGCCGACAGCACGCCCTAGATGCTGATGTAAGCCCGCAGACTCTACATCCCTTGGACCTGGGATGTGGCTGCCCAGGTGCTGAGAATTAGCACTGTAATGGCGGCCACTCTGCCTTCCAACACCAGCTTCCAACTTAAAGCTGGGGTTGGATGCATCTGGGAAATAGTGGGAAGAGGAGTCCTTGGATGATACAAACGTTTAAGTGCTCGACTATTTGCAGAAAAGTTGGTGGTTCAAACCCACCCAGAGGCACCTCAGAAGACAGGCCTGGTGATCTACTTCCAAAAGATCACAGCCTTGAAAACCCCATGAAACAGTTCTACTCTGACACATGTAGGGTCACCATGAATAGGAATCAACTCAACAGCGACTAACAGCAACAACATAGTGGGAAGAGGGACAGTGGTGATTCAGTGGTAGAATTCTCATCTTCCATGCAGGCGACCCACGTTCAATTTCCAGCCAATACACGTCATATGCAGCCACCAACCATCCGACAGTGGAGGCTTTGGCGTTGCTGCAATGTTGAACAGGTTTCAGTGGAGCTTCCAGACTAAGATGGACTAGGAAGAAAGGCTTGGTGATCTACTTCTGAAAATCAGCCAGTGAAAACTCCGTGGAGCACAACAGTCTGACCCACAACCGATCACAAGGATGGCGCAGGACCAGGCAGCACTTTGTTCTGTTGTTCATGGGATCACCATGAGTTGGGGTTCGACTCTACAACAGCGAACAACAACAACATAGTGGGAAGAGACTCTTCCCTGTAAGAAGGACAATTCCTTAAACATAGAAAGAGGCAGATGCTGAATGGCCAGAAAACAATGACAAATGTCCACTATACCTATACCAAACCCTAGTCTAGAACGGCAAAGCTATTGATTAATTTTAGACTTTGATAAATAAAGTATGCATGTAGTAATTCCTAGGGCAACCTATAAAAGACTAGAAAGAGTGTTTTTAGAGTAGCCACTAAAAGAATAGATATAGAGGGGGGAAATAGAATAAAAATAACCAGTAGTATCAGTTGCTGTTGAACTGATTCCAACTCATGGTGACCCTGTGTGTGTCACAGTAGAACTGTGCTCCATGGAGGTTTCAGTGGTTGATTTTTTGGAGTAAGATTGCCAGACCTTTCTTTTGAGATGCCTCTGGATGGACTCAAACCTCCAACCTTTTGGTTCGCAGCAAAGTGCATTAACTGTGTGTACCACCCAGGGACTCCAGAATAAAAATTAATCAATCCAAAAGAAGGCAAGAAAGAAGAGAAAAAGAAACCATCGCACACTCTGTTGTCAAAAAAAATTTTCCTCTAAAAACTTTATAGTTTAGCTTTTTATATAATTAGATATTTAATCCAACTGAATTTTTTACTTTTGGTGTACAATATGGTTCTAATTTTTATTTTTCATCAGGATAACCAATTGTATGAGTACTGCCATGGATTGAATTTTGTCCCCCAAAATGATGTGTTGTAAATGCTAACCTCTGTGCCTGTGGTTTTAATCCCATTTCGGAATGGGTTGTCTTTGTTATGTTAACCAGGCAGGATTATTGTAGGGTGTGTCTTGAGTCAATCTCTTTTGAGACATAAAAGAGATTAAACAAGGGAGCAGAGGAGAGATGGGGGAAGAGAGATGTCAAGCCACATGAAGATCACCCAGGAGCAGAAGCTCAAAAGAGAGAAGGACTTTCTCTAGAGCTGACAGAGTGAAAGACTTCCCCTCGAGTCGGCACCCTGAATTCGGAGTTCTAGCCTCCTAAACTGTGAGAAAATAAATTTCTGTTTGTTAAAGCCACCCACTTGTGGTATTTCTGTTATAGCAGCCTGTCTTAGTCATCTAGTGCTGCTCTAACAGAAGGACCACAAGTGGATGGCTTTTTAACAAGAGAAGTTTACTCTCTCACAGTCCAGTAGGCTACAAGTCCAAATTCAAGGCATCAGCTCCAGGAGAAGGCTTTCTCTCTCTGTCAGCTCTGGAGAAAGGTCCTTGTAATGCATCAGTCTTTCCTTGGTCTGGGAGCTTCTCTGCACAGGAACCTCGGGTCCAAAGGACGCTCTCTGCTCCCGGTACTGCTTTCTTGGTGGTATGAGGTTCCTACGTGTCTCTGCTTGCTTCTCTCTTTTATATCTCACAAGAGATTGCATTAAGATGCTATCTAATCTTGTCAACATCATCAGTATAACCTCATCACGGTGACAGAATTTACAACACATAGTAGATCACATATAATCTCATCGTAGTGATAGAGTTTATGACACATAAGGAAATCACATCAGATTACACAATCATACAACACTGGGAATCATAACCCAGCCAAGCTGACAGGTATTTTGTGGGGACACAACTCAATCCATGACAGCAACCAATGTCACAAAACAATTTGTGTATTAGTTGTTTAATGATAACTAGGACAGAAGTTTGGTACCGAGAGTGGGGTGCTGCTGTAACGGATACCTAAGATGTAGAGGTGGTTTTGGAATTGGGTAACAGGTAAAGGCTGGAACAGTTTTAAGGTGCCTAATAGTAGAAGTCCAGATTGCCTTAAAGAGACTGTTGGTGGACTTATTGGACATCAAAGGCAGTTCTGGTGAGGGCTCAGAAGGAAGTGAGGAGAACCAGAGAGAAAGTCTCTATTGTCTTAGAAAATATACATGGCGCCAGCAACAGAATGTTGCTAGAAATGTGGACAATAAATGTGCTTCTGGTAAGGCTTTAAAAGAAAATGATGAACATGTGATTGGACAATGGAGGAAAGGTGATGATTTTTATGCAATGGCAAAGAACTTTTCTGAATTATGTTCAAATGTTTAGTGGAAAGTAGAATTGTAAGTGATGAACTTTGATATTTGGCTGAGGAGATTTTGAAGCAAGATCTCAAAGGGGCCGTGTGGTTTTTCTTTGCTGCTTATAGTAAAATGCAAGAAGAAAAAGATGGACTTAAAAATGAACTGTGCAAAATGAAAACAAAACTTAAAGATTTAGAAAATTCTGTTGCACAAACTAAGGACATGTGTCCTAGAATTTTTGCTAAGGACATGTCTACACAGTCTTTTGTTAAAGATACTAAGCCTGTGTCATGGATTGAATTGTGTCCTCCAAAAATATCTGTCAACTTGACTGTGTCGTGATTCCCAGTATTGTATAATTGTGTACCATTTTGCAATCTGATGTGGTTTCCTTATGTGTTGTAAATTCAATCACTATGATCTAATAAGAAGGATTAGCTGCATTTATACTGATGAGCTATACAAGATTGAATAGTATCTTAAGCCAATCTCTTTTGAGATATAAAAGAGAGAAGCGAGCAGAGAAACATGAGAACCTCACACCATCCAGAAAGCAGTGCTGGGAGCAGAGCTCATCCTTCAGACCTGAGGTTCCTGTGCTGAGATGCTCCCAGACCAAGAGAAGACTGATGCATCACAAGGACCTTCTTCCAGAGCCGACACAGAGAAAGCCATCTCCTGGAGCTAATGCCCTGAATTTGGACTCATAGCCTACTGGACTGTGAGAGGATAAATTTCTCTTTGTTAAAGCCATACACTTGTGGTATTTCTGTTATAGCAGCACTAGATGACTAGGACAGCCTGTGACTGATGAATCTAACCAACTACCACAGCAGAAAACCCATCAGCTTAGACTGAAGGGGAAAGGGATAGGACAAACGGAAAGAAAGGTGTCTGCCTCTTGGGATTCTACAGGCAGGAAACAAACCAAAGGAGGTATATCTGCTGTCCTCCAAGAAAAGAAAAGGACCATGCCGGGAGCAATTCAGAGATCAGCAGAACCGTTGGAAGGAGCATGGGAAGCAGGGCTGCCTCAGTTTCAAAGGATGGGGCCACAGCCTAGGTTTCAAAGAGACAGATCTTCACCAACTCAGTTCCAGAGTGTGGGGCTGCCATTTATGAAGGAGAGGAGGATGGAACCACTGCCCAGAGTGGAGGGGGCAGGGCTGCCATGCCCAAGGGGCAAAAGATTGAGGCCTGCCTAGGCCCAGGGGATGGGGTTGCCACTCAGATGGACTAGGAGAATGGGGCCTCCCAATGCCGAAGGAGCAGTGTTGCCATCTCAGTGGGTCTGGAAGGTGGAGCTGAAGCCCAGGGCCCAGGGGCCTCCATCCAGAATCCAGAGAGCATGGCAAACACCCAGAATACGGAGGACTGGGCCCTTGTCCACATGGTCCCAAAGAACAGAGGACTATTTTCAAGACTTGAGAGCTAATGTAAATTGTTCTGCTGGGTTTTGGACTTGCTCGGTGCCTGTTATCCCTTCTTTCCCTCCAATTTTTCCCATTTGTAGTGGGAATGTCTACCTCATGCTTGTTCTACCACTGTACTTTGGAAATTTGTAGTCTAGATATCACCGGTTCACAGATGAAAAGGAATTTTGCCGCAGGATGGAATCCACCTAAAGTCTCTCCAATATTTGATTTAGATAATTCAGAAGATGCGATTTTGGACTTGGAGTGGATTGAAGACCTTCCGGATGATGGGATGGGGTGAATGTGTTTTACATGTGGCAAGGACATGGATTTTGGGGGACCAAAGGGTGGAATGTTATGGATTGAGTTATGTCCCCAGAAAAATATGTGTTGTATATCCTAACCTCTATGCTTGTGGTTTTAATCCCATTTGGGAATGGATTTTTTTTGTTACGTTAATGAGGCAGGATTAGTGTAAGATGTATCTTGAGGCACTCTCCTTTGAAGTATAAAAGAGATTAAATAAGAGAGCAGAAGAGAGATACCAAGCCACATGAAGATCACCCAGGAGCAGAAGCTCAAAAGAGGCAAGGCCTGTCCTCCAGAGCCACAGAGAGAGAAAAACTTCCCCTGTAGCTGGCATCCTGAATTCAGATTTCTAGCCTCCTAAACTGTGAGAAAATAAATTTCTGTTTATTAAAGCCACCTACTTGTGGTATTTCTGTTATAGTAGCACTAGATAAATAAGACAAGTACCACTGATTGAATAGTGTTTCCCAACTAACTGGAAATGTCATTCGTGTTATATACCAAGTGCTCAAAATATGGTCTGTTTCTGGACTGTCTATTCTGTGCTGCTTCTTTTTTTAGAAAATCTATTCGTTCTTACTTATTTTAAATATTATAGCTTAATAATTCCTTATATCTGGTAGAGAAAAGTTCCTCTTATCTTTCTTTTTCAAAATTGCTTTGGCTATTCTTGGTTCTGTACTTTTCCATATGAATTTAGAATTAGCTTACCAAATTCCATGGAAAATCACATTGAGATTTTTGGTTGAAATTGCATTAATCGTATACATTAATTTGGGGGACAAGTGACATTTTAAATATATTGCATCTTTTCATCTATAAACAAGTTCTAGGTCTTCATTTTTCTTAGGTCTTATTTTATGTCTTTCAATGAAGTTTTATAATTTTCTCCATAAGGACATATATCTTATTTTGGATTGATTCCTAGGTATTTGATAGTTCACTGTTACTGTGAATGAGATTTTTATTAAATGATACTGCTGGTTTACATGAACACTACTGATTGTTTTTTTTTTTTGAACATAAAGTTTATTCTGAGCAGTTTTCTACATGCATATAGGGAAGCCGTTTTGATTCCAGAAAAAGCAAATGGCTTGAAGAAGCTAGGTACAATGAGGCTTATAAACGGAAAAAGAGAACACCTTGTTAACTCAGAACTGAAGCCATTCCCAAAGCCGACTTTTCAGACAAAAATTACACAGGCCTATGAAACAAACAATAACACACATGGGGAACGCGCTTCTTATTCAATTAAGTCTACGAGACCAAATGGGCAACACCTGCCCAAAAGCAAAGATGAGAAGGCAGGAAGGAATAGGAAAACTGGACGAATGGGCATGGGGACCCCGTGGTGGAAAAGGGGAGTGTTGTCACATTGCGGGGATGTAACCAATGTCACAAAACACTATGAGTATGAATTTTTGAATAAAGAAACTAACTTGAGCTGTAAATTTCACCTAGCACAATAAAATTAAAAAAGAAAAGAAAAAGAGAGAGAAGGGGAGGAAGAAATACAGAAGATCAACCATTGGCTAGTATTAACGTGATTGATTGAACCCTGCCTTCCCCCCTTAAACACTTTGATTTTTGTATGTTGCTCTTGAATCTAGAAATCCTGCTGAATTTTCTTATTTAACAGTTAGTCTGTATTTTGCAGGGTCAGTCATATCATTGGAGCTGAGCAATAGTTGTATCATTTCTTCTCACCCTTTAGGCTTCTACTTTTTTATACTTGTCTTCTTGCATTGGCTAGATCTTTCAATACAGAGTTGAATAATATTAGTCATAGCAGGCATATCAGATATGAAGATGGTAGAGGACAGGCAATGATTCGTTCTGCTGTACACACCATGAGTCAGAGCTGACTCTACGGCAACTGGTAATGGTAGCATAGCAGGCATCCTTTTCTTGTTCCCGACTTTAAAGGAAATAATTTTAAAATTTAAGCATTAAATACAATGTTTGTTTGTTTTTACAAGATATCCTTTATTAGGTTAAGGAACCAAAATACCAAACCCGTTGCTGTCAAGTCAATTCTGACCCTATAGGACAGAGTAGAACTGCCCCACAGGGTTTCCTAGGCTATGATCTTTACTGAGGCAGACTGCCACATCTTTCTCCCTTGGAGCAGCTAGTGAGTTCAAACCACTAGCCTTTTGGTTAGCAGCTGAGTGCTTAACCACTGCACCACCAAGGCTCCTTTAGGTTAAGGAAGTTCTCTTGTATTCCCAATCGGCTAAGCGAGGTTTTTGCTTGTTTTGAGTCATAAAGAAGTTTGCTCTGTTGTTCTTTTTCTAACATCTAGAGGTAACCCCTTGGCTCATTAATTTTCACTCTTGTGTGTTTTCTAACCTGAGCATTCAAGAGTATACATTTCCCTCTAAGTATTGCTTTGTCTACTTCCCTTGAGTTCTGATAACACGTTTGTTGTCAGTTCCAGATAATTTGTCAGTTCATTACGAATTGTTTTAAATTCCCGGATATATAGGAGATTTTTGACTATCATTTTACTACTGATTTTTCATTGAAGTATGATTTACATCAGAAAATGGACATTTCTGTCACCCCACAAAATTTTGTCATGCCCTTTCCTGTAGGCAACCACCATTCTGATGTCTTTCACCCTAAATTAATTTTTCTTTTTCTGGAACTTCATGTAATTATGCCTCTTCTAGAATTTTATATAAATGGAAGCGTATACTTATTTTATGACTGGCTTCTTTTGCTCATCATGATGTTTTTGAGATTCATCCTTGCTGTTGTATCAATAGTTCGATCTTTTTTGTTGCTGAGTAATATCACATCCTATGAATATATGACATTTGCTTCTCCATTTTGCTCTTACCGACATCTGAATTGTTTCCAGTCTATGGTTATTGTGAATGAAGTTGCTATGCACCTACTTTTACAAGTGTTTTTCTGCAAATATACTTTCATTTCTCTTGGGTATCAAATACGTAGAAGTGGAATTACTGGTTCATAGGGTAGGTGTATGTTGCCTTTATTTAAAAAAAAGATTCCCCTGGAGTTGATTCTAACTCATAATCTTTACGAGAGCAGATCGCCACATCTTTCTCCCGCAGAGCAGCTGGTGGGTTCAAACTGCTGACCTTTCAGTTAGCAGCCAAGTGCTTTAACCACTGTACCACCAGGGCCCCTTTACCTTTATTAGGCACTGTCAAATATTTTCCAAGGTGATTGTATCATTTTCCCTCACTATGAGCAATGTATGAAAGTTGTTCTGTTTGCTTCACATCCTTCCTACATTTGCCTTTTTAATTTTAACAATTGTGGTCATTATACACTGGTATCTCACTGAAGTTTAAATGTGTTATTTCCCTAATGGCTAGTGGTATTGAATATATTTTTTTATGTGCTTGTTGGTGATTTGTGTATCTCTTTCTGAAGTTTCTGTTCAAGCGTTTTGACCATTTTTATTAGGTTGTTTGTCTTCTTAATCTTGAGTTTGAGAGTTCTTTGTATTTTCTGGATATGAACCATTTGTCAGATATATGTGTGCCGCATATTTTCTCCTAGTCTGTGGCCTGTGTTTTCATTTCCTTAATGGGGTCTTTGGGAATGCAGAAGTTTTCAAATTTCTATGAAGTCCAATTTATCAAAAACTTTTTTATGACTATTGCTTTTTATGTCTTCTTTAGGATAGCTCTGCCTATCGCAGGGTGGCAAAGGTTTTCTCCTAAAATCTTTATGATTTTAGCTTTTTATGTTTAGATCTATAATTGATTTTGAGTTAATTTTTGTGTATGGTGTGAGGTAAGAGTTGAGGGTTGTTTTTTTTTCTTCTAACGGGCATTCAGTTCTGTAAAAATGGCATGGCAGAGGCATCTGACCTCCTGGTCTAACTTCACAAGAGGGGAGGAGAATCATTATCAGCCTGAACAGCCCGAGGCTAATTGCTGTTCAGTGGAGGTCAGACCTACCTCCATCCTCTAACCTTTTTATCGATTCTGACACCAACTGTCGCTCCCATGGCACTCTCTTCTCTGCTGGACTCAGTAATTCATTGCAATGACCACACAGAACTCAGACAGTACTCACAATTCTGAGGTTAATTAGGGAAGTAACAGGTTACAATTCAGGATCCGGAACAAACAAAGATATAGTTCTTTGGTCAGGACAGCCTCTTCTCAGCCATGCCCACAGGCAGGCCTCTCTCTGGCCTCTTGGTGCCTTGGCTTGGCCTCTGCCTTGCTCTGGCAAGTGTTGCAAAGCTCTTTTAGTTCCACCAATAAGCGCCCAAGGTCACCCCACTCTGCTAGCAAGCCTTCTACCCGAAGACTGTCAGCTGTCTCTTGCTCCTTGGGTTGGGCACCTAGCTCTGCCAAGTGCCTGCAGGCACCCCACACCACCAGCAAGCCTCCTGCGCGAAGGCACTCAGCTTTTTCGCTCTGTGGTCCAGGAAGCCCATGACACTGTCTCCTGCTGGTCTCCTGGTTCTGCTGCCTCTGCTGCCACTGTTTCTCTGCTGCTGCTTCTTGCTGTCTCTCACCATAGCTGGTGTTACGGCTTTCTCTTTCTCTGTCTCCTGGGTCTAGGAGGTTCTCAGCTCAGGGATCCTGGGTCCAAAAGATGTACTCTACTCCCATCTCTTCTTGGTGGTGGTGAGGTCCCTTTCCTCTCTGCTTGCTTCTCTTTCCTTTTCTCTCTTGTAAGATAAAAGGTGTGACTCAAGTAAGTATGTGACTTGAATAAGGGTGGCAGCTGGGGTAAGGGTGGTGACTTGAGTCACACCCTCTAGTAAGGCAGTGGCTCAAGATACATCCCACCCTAATCCTACCTCATTAACATAACAGACAATTCACTCCTAAATGGGACCATAACCACAGGCATAGAAGCTAGGATTTACAACACATCACAAAATGGAGGATAATTACATCAGATAACAAAATGGAGGATGACTACATCATTATACCACTGCCAAATTACAGTACTGCATAACTACCAAACCACTGAAAATCATGGCTCAGCCAAGTTGACATATAACCTTAATCATCACAGATTCCATACACCTTATTTGCATTAGCAGCAAGCTGTCCAATCCCCTAGGTGGCCCACAAGCACCTTATTTGCACAGTCCCACCCAAGCATTATGTGGGAATCACAGGGACTATGGCTAGAAAGGCCATATTAATTCATTGTACCACAAGTTCAAACATCATTTGCTGAAAAGATTATCCTTTCCCTCAATGAATTTCCTTGGCATCTTTGTTGAAAATCAACTGAGCATATACCTGTTGGCATTGAGTCGATTCTGACTCATAGTGACCCTATAGGATAGAGTAGAACTGCCCCATAGGGTTTTCAAGGAACAGCTGGTGAATTTGAACTGCTGACCTTTTTGGTTAGCAGCCAAGCTCTTAACCAGTGTGCCACCAGGGCTCCAGAACTGAGCATAGAGTATGGGTTTATTTCTGCGCTCTCTATCCTATTCTATTGCTCTATTTGTTTTTCCTTATGGTAATACCACATTATTTTGCTTACTCTAGCTTTATAGTAAGTCTTAAATCATGTAGTGAAAGTGCTGCAACTTTGATCTTTTTCAAGATTGTTTTGGTTATCCTAGGTGCTTTGCTTTTCCATATCAACTGTATAATCAGATGATAAATGTCTTTGAAAAAAGCATGTTGAGATTATGGTCGGAATCATATTGTGTCTGTGGATCAATTTGGAGAGAATTAACATCCTAACAATATGTCAATATGACATGGTATGCTTGTCCTTTTACTTAGGTCTTCTTTAATTCTTTCAGCAATGTTTTGTAATTTTCTTTGTAAAAGTTTTGCCCATCTCTTGTTAAAATTATCTCTAAATGCTTCCTGTTTTCATTCTTTTTTTGCTATTATAACTGGTATTTTTTAAAAGTTATTTTCAATTGTTCCTTGCTGGTGTGTAGAAATAGAATAGATTTTTATATTTGCTGTTGCATCTTACAATCTTGCTAAATTTAGTCATCAGTTCTAGTAGCTGTAGCTGTTCTGTAGATTCCTTAGAATTTTCTATGTACATTATCATATCGTTTATGAATAGATTTTCCTATCTGTATGCCTTTTTATTTTATTATTACTATTTTTTTGCTTTACTATGTACTGGTTAAACCTCTAGTACATTGTCTAATATGAGTTATTAGAGTGTGCATTCTTGCCTTGCCTGTCCAATATTTCCATTCAAATATTGAAAGCGTTCAGTATTTAACATCCCAGTCCAGATGGCTAGCTCTAGTTTTTTTTTACCATGCCCCTTAAGATGTGCCAGGAAGTTGGTAGATTGCCAAGAGTTTTATTATGAACGGATGCTGAGGTTTGTCAAATGCTTTTTCTGCATCTTGTTAGATGATCATATGGATTTTCTCCTTTATTCTATTAATATGGTGAATTACTTTGATTTATTTTGAAATGTCAAGCCAAAACTGCCTTCCACTTAGTCACAATGTTTTATCCATTTTACATATTGTTGGATTGAATTTGCTTATATTTTGTTAAGAAGTTTCGAGTCTCTTTTTATGAGGAATATGCATTTTAATTTATCATAGTCTACCTAGAGGATAATATTATATCACTTCAGCAATCTTACAATATGCTTCCTGCTTCTCATCTTGCGCTGTTTTTGACATGTATTTTACTTTCTACATATATTACAAACCCACAGTACTAGCTACCATTTTTGTATTAAACAGCCAATTATATTTTATAGAAATTTTTTAAAATAAGAAAATATCTTTTATGTTTACCCACATATTTACCATTTCTGGCACTCTTTACTCCGTTGTGTAGATCCAGGTTCCTGTTATTATTTCCCTTTTATATGACTAACCTCTTTTAACATTGCTTTTGGTGAAGGTTCCCAATGACAAATGATTTCAGCTTTTGTTTGACTGAACTTCATTTTTGAAGAATATTTGAGTCCCTGGGTGGTACAAATGGTTAACACACTTGGCTGCTAACAGAAAGGTTGGAGGTTTGTGTCTACCCAAAAGTGCCTTGGAAGAAAGGCCTAGTGATCTACTTCCAAAAAATCAGCCATTGAGAACCCTATGGAGCGCAGCTCTGCTCCGATATACATGGGGTCATCCTGAGTCAGAGTTGACTCAACAGCAGCTGTTTTCTTTAAAATTTGCACTTGACATAGACTTCTAGGTAGATTATTTCTTTCAGAACTGAAAAAACATCATTCCACTTTCCTTTGGCTTGAACAGTGACATCACTAGGGCTGGTGTCACCCAGTCAGTAACTAATGGTGTCAACCCCCCCATGGACCTGCTGTGGTTCATGAGGGCCATTAGTTCTTCAGACTAATCTCTCCCTTCAGTCTTTGGTTTTCTTCATTTTCCTTTGCTCCGTGGAAGCCTTTTTGATTTTTCTCCTTCCTTTCCTTTAATCAAGGATCCCTCGTGGCGCAGTGGTTAAAACAATCGACTGCTAACGGAAAGTTCTGTGCTGTAAAACCACTGGCTGCTCCTCGGGAGGAAGATGTGACAGTCTGCTTCTGTACATGTTTATAGCCTTGGAAGCCCTACGGGGTCACTATGAGTCGGAATCTACTCGACAGCGGTGGATTTGGAGTGAGTTTTCCTTTAATCACTACTTCATTCTCAACAAAGTTATTGATATAAACTCACAAATATTAATTGTCACAATATTGTAGTTAAAACACCAGAAAATTTGACAATATCAGCAACTGTAAAAACACTGGCAGCAAGGAAAACAACATCGTGTGCTTATAGTGTGTGCAGACAAAACCACGTGATTCAAAGTGTCATTGTAATTGGTGAATAATGACAGCTCTAACTGGAGTGCGTTAGAAAGTTCATAAAATAAATTAGCATACAGTTTTAGCCTTGTCAGTATATTGGTACATGTAAGCTGGGTTTACAAAAAATGTTTTTGTTCTTATAACTAATTACAGGGATATTTTTATAAAAAAATTATAAATTCCTGCTGAAACGTAGCACAAAAATTTTATAAACAGTCCTTTTGATGTCACCCCCTCTGACCGTGTCACCCAGTGCGGTCCACAACCCCTGCATCTCTCCCCCTGCAGTGATGCCACTGGGTCTGCATAGTTTCTGAAAGGGAAAGATGGTTCCTAGTGTCACGGAGGATATGAAATGATACTAGTTCAGCACAGTAATAGCACAGTGCCTGGCACATATCACGTGTTTGAAAAATGGGGCTATTAATATTATTAATGAAATTAGTATGATTTTCTCAGATTTTAGAGACCCCACTCAATATGATTTACAGAGCTATATGCAGCTTTTGTACCAGTCTTCCTGAAACAAGAGGTTATGGGTAGACCAGAATCTCCTGACGAAGAGTCAAGAAGAAATTCCTGGTTTTGTGTAGCTCAGGGGTTATGAACATGGTCTCTGCTACCAGACAGTCTGGATTTGAATCCCAACTGTTGACTACCTGTGCCATCCTAGTGAGTTTAACTTTTCTTAGTTCCCTTTGTCTGCACAATGGAGATAAACCATGCTACTACTTCATAGATTTATGGTGAGGACTAGATGAGTTTCTATGTGGAGAGCTCTTAGAAGAGCACTAGTACCCAGCAAGCATTCAGTAAATGTTAGTGTGGTTAGTATGTGGCACTATTCACCAAATATTCCCGGCTTTCTGTCTTCCAGGGACAAGGTAGGATTGTACTTCCTGTCCCCTTGTGCCTGGGTAGGGCCATGTCACAAGTTCTGGCCAACAAGTTCTGAGCAGGTGTGTTGTGTGTCCCTTCTGGCCAGAGCATTTCATTGCCTGTGTATATTATAAAACGTAAAATTTCAAGCTTATACCTAGACGTCTTTGAGCCTCACAGAGCACCAAAGGCCTAACTGTGAGCTCCCCTGCTCTCACCAGATATGGCCCCACCCAGTGGGAAAGGCACCCCACCTGGCTGGTTCCCCCATCAGCCGGACCAGCTGCACCCTATCCAGTCCTCAATCTAATGAGCTTTAGTTCCCTGCCCGTCCATAGGATTATTGAAACAAGCCAATCACATCTTCCCACGGGAAGCAGGGGCAATCCACCCCTCTTGTTACTACAAAGCCTGCCTCCCAAGTGTAACCCCTGTATAGCCTTGCCTGATGTGCAGTGTCCCTCCCCGACTGTGAGAACATGTGACTAATAAACTGCTGTCGATCTCATCTGTCCAGTGTCAGGTGTCCTGTGTTTGGCCATCTGGTACTATTTAGTGTGGGGGAATCCCTTCGCCAACGGGGTGAATAGGAGGTGGTTAGAACACCATTCACGACCCTCTAGCTTGTGTTCCCTTTGTCACAATGGCAGAAATTCAAGATGATGGCTTCTTCATTATCCTGGGCCCTTGAGTGACTACAATGAGCAGAACCCCTTTGATTTTCCATCAGGGACATGCAATCTGGGTGAGAAATAAACCTTTGTGATTTCAAGCTTCTGAGATTTGAGACTGTTACAGCAACATGATATAGCCTATCCTGACTAACGTTGTTGTTGTTGTTGTTGTTGTGTGCTATCGAGTTGATCTTGACTCATAGAAACCCTACAGGACAGAGTAGAACTGCCCTATAGGGTTTCCTAGGCTGTAATCTTTACGGGAGCAAATTGTTGGGTCTTTTCTCCTACAGAGCTGCTGGATGGGTTCAGACCACTGACCTTTTGGTTAGTAGCTGAGCACTTAACCATTGTGCCACGAGGGCCCTAATCCTGATTAGTACATTACCTATTATTAGTATTTCTAGGATATGCTCCTCAAAGCATTTAAGTAACTCTTTTTGAAAGGTCCTTAGCAGGATTCGGAAATCCTTTCATTTTAGTAGAATTGATAACAGCCCTTTTCTGCATGTCCACCTGTGATGTTAAGTCCTGACTTGAGTATTCTGCATTTGCCTATTTAGTTCTTATTTTGCTAAATTGAAAGCAATAAATGACTTAAAAAAAAAAAAAAAAAAGAGTAATACTCATAATATTATTGGATTCTTGCCACTAGTCAAATGTTTTAAAAATTAGAAATTCTATTTTCGATTTACTGTTCCTTGAATGAAACAGGAATAGTATAGGGATTAGGCTGTATTAGAGTCCCTGGGTGATGCGAATGGTTAAGCATTTGGCTGCTAACTGAAAGGTTGGTGGTTTGTATCCACCCAGAGGTGCCCCGGATGAAAGACCTTGTGATTTACTTCTGAAAAATTAGCCATGGAAAACCCTATGGTGCACAGTTCTACTATGACACACATGGGTCACCATGAGTCTGAATTGACTTGATGACAACTGGTTTAGTTTATTATTTTAGGCTTCTTTGGTGAGGATCTAAGGAAATTATGTCGCTATTGTTGTGTGCTCTCGAGTTGATTCCAACTTATAGGGACTCTACAGGACAGAGTAGAATTGCCGCATAGGGTTTCCTAGGCTGTAAGCTTTATGGGAGCAGATCACTAGGTTTTTTCTTCTGCGGAGCCTACCTTTCAGTTAGCAGCCAAGCACTTAACCATTGTGCCAACAGGGCTTCTTAAAGAAATTATAGGCAGCGACATATTTCAGTTCACATTTCTGATGACCTTTCTAACCATTAGAGATATCTTATAATGGAACCCACAACTAGTAAAGGCTGAATCCTCCTCCTGGAGGCATTGAGAATTAGTCAGAACCAATTACTCCTTCATCTTTCCTCCCACGACACCCATGCTCTCACCCCCAACACTTGCTTCACTCTGTGTGGGGTGAGAATCCTCCTGCGTTCTGCTCCTCCGTTCAACTCCATCCGGAGCTTTTCAACAGCAGGGACCTTGTCTGGTCATCTCAGTATTGCCTTGCCTCCTTCACCCGCTGCCCCCATCAGCCACGAACAGTTGGCCGCTATGAGTCAGAATTGACACAACAGCAGTGGTTTGGGTTTTTTTTGGTAAATGCTCAGGAAATGTTTACAGAAATTAAACTTTTCAACTAGAGCAGTGGTTTTCAACCTGGGCTGCGCATTAGAATCACTTGGGTAGCTTTTAAAAAAATCTCAAGAATGAGTCCTCCAGCAGGCCCGTTAAATCAGAATCTAGAGGGTGGGGTGGGCTCCAGGCATACAGTGTATTTTATTTATTTATTGAACATTTTATTGTGCTTTAAGTGAAAGTTTACAGAGCAAATTAGTTTCCCATTCAATAATTTATATACAGATTGTTTCCTGACATTGGTTGCAATCCCCACAATGTGTCAGCATTTCCCCCTTTTCCACCCCATTTCCGTTTCCATTCGTCTCGTTGTTTTTCTGGCCCTGCCTTCTCGTCAGATGTTGCCCATTTGATCTCACATACTTGATTGAACTAAGAAGCATGTTCCCCACGTGTGTTATTGTTTGTTTTATGGGCCTGTCTAATCATTGACTGAAAGATGGATTTTGGGAGTGGCTTCAGTTCTGAGTTAGCAGGATGTACAGGGGCCATAGTCTCAGGGGTTTCTCCAGGCTCTGTCAGACCAGTAAGTCTGATCTTTTTTTGTGAATTTGAATTTTGTTCTACATTTTTCTTCTGCTCTGCACGGGACCCTCTATTGTGATCCCTGTCAGAGTGGTTGGTGGTGGTAGCCGGGCACCACCTAGTTCTTCTGGGCTGGCATACAGTGTATTTTAAAGCTCCCCAGGTGATTAGAAAGTTCAGCCAACATAGAGAACCACTTGGCAAGAGGCTGTGTGGCCATGTCAGGGTTGTTAAAAAAAATAATAAATGTAAGATATTATTCTTGAATAATGTCTAATTTTGCACTTTAGAATTCTTTATATTTTTCAAAGTGCTGTGAGCTTTTAAAATTTTAATAAAGACTCTATAACCCAGTGGGGGGACAAAAATATGTACCAAATAATAACAGGAAGTTAACAGAATGTGTGTATGTGTTTTTTTTTTTTGTGTGTGTGTGTGTGTGTCCAGGGAAAGTGCTGAGTTCGTCATTTGATGGCAACAGCAGCTGAAAGGAAGCCCAGGGTGGCGGAAGGAAGCTGCATGGGGTGGGGGGAGGTTTGTCACAGGATCCTTCTGTGTCCTTTGGTGACTGGGGGAAGCTGTTTTAGCTCCACCTGTGGAAGGGGGAGCATTCAAGAGTTGCTCCTGCTGTGCTGGGAGAACAGTGTTCCAAGTATGGTGGTCTGTAACGGAGACAGGTTCCAGCAGCCGTAGCAAAAGGAGCTGACTACGTGGGGAGATGGGGGGGGGCAGTGTTCTTGGTCACTGTGGTTGTCTCCCAGGGCATCGGTAGGCGTGAGTGTTAGGATGTCCAGATCCTTAATCTAGAAGCAGGGCCTCCCTGATGGTGCCCTACCAGTCTCTCCAGCTTCCTCTCCTGCCACCCCCTAGTTCCCTTCAACTCCGGCCCCACCACCTTGCCACCTTGCGTGCCAGCTGTTTGATGTCTCGGAGCCTTCGAGCCTGCTGGAACGCCCTCCCTCCTTCTTCTCATCCAAGCATCCAGCTCAGGCGTGACCCAGTCTAGGGGTCCCTACCTCTGTCTCCAGCTGGCCCAAGTGACCCTCTTCTGGGGCGCTCCCACAGACTTGCTTCCCCATTTCCAACTAATCAGGATAAAGATTCCACTTCGGCCACCTGGCCCTCCTCCAGGTTAGGGGAGGAACCTAACACATCTATCCTCAGCACCCAGCGCAGGCTTGCCTGACCAATAGGCGGCACCCATAGACTGGAGTGAGTAGCGCATAAATGAGTGCATGGGTGGTGAATGAGTCAGTGAACGCAGGACGGAGCAAGTGGGTGGGTGGTAAGCGAGGGAATGCGTAAATGAGTGGGTAGATGAGTGAACGAATGAATGGGTGGCTGGGTGGTTAAGAGAGTGAATGAATGAATGGGTGCAGGAGCAAATGAATAGATGAGTGGATGGGTGACTGAATGAACGAATGAGTGGGTGGTAAGTGAATGAATGAACGAGTGGTAAAGGAGTGAATGAATGGGTGGGTGGGAAAGTGAGGGAGTGAGTGGGTGGGTGAATGAGTGAATGGTAGATGAATGGGTGGTTGAGTGAACTAATGAATGAATGGGTGGGTAAGTGAATGAACGAATGATTGAATTCGTGGGTGAGTGAGTGAGGGGTGAATGCGTCTGTGGTCGCGGGACGGCGTGAGTGGGTGAGAGGTAAGTGAGCGAATGCGTGAATGAGGAGTGGGAAGCTAAATGAGGAAGTGAGTAAGCGAATGAGGGCGTGAGCGAGGGCATGAATGAATGAATGGGAACTGAGTGAGAGTGGGGAAGGGGAAGAGCTGGTAGGTAGGTCAGTGGGAGCTCTCGGTTTCCCACTTCCCGCGCGGCCGCGTGGCTGGGGCGTGGCCGGGGCTGGCAGGGGCGTGGCCTCGCGGCGGGGCCGGGCGCGGCCACTGGATCTGGCTGGCGGGGGCGTGGCCTCGAGGCCGGGCGTGGCCTTGCTGTGGGGCTGGGGCTGGTGAGGCGTGGCCTCGCGATAGGGCTGACTGGGGCTGCGGGAGCGAGGCCTTGAGGATGGGGCGTGGCCTCGCGGTCGGGCCTGGGCTGGCGGGCGTGGCCAGGGCTGGCGGGGGCTAGTCCTCGCGGCGGGCTAGCCAGGCGCGCGGAGGAAGTCACGTGGGCTCTTGGGCTCACATGACTGGCCGCGCGATGGACCCGCTGACTCCCGCGGCAGTCGCGGCTGCAGCTGAGTTAGAGGCTGGCGAGGAGGAGGCGGGTCCCCTGGCTGCAGGTACAGCTCGCGAGGCGAGCAGGCGGGCGGCGTCTTCCGCGGGGAACTCTCCAGGGCCGGGGCTTGGGCTCCGGGGCGGAGGGCGTCTCGCACAACACCCGCCCAGCCCGTTAGACCCTCGCACGACCCGCACAACCCCCGCCTGGCCGCTTTCCCGCGGGAGGCCATGCCCTCCCAGCGCTGGCGTTCTTTCGGTGATTCGCGGGGAGCGTGGGTTCGTGTCCCGGGTCCGCCGCCAGGGACAGATTTCTAACTTGAATCACCTGCTCAGGTTCAGTACTTCTGATTCTGTCTCTGCTCAGGCGTCTCGCCGGGACTTTTCCAGCGCCCAGCTCAGGATGTCCTCAAGGACAGGCAGCTCTCTCCTCACTCTCCCCCCAAGACTTCCTGGGGAGCCCGCCCCAACTTCAGAGGCGGCCTCTATCCCAGGGGACCTTCTTAGGGGCTGCTTTCCGTTCTCCTCGCGCTTTGCAGCTTACCTCGACTATCTCCCGTTTTCAAATCTTTGGTCCCTTCTTGAGACTTTGGCCTTGAACCAGTAATTTGACCCCTCAGCATCTCTGTTTTCTCATCTGTTAACGGAAAATATTGATGCATAGCTTGCATTGTTTCTTGAATGAATCTGGGTTGATGTATAAATGTATATAAAAAATAATGCACTAGCATTGGTTTTTCTAGAACGATCCTAATTCTAAAGTCTCAGTCTGTTGTTCTCATTACTAGGGGAATAGATACAGGTGACTTTTGGTGTGAGTTAATTATTTTTCATGGGGAGGGGCACACGCTGGGGACTCTTGGCCTGGGAGGGTCTGGCAAATTGTCATTGAGGAAGGTAAGTGGACAGTTAATTCATTAGAGAGAAAGGGGGGTGGTGGGAATGAAACTGCTGGGGTGGAGTCAGGGCTTTGCACTTGATTGGCTTAATTGATAGACCCTGGGTGTACCTGTGTCCAGACAGCACTTGCTTCCCGGAAGTGGTCTTTAGTTGTTTTTTCTTTGCACTTTTATCTATGTGAAGTGAAGCTATATGATGACTCTTGCTGTTGATTAGAATGTTGTGTTCATAGATCACAAATCTGAGGCTAGTGTGGGTTAGTTGAGAGCCCCGGTGGTGTAGTGGTGAAGTGCTCAGCTGCTAACCAGAAGATCGGTGGTTTGAACCCACCAGCCACTCGGAGGGAGAAAGACGTGGCAGCTGGCTTCGGTAAAGATTACAGCCTTGGAAATCCTATGGGCCAGTTCTACTCTGTCCTGTAGGGTTGCTATGAGTTGGAGTTAACTCGATGGCAGTGGGTTTGGTTTTTGGGTTTTGGTGGGTCAGTTGGCCACATCCTCTGCCAGGGCCCCAGACTGGACTCCTTCCCCTGGCCAGACATCTTGAGAATGGGAGGCTGCGATTGCTGCTTCTGCCCAGGCTGTGAAGGAATTCAGAGTTGCTGGCAGTGGTGATGGTTCAAGGGTTTCCCCTTTGTAGGCATAGGAACTGCACTCAAACGTCTCATGTAAGACTAGCCCAATGGCTGCCTTTATGGGTGTGATTTATCGATAGTGCAAGCCCTGTCCTCCTCATTGTGCTGCCTCTGTGTGACACTACTCTCCCTTTTTTCACCTGGAATTTCCACAGGGGCCATGGTGATTTTATTAGTAGTGCTAATGATACCTACTGACACGTGGCACTTGACAGTTGAGCACTGTACAATTTACAGTCTTCTGTAGGCGGTGAGTCTCAAAGCATGGTTCATACGCTCTTGGGTTTAGCCTGTCATTTAATGCCATTTAAAACCTTGTGACCATCCTGCCAGAGAATTGAAGTGGTATAACAGACCTTTTTTTTTTTTTATTGTTAGTAGATTCTTGTTTATTCTTCCATACAATTTTAATTCACATACAGTCTTACTACATGTGTTTATTTGCAAAAATGGAATCACACAATGCACATTGCCAGATATATCATTAGTTAAAAACAAATTAAAAGACTTTAAATTATGATGATATATATTCATAAGCTGTAACAACAATATTTGTAACCTAATAATATATAATCACTCTATTATATATGCAATAGATACAATATATATAAAAAGTATCAAAGAAGCTCATTTTTTTGTGTTTTTTTTTTTTTTATCTTCAGGCGAAGGCTTACAGAACAAATAGTTTCTCATGAAACAGAAGTACACATGTTATTTTACGACATTGGTTAACAACCCCACAACATATCAACCGTCTAACTTCTCAACCTCTTTTTTTTTTTTGGTGAAAATACACATAGCCAAAGATACACCATTTCAAAAATTTCTACATGCACAGTTCAGTGACATTGACTACGCTCTTCCAATTGTGCTGTTATTCTCACTTAAGATGAAGGCTTACAGAACAAAATAGTTTCTCATTTAACAGTTACTACAAATGTTGCTCTATGACAATGGTTAACAATCTCACAACACATCAACCATATCCTTACTCAACCTTGGGTTCCCTATCACCAGCTTCCTTGTCCCCTTCTGCTTTCTGGCCCTTGTCACTGGACTCCTGTACCTCGTTAGTCTCATTTGGTTTTACGGGGCTGTCCACTCCCAGGCTGAACGGTGAACCTCAGAGGTAACTTCACCACTGAGCTAAAAGGGTGTCTGGGGGCCATACTCTCGGGGTTTCTCCAGTCTCCTTTAGGCCAGTAAATCTGGTCTTTTTGTTTGTGAGTTAGAATTATGCTCTACATTCTTCTCCAGCTCTGTCCAGAACCCTCTGTTGTGATCCTGGTCAGAGCAGTCAGTGGTGGTAGCCGGGCACCATGTAGCTGTACTGGACTCAGTCCGGTGGAGGCCTTGGTAGCTGTGGACAATTAGTTCTTTGGACTAATCTTTTCCTTGTATCCTGTTCTCTTCATTCTCCCTTGCTCCCGAAGGGATAAGACCAGTGGAGTATCTTAGATGGCCGCTCACAGGCTTTTAAGACCCCAGACACTACTCACCAAGCTAGAATGTAGAGCATTGTCTTTATAAGCTGTGTCATGCCAATTGAGCTAGATGTTCTCGAGACCGTGGTCCCCAGAGCCCTCCGCCCAGCAATTCAGTCCCTCAGGGAGTTTGGATGTGTCTGTGGGGCTTCCATGACCTTTCCTTGTACAAGTTGTGCTAGTTTCTCCTGTATTGTGTACTGTCTCACCCTTCACCCAAGATACCACTTATCTATTGTCTATTTAATATTCCCCCCCCCACCCCTCCCATCCCTGGTAACCAACAAAGATTGTTACATTTTGTGTGTGAACTTTTTCATGGGTTTTTACAGTAGAGATCTCATACAATATTTGTCCTTTTGTGATTGACTTATTTCACTCAGCATAATGTCCTCCAGTTTTATCCATGTTATGAGATGGTTCACAGATGCATTGTTAACAGACCTTTTTTACATTGAGAAATCACAACCCAGAGGTAAGTGATTTGCCAAAGTGGAGGCATTGCCCCTGTTACCCAGAGAAAGGAGGATGGCCTTGGCGTGCATCTAGACCTCTTGCTAAGAGTGAGCATAAATATGGAGTCCCTGGGTGGTGCAAAATGTTAAACACTCAGCTAGTAACTAAAAAGTTGAGATTCGAACCCACCCAGAAGCACCTTGGAAGAAAGACCTGGTGATCTGCCTCTGAAAGATCACAGCCGTTGAAAATCTTATGGAGTGCAGTTCTACTCTGAAACACATGGGGTCGCCATGGGTTGGAATTGACTGAAAAGCAGTTTTTTTTGAAAAACATACTGGTTGCCTTTGAGTTGATTCTGACTCAGCGAACCTATAGGACAGAGTAGAACTGCCCCATAGGGTTTCCAAGGCTGTAAATCTTTATAGAGGCAGACTGTCACATCTTTCTCCAGTGGAGCAGCTGGTGGGTTTGAACCACTAACCTTTCGGTTAGCAGCGAGGCACTTAGCCACTGCACCGCCAGGGCAAGGCCCATAAAGATGACAGCCTAGGAAACCCTATGGGGCAGTTCTACTCTGTCATATAGGGTCACTATGACTCGGAATTGACTCGACTGCAATGGGTTTTGGTGAATCTCTGTGGAAGCCGACTGCCACATCTTTCTCCCTCGAAGTGGCTGGTGGGTTTGAACCGCCAACACTGCATCACTAGGGCTCCTCCTTACTTTCAACAGCAGTGTGTTGAAATGATCCTTTCCCCATAACCTTATCAACCGAAATTCAATTGTTTAACTCCAGACTTGCAGAAATTAAAGTATTTCATGTTTGTTTTAACGTGCATTTCCTTGATTATCAGTAAGATTTAGTTTCTTGCGTTATTGTCTCTGCGTGGCCTCTTGTATGGAGTTGACTGTTCATATCTTCTGCCCATGTTCTTATGGAGTCGTCTTTTTTAAAAAAATTGACATGTGGAAGTTCTTTCTGTATTTTGGATACTGACCCTTTGTGGATTGCAGGTTGAAATTATAACCATCTAGCTACTTGGTCGATGGGAACAGTTTGTTCCCTGACTGCAGAAGAGTTTATGTCAGTGCCAGTTTGGAGGTTATAGAGCTCAGTGATTGTGATGTAGATTAAGAACAGAAAAAAAAAAAGAAAAAAAGAATAAAAAATGATGGTCTAACCTGAGCCCTGGTGGTGAAGTAGTTAAGTGTTGGCTGCTAACCAAAAGGTGGGTGGTTGGAATCTACCAGCCACTTCTTGAAAACTCTGTGGTGCAGTTCTGCTCTGTCCTGTTGGGTCGCCACGAGTTGGAATCAACTCAGTGGCAGTGCGGTGGTGCAGTGGTTAAGAGATCTGCTGCTAACCAGAAGCTCAGCAGTTCGAATCTACCAGTTGCTTCTTGGAAACCGTATGGGACAGTTCTACTCTGTCCTATAGTATCGCTATGAGTTGGAATCAACTCGACGGCAGAGGGGTTTAATCTGAAGGGTATGTAGTGTAATTGATTCTTTGGAATTACATAATACACGGATGAAAATATATCCAAATTACCACCGTGTATTGTATCTCTCGAGGAGCCCTGGTGGTGCAGTGGTTAAAGTGCTCGACTGCAAACTGAAGGGTCAGCAGTTCAATCCCACCAGTGGTTCCGTGGGAGAAAGATGTGGCAGTCTGCTTCTGTAAAGATTTACACCTTGAAAGCCCTGTGGGGTAGCTCTCCCCTGTCCTGTAGGGTCACTACCAGCCGCTCTGTGGGAGTGAGATTGGCAATCTGCTTGTATAAAGATTATGGCCTAGGAAACCCTATGAGTCAGTTCTACTCTCCTATAGGGTCACTATGACTCAGGATCTGCTCAGTGGCAATAGGCTTGCTTTTTTTGGTTTATCATACCTCTTACGGTGACCCTGTGTGTTACAGAGTAGAACTGTGCCCCGTAGGGTTTTCCTGGCTATAATCTTTACGGAAGGAGTCCCTGGGTGGTGTAAACCGTTAGGCGCTCAACTACTAGCTGAAAGATTGGTGGTTCAAACCGCCCAGAGGTGCCTTGGAGGAAAGGCCCGGTGATCTGCTTCTGAAAGATCATAGCCTTGAAAACCCTTAGGAGCACAGTTCTACTCTGATACATGTGGGGTCACCATGAGTCAGAACTGATGGCAGCTAACAACAACAATCTTTATGGAAGCAGATCACCAGAGCTTGCTTCCGAGGCACTGCTGAATGGGTTCAGACCTCCAGCCTTTAGGTTAGTAGTCGAGCCTGTGGGTCGGAATGAGTTCAGTGGCAACAGGTTTGGTTTGGTCTTATCATTCCTCTGCTTCATACAGTCCTATGGACCTAAACTTAGTCTTTTAAACAAGAGAGAATCGAGCTGTGTTTCTGTCAGAGTGGCTCATGACATTCCATTCATTCCATTCAGCTAGGAATCTCTGAGCCATCTGTATGCTCAGAACCTCAGGGTGGCTCCTTGCTCTCTGTAGGGTCAGGTCTGAGGCCCCTACTCATCACCCACTTTCTCTTCTTGTCTGGGCTTTTGTCATGTGCCCTCTGCTGTAACCACCACCCTTTTCTCCTGGTTCCTTGCCCATACTGTTCCCTTTCTTCTCTGTGTGTACATTTATTAGAATTCACTGGGCTGTCATTTAAGATGTACGCATTTTACTGTGATTAAATAATACCTCAAAATGCTGCTAGCATTAAGGGGGGAAGAAAACCTCACTGCCTATCCCTGTCCTCTTCATTACACACATTTGGATTATAAACTCTCTATGGGCAGAAATGATTATTTTTTCTTTATACTCCAGTATCTAGAATAATACCTGCTATGTAGAAGGAGCTCCAATGTTTTGGTATAATTACATTTTTATCATAAGTTTATTTTTTAAAGATAGTATCATATTATAGTTTGTAACAATCGTGGCTATGTGAGTAAATTTTAAGTTTGAGTTATTGGTCTTTAAACTTTCTCTGTCTCTCTCACAGACAGACTCACACAATTTGCAAGGTAAAATGTGTCCATCTGAAGAAAGAGGAACTAACCCAATTACTCTTACATAGAACAGATTTTGCCAGAATTTGTGGTTAGCATGAAAGTGATGTGTTCTGTGTAGGGGAATCCTGTTTTGGTCTTATTTTTTGTTTCCTAAGAAAACTGTTTTGCCCAACATGTTAGCTGCGGGTAGTGGGGAGAGGTTGGAGTGGTGATTTTCTTGCAGGTTAAATGAGCTCAGCTTCCATTACCTGCTGTGCCTATTGGAGGAGACAAACAAGTCACTGACAGCCCCAGGGCATGCAGGTAGGAGCATTTTGTTCCAAGGGTGGGCGGAGAGCACTACTGTTGACCAAATTACAGAGAAGGAAGTTTACCCTCTGGAGAGCTGCAGTATTTTCATGCTGTGCACGTTTTTATTATGTTGTTGTTGTTGTTAGGTGTTGTTTTGTCGATTCTCAACTCTTAGCAACCTCACGTGACAGAGTAGAACTGCCCCATGGGGTTCCCTAGGCTGTAATCTGTACGTTAGCAGATGACCAGGTCTTTCTCCCACGGAGCCGCTGGTAGGTTCGAACTGCCAACCTTTCGGTTAGCAGCCAAGCGCTTAACGGTTACGCCACGAGGGCTCCTTGTTTTTATTAGAGAATTATTTTTTTAAAAAATTGTAACTAGACCTCAGGGATAGACAGTCTTTGGGAAAAGTGTTTTAGGGCAAATGTCGGTGTTAAAATATGTAGGTCCTCTTTTGGTGGATCAGGAGGGCCTGAGTTATGCGTGTTCCACTAAGTCGAGGTCCAGGAGAATCTGATGCCAAACTTTGCGCTGTTTTCTGTTGACTGGGTTATAGGAGAGTATATGTTGTTGTTGTTGCTGGTTGCTGTCGAGTCAATTTCGACTTACGGCAACCCCATGTATGCAGAGTAGAACTGCTCCGTAGAGTTTTCAAGGCTGTGACCTTTCAGAAGTAGATTGCCAGGCCTGTCTTCCAGGGTGTTCCTGGGTGGGTTTGAACTGCCAACCTTTCGGCTAGTAGTTGATCCCTTAACTGTTTGCGCCACCCAGGGACCCCACATTTTGTTGTTTGTGTTGTATGTAGTAGGTAGTAAGTGTTTTGGTGGGGATCTATTGAAGTTTGTGTGCTAAGCACATTTAAAGTGAAATTACATGGAATTTGATTAATTCTAGGGGGACTCAATTTGGACAGGAGAAGTTGAGCTTGGGTAATATCTCTGAAGAGGTACAATTATGTTATTTTCCACGAATCTCCCATAACCTGATTTGTGCTGTTAAAATATTGTCTGCTAGAGGTCTCATGATGAATTGTAATCAGAACCAGCTAAATTTTTATTGTTGTATATGAATTGGTGCTTTGAGAAAAATTTATTTATTATACAAATAATAAAACCACAAGCACAAAATTTTATAAACAGAGAAATCATCCATAATTCCATCACTTTAACACAACTACATTTTAGTGTATTTCGTTTTTCCTGTACGTAGGCTTCTTTACATAGTTATCTTCATAGTGCATTTGCATTTTTATGATCTGTTCTTTCACTTAACATTCTTCTACACTGCTAAATAGTTTTGAAATTTTTCTTTTTAATGCCTGGATCATAACACTTCAAGAAATGCAATATTTGTGCTTCTAGAGTGCTAGTGTTATACATTTTGAGTTAGAGGTACTCTTGCTACACGCTTTACAGAAAATAATTATTTAGATTGAATCACTATTAAAAATCGCCGTAGTGCTTGTGCTTGGTACAAAAGATAACGTCTCTTCCCACCAAACTAGTCCCCACTCTGTAGCAACCACTGTTATCCGTTTTGTGTGTTGAATCAGAGTTTTGTAAACTGAATTATTAGGCCTTTAGAGCTAGAGAGACATCCGTTGATGACCTTAAAGATGTCCTGTTCAGTAACTTCCTTTTACAAACTCAAGAACTGAGTTTCTTTACTCCACCATGAGGATTGTCTTAGTTACCCAGTGCTGCTGTAACAGAAATACCATAAGTGAGTGGCTTTACAGAACATAAATTTATTCCCTCACCGTTCTGGAGGCTAAAAGTCCAAATCAGAGTCTCTTCCATGCTGTCCTTCCCTGTCAGTAGCTCTGGGCGTACCTTGGTTCCTTGGCGTGCAGGCAGTCCTTACGTGGTGTCTGTCTTCCCCCCATGTGTGTGTTTCTGTGTCTGTTTTCGTTTTTTTTATAACTCAGAAGTGATTAGATTTAGAACCCACCCTACTCAGGTATGACCTAATTAACGCAACAAAGAAACCCCGTTTCCAAACAGGATCATATTTACAGATATTGGGGCCAGGATTTCGATACATATGTTTGGGGGACGCAATTCAGTCCATAACAAGGATGTTGAACAAAATCAGACAGAGAAAATATATACTGTGTGACTCCAATTTATATAAACTTCCAAAACATGCAGAAATGGACTGTATTGTTTAGGGATGCTCACACAGGTGATAAAACTATAAATGAAAAGCAAGGAAAATACCATAAAAATTAGACAAGTGGTCTTCCTTTGGTAGGAGAAAGGGGGTTCTGACTTACAAGGGATGCAGTATAAAGAGGGGATTTCTGGGTTGTTGGCAGTCTTAATTCTTGACCTGGATGGTGGTTACACATGTGTATCATATATCACTTTATTAAATTGCACATAGAAAATTGGGGATTTCTAGGCTTTCTATATGCGAGTTATATATTTCACAATAAAAAATGTTGCTGCTTGCCATCAAGTTGATTCCAAATCATGGCGACCCCATGTGTTACAGAGTAAAACTGCTCCATGGAATTTTCTTGGCTGTAATCTTAACAGATAGGAGCCCTGGTGGTGTAATGGTTAAGTACTTGGCTGCTAACTGAAAGGTTGGCAGTTCGAATCCACCTGGTGGCTCCATGGGAGAAAGGTGTGGTGATCTGCTTCTGTAAAGATTACAGCCTAGAAAACCCTACGGGGCTGTTCTGCTCTGTCACATAGGGTCACAATGAGGTGGAATCGACTCAGTGGCACCCAACAACAACGATCTTAATGGAAGCAGATCACCAGGCCTTTCTTTTGCGGTACCTCTGGGTGTTTCGAACTGCCAACCTTCAGGTTCATAGTAGAGTGCAAACCATTTACACCACCCAGTGACCTAAGAGAGGTCTTTTATAGTGAAATGTATGCTTTATTGTGTGAGCATCTGCTCTGAGTGGAGAATCCTATAGTTAATCAGCAAGAGCCTCCCCTCCAGCTTCAGCTGTTTTGCATGTCTCTGAGCTTCCTTGGCTCTGGCTGAGAGCTGTGTGGAGTCCAGCTAGGTCCTTGGCTTATGGGAAGCCACAGCAGGAAGGGGGACCCTGGCGTCTGTGTTGTGGGAGGAGGGGTGTCCAGGAGGCTAACCTCCTGTTAAAAGCATCTCATCTGGTGAAGGCAGTTGGATGTGCAGGAGAGTCGGGTGACACTCAGAACCAGGGTTTCACCTTCCAACTTGTTATGGATTGAATTGTGTCCCCAAAATATATGTGTCATACATCCTAACCCCTATACCTATGGAGCCCTGGTGGCGCAGTGGTTAAGAACTCGACTCCTAACAGAAAGGTTGGCAGTTCGAATCCACCAGCCGCTCCTTGGAAACCCTATAGGGCAGTTCTGCTCTGTCCTGTAGGGTCACTATGAGTCGGAATCGACTTGATGGCAACAGGTTTTGGTTTGTATACCTGTGCTTATAACCCTATTTGGGAATGGGTTGCCTTTGTTACGTTAATGAGGCAGTATTAGTGTAGGATGTGTCTTGAGTCAATCTCTTTTGAGATATAAAAGGAGCAGGTTAAGCAAGGAAGAGAGCAAGTAGACATGGAAGACAGATGCCACACCATGTGAAGATCACCAAGGAACCAAGGGCCTTGCCCCAGAGCCGGCAGAGAGAGAGCCTTCCCCTAGAGCCGGCACCCTGAATTTGGACTTCTAGCCTCCTAAACTGTGAGAAAATAAATTTCTGTTTGTTAAATCCACCCACTTGTATTTCTGTTACAGCAGCACTCGATAACGAGAACACAACCCATGCAGGATTCTGGTCTAGGCGGGGGTGGTTCAGTCTTCCAAGAACTGGCCACTTACTGTTGGTGTTTTGTACCAAAGGGAGATTTAAAGTTGCATTTTCAGCTCTTTTGAGCCCAAGTGAGGTCTCTCTGTGCAGTTCTTTATCCTTGGAGGACACATGAACTGCTAATCTTCCTTCCTGGGGAGATAGTGCAGGAGGGAGTCTTGCATGGACGTTTCTGCAGAAGTTTAGAGTTTAATTATGTCATATCCAAGTGTGCGTGTTTCATCCTAAGTTGGGAGGAAGGAACCCTGTGGCTCAATGGTTAAGTTGTCAGCTGCTAACCAAAACGTTGGCAGTTCATTCCCCATCCAGCATCTCCGTGGGAGAAAGACCTGGTGATCTGCTCCTGTAGAGATGACTGCCGAGAAAATCCCGTGGGGCACTTCTGCTGTCACATGGTGTTGCCATGAGTCGAAATCGACTCGATGGCACCTAACAACAGTACAACAACAACCCTCCTTGGTGAGATATATTTACTTGTTCTCTGCAGAGGAGTAGTAGTAGGTTGTTTGTACTGAAAACGAACCCTTCCAGAACACTTACTGTATGCCAGACACTCTGTTCAGTGCCTTACGTATAAAATAATTTAATCTTCACAGCAGTCCTCTGTGCTCTCTACCTTACGGGGGAGGGAACTGAAGCGCACAGAGGTTTGGGAATAGCCCAAGGCCAGACAGCCTGTAAGTGGTGGAGCTGGGATTCTAACCCAGTCTTCTGGTTCCAGTTACTAAGGGCTGGAGGTTACCCTCTGGCTCCAGTTGACTTAGGCTCGCATTCTGTATTCAGTATCTTATGAACCTTCCTTTTGTTGTTGTTGTTATTAGCTGTTGTCAAGTTGGCTCTCAATGCATGGCATCCCCATGCACAACTGGATCGGACTGATGTGATCCATAAGGCTTTCATTGGCTGATTTTCAGAAGTCAATTGCCTAATCCATCTTTCTAATCCATCTCAGTCTGGAAGCTCTGCTGAAACCTGTTAAGCATCACAGCAACACACAAGCCTCCACTGACAGATGGGTGGTGGCTGCGCATGAGGTGCATTGGCCTGGGATTGAACTTGGGCCTCCTGCACGGAAGGCAATAATTCTACCACTGAAGCATTGCTGTCCCCTGACCTCACTTTAGGATTTGCTTATGATCATCTTAACCAGCCACTCCTAGACACAGAAATGTTCCTCTTTAGATGGTCTTTCTTGGAGTGAGATCACTGCATGTGACTGTTATAAATACTGCCTAAGACCGTTGCAAGAGAGCTTCCTTCTCGTTTCAGAAAGGGAGTTTATTTAAAAATCATTCATTAGCACATCATTGAAGAGCGTGCAGATTCAGAATGTATGTTGTATATGCCAAGGGCGTTTTTGTGGTGAAATGATGACTTGCAGTGTCTGAGTTTGGGTTTAGCTCTACAACACGTCTACTGAAAATATTTAGTTCAATTTGGGGGCCTGGCTGGAGGATCGAATTGTCTGTGTTTGAATTTCATATCTCCTTGGGTTGCCAGCTCTTACAAAACAATTTGCTTCCAAAATTCTGTGAATCCTGGACTGAGTTCCCCTCCAGTAATTAAGATTTTCCGACCAAACCAAACCAAACCCACTGCTGTCGAGTCAATTCTGACTCTTAGTGACCCTATATGACAGAGTAGAACTGCGCCTTAGGGTTTCCAAGAGCGACTGGTGGATTTGAACTGCCGACCTTTTTGGTTAGCAGCTGTAGCTCTTAACCACTGTGCCACTAGGGCTCTCAGATATTCAGACAGCAAATATTTATCTGTGTCAGGGGTCACAATATAACAGAATCACTTTCTAGTTAAAGGAGACCTGGTGGCACAGTGGTTAAGTGCTCAGCTGCTAACTGAAAGGTCGGCAGTTCAAACCCACCCAGCTGCTCTGCAGGTTTTGTAAAGATTGTTGTTGTTAGGTGCCACCAAGTCAATTCTGACTCATAGTGACCCTGTGTACAACAGAATGAAACACTGCCTGGTCCTGCGCCATGGGTGTTGATTGTGGATCCAAGTAAAACGAGATCCTTGACAACTTCAGTCTTTTCTCCGTTTATCATGATGTTGCTTTTTGGTCCCATTGTGAGGATTTTTGTTTTCTTTATGTTGAGGTGTAATCCATACTGAAGGCTGTGGTCTTTGATCTTCACCAGTAAGCGCTTCAAGTTCTCTTTGCTTTCAGCAAGAAAGGTTATGTCATCTGCATATCGCAGGTTGTTAATGAGTCTTTGTCCAGTCCTGATGCTGCATTCTTTTTCATCTACTCCATCATCTCAGATTATTTGCTCCACATATAGATTGAATAAGTATGGTGAAAGGGTACAACCCTGACACACACCTTTCCTGGCTTTAAACCTCAAAGTATCCCTTTGTTCTGTTCGAATGACTGCCTTTTGATCTATGTACAGGTTCCTCATGAGCACAATTAAGTGTTCTGGAATTCTCATTCTTTGCAAAGTAATCCATAATTTGGTATGATCCACACAGTTGAATGCCTTTGCATAGTCAATAAAACACAAGTAAACATCTTTCTGGTATTCTCTGCTTTCCGTCAAGATCCACGTGACATCAGCACTGATATCCCTTGTTCCACATCCTCTTCTGAATCTGATTTGAATTTTTACAGTTCCCTGTCAATGTACTGCTCCAACTGTTTTTGAATTACCTTCAACATAATTTTACTTGTGTGTAATTAATTAATCCATATTGTTTGATAATTTCTGCATTCTGTTAATTTACATTTGTTTGGAATGGGCACAGATATGGATCTTTTCTAGTCAGTTGGCCAGGCAGCTGTCTTCCAAATTTCTTGGCATGGATGAGTGAGCACTTCAGGCGTTGTATCAGTTTGTTGAAACATCTCAGTTGGTATTCTGTCCATTCCTGGAGCCTTGTGTTTTGCCAATGCCTTCAGTGCAGCTTGGACTTCTTCCTTCAGTACCATCAGTTCTTAATCATATGCTACCTCCTGAAATGGTTGAATGTTGACCAATTCTTTTTGGTACAGTAACTCTGTGTATTCTTTCCATCTTCTTTTGATGCTTCCTCCGTCATTCAATTTTTTGCCCATAGAATTCTTCAGTATTGCAACTTGAGGCTTAAATTTTTTCTTTAGTTCTTTCAGCTTGAGAAATGCTGAGGGTATTTTTCTCTTTTGGTTTTCTAACTCCAGGTCTTTTTCTCCTACAGCCTAGGAAACCCTGTTGGGCAGTTCTGCTCTGTCACATGGGCTCACCATGAGTCTAAATCAACTCGACAGCACCTAACAACAACAACAACAACAACAACATGGGTTAAGAGAAAAGGAGCCCTGGTGGTTCAGTGTTTAAGTGCTTAGCTGCTAAGCGAAAGGTTGGCGATTTGAATTCACAGAGTGGCTCTAGGGGGGAAGAAAGACCTGCTGATCTGCTTCTGTAAAGATTACAGTCTCGGAAACCCTGTGGGGCAGTTCTTCTCTGTCCTACAGGGTCGCTATGAGTCGGAATCGACTCCAAGGCAATGTGTTGTTGTTATAAACCATCTTGGAGAATGTGGCTATATAGAGACTAAATTCCTGCACATTCAGCTGTGGGGAAAAACTGACTAAATATTTTCCTTCCTGTGACATTTTTCACTGTTCCTAATTTGCTCCTGCGGGCTTCCCGGGCATTACTTTTTCTAGTTGATTAATTGCACTCCTGTTTGTCTAGCCCTCAGGCGGCTGCAAGGCAGGGGCCTTGTCTTAGTTGTTGTGATTCCTGCCACAGATAAATAAATGTTTGCTTAAATGGATCTAATTGAATCTCACTTGGCTTGTACTGTAGGGTAACTTCCTGAAATTTTATTGCGAGGAACCATTTTGGCTGCTAATGTATACTCTCCCTTTAGTCTTTATTATGACTGAGACAGACTTAGCCCTGTCAGATGTTTTGGAAGATTTTAACTTTCATGTCAGATCCTAGAAAACTTGAGTCACACTCAGACTGAACCAACTCTTCCAACTCTTCAGGAGGCCAGTTGAAAAAAAAAAAGGATTGAATTTAAATAGAGATGACTATTGTATTTGGAACTTTGAACTCCTACTTTGTAAGTGATTCCAAGATTTCCTAAATTTGCTAAAATAGTATTCCTTTTCAATTCTGGAAAGAGTCATTGGGCCTCCCCAAATATAGACATTTCAAAACAGAGAGACGCAAGAGATTTTTTTGAGGAATAAGCGGAACCTGAATAGGGCCTTTCAGAAGCGGCTCTGCAGATTCTGGAGAAGTGGGACTTCCATCACCTCCTTGCTGTTTTTCTCCCTGGGGTTTGATTTAGAGGAAGTCGGCTGAGAAGGGAGTCCATTTAGCACTTGGCTTCAGTCTGGTGACGTCTTAAGCAAACCAGTGATTTTTTTTTTCCCCTTTGTGGTTTCTTGCATCTCCTTTGGAAAGGAGCAGTTTGAGAAGGTTCTGTTTGTGTGTGCCTGTGGGAGGGGGCAGTGGGTGTGGGTCACGGGCTCACTAAGGCCCTCAGGGACACTGCTCGATCTGTTTGTGAGATCTGTTTGTGATTATCATTGTAACTCGGCAGTTGCATGGTTCTGATTGGAACAGAGTGCCATGGCGCTGGATGGAGAGCCCAGCACATTGGAACAGTTCACTCTGGGCAACAGTGCTGTCTGATCTAAAAATGAGCATCTGGTGTACCAAAAATAAATAAATAAACACAGTAAACCAGCTGCTGTCAAGTCGACTCTGACTCATCATGGTGGCCCCACGTGTCAGAGTGCAACTTTATTATCTTTATCTTTATTTCTTCTAGATTCAAGTCCCTTATCAGATACAACATTTGCAGATATTTTCTTGCAGTCTGTGGGTTGACTCTTCACTTTCTTGATGGAGTCCTTTGAAGCACAGAAGTTTTTAATTGTGATGAAGCCCAGTTTTTCTGTTTTTGTTGTAGTTGTTGCTTGTGCTCTTGGTCTCTCATAGCTAAGAAGACTTTGCCCAACCCTAGGTCATGGCAATTTACTCCGGTGTTCTCTTCTCAAAGTTTTATGGTTTTAGCTCTACGTGTAGGTCTGTGATACATTTTGAGTTAATTTTTGTGTATGGTGTGAGGAAGGGTCAACTTCATTTCTTTGCATGTGGAGATCCAGTTGTCCCATAGTAAGATACTTACTTGCCTTAGTTTCCTAGAGCTGCTATAAACAGAAATACCGCAAGTCCGCAGCTTTACCGAACAGAGATGTATTTTCTCGTGGTTTAGGAGGCTAGAAGTTCAAATACAGGGTACCGGCTCTAGGGGAAGGCTCTCTCTCTGTCAGCTCTGGGGGAAGGTCCTTGTCTCAGCTTCACTAACTGGCCGTCCTTGGAGGTCCTGGGCTTGTAGACTGGTCGGCCTCCATCATCTGTAGATAGTTCTGGTCTTCCTCCGTGCCTGTCTGCTTCTGTGCCTAATCTGCTCTTTTAAATTTCTAAAGTGATCGGCTTAAGACACACCCGACACTGATATGGCCTCATTAACCTAACAAAGAACCCCATTCCCAAATGAGATCACATCTACTGGTATGTTGTCACTGTTGTTGCATGTCATCTTGAATTAGGACTCCTGGTGACCCCATGTGACAGAGTAGAACTGCCCTGTAGGGTTTCCTTGGCTGTAATCTTTATGGGAGTAGATCGCCTGGTTTCACCCACAGAGCCACTGGGTGGGTTTGAACTGCCAGCCTTTCGGTTAGCAGCTGAGCGTTTACTGTTGTCGCACCAGGGCTCCTTATCTACAGGTATAGGGGTTAAGATTTACAACACACATTTTTGAGGGACACAATTGCAACACTTTTTTAGTTTTATGTGCCACCCCTGTGCTAGACTCTATCGGGGAATCAAAGCTCCTGAAAGGAATATTCTAATTTGGGAGAAACCTGTGACTGAGAGATTAAGGGAAAGCTCCATAAAGGAGAGGCAAACCAATCATGGGCGTGTGAAGGAAGAATCAGTAGGCCCAGGAAACACTTTGCTGTTGAAGTGGTATTTGCATGGAGCTCTGGTGAGTAGAGAGAATTCAGTTGAGAAATTTCTCAGCTCATAAGCAGCAAGAGGCCTTGGAGAGACGGTAAGAAATGATTTACATCTGTTTCAAGGTAAAAACACTTAAACCATTGCAGGAAGATGAAAAATATTCTTCTCTTTCTTCAAGTCCCTTGTCCTATGGCATTGCAGTGTCTCTATCATTAGGTTTTTTTCTTGTTTTCTCTTTGGGAGGTAATGGCTGTAGCTGAAAATTAGTAGAGAGGCTGTGGTGGAAGAGGGAAGGTACTGCCCAGTGGGAGGATGTGACTGCTCAGGGTGCATCACACAGTCTCCATCAATGGCCACCCTCTTTGTGTTAGTAGCTTCTGCTTCTTGCTGTAACTACCTGACACATGGCTCCTGTCCCTGATGAGACCTAGTGAGGTGTGCTGGTGCCAGAAGGGCATACCGCTTGTTCTTATGCCTAGGAAATCCCATTAACTTATGCAGCTTTCTTGCTCATGTGAATGAGATTCCTTTCATTCATTCAACAGATGTCTTTTGAGCATCTATTATGTGCTGGGGACTGTTCTTGATAATTACTAGTTGTGAATACCACCAGCGGCTTCGTGGGAGAAAAGACCTGGCAGTCTCTGCTTCCTTAAAAGATTACAGCCTAGGAAACCTTATGGGGCAGTTCTGCTCTGTCCTGTAGGATCAGGGTCACTATGAATGGGAATCAACTTGACGACACCTAAGAACAACAACAACAATTATGATTAAGTCAGCTGGGTGGCACAAATGGCTAAATGTTTTTGTTTGTTTATTGTTGTAGTTTAAGTGAAAGTTTACATTTCAAGTTCTTGTACAAAAATTTATATATACATTGTTGTGTCACCCTAATTGCTTTCCCTGTACTGTGACAGCACACTGCTTTCCACTCCTGCCTTCCCATGTCCATTCAACCAGCTCCTAACCCTCTCTGACTTCTCATCTCACCTGTGGACAGAAGCTGCCGGTTTAGTCTCGTGTATCTACTTGAGCTAAGAGGCACACTCTTCACGAGTATCATTTTATGTCCCACAGTCCAGTCCAATCTTTGTCTGAAGAGTTGGGCTCGAAAATTGTTTTAGTTCTGGGCTGACAGAGAGTCCGGGGACCATGCTTTCCGAGGTCCCTTCAGTCTCAGTCAGACCATTAAGTCTGGTTTTTCACAAATGGCTAAATGTTTGACTACTAGCTGAAAAGTTGGTGGCTAGGAAGAAAGGCCTGGCAATCTGCTTCTGAAAGTTCACAGCCTTGAAAACCCTATTGAGTAGTTCTGCTCTGCACACATGGGGTCGCCATGAGTCAGAATCGACTCCATGGCAATTAACAACAACAATTGTGAATTATGTAAACAGAAATCCCTGCTTTCATGGGGTTTATGTTCTTGTAGTGGGAGAGGGATGATACTCAGTGGACACAGTAAGTCAATGATATATGTTCGAGTGCCAAGGGGGGAGGTGACAATGCAAGTGACAGTGGTCACTGAGAAACATATTGTTGGATTTGAGTGGTGTTTGAGCCCAGATGTGAAGGAGGTAAGGGAGTTGGTCTTGTAGATATCTGGAGAAAGAGTGTTCCAGGCTCAACTATTGCAACAGGTTTAAGGTTGGAAGGTACCTGTTGTGTTTAAGGAATAGTAAGGAAGCCAGTGTGGCTAAAGAGAAATGCGTGAAGAAGGGTAGTAGGAGATATAATATGTGCTGGTCAAAAAGAAGATAAAATAATTTTTGGAGGATGGTGATGGATTTGAGAAGACTTTGCTTTAAGATCTATCCTCTCTTGTGATTATAATTCTCATTCTCAGTTGTTGGGTGTCGAGTCAATTCCGACTCATAGTGACCCCACGTGACAGAGTAGAACTGCACAGTAGGGTTTTCTAGGCTGTGATCTTTATGGAAGCAGATCTCCAGGTCTTTCTCCCATGGAGCTGCTGGTGGGTTCGAACCGCTGACCTTTCACTTAGCACCAGAGCGCTTAATCATTGCACCACTGGGGGTCCTTGAACCTCAGTTAGGAAGTTAAAATTTTAGTTTTTTCTTTTTTAATGCCAGTAGGATACACTTACGGGATTACCGAGGTAGCTCACAGTAACTCTGTTATACAGTTTCTGAAAAAGTCTTATTTATTGCTTTCTGTGAGAGTACAGTTCATTTGGATACATAAAAGGTACTGAGGGAAGTGACTACTGGCAGAAAAAAATGTGAAATTTCTCTAGGAATTGATCCCAAGAGTAGGATAAAAAAGTACAACAAAAATTTTGTTTATGAGGGTATTCTTTTTTAAAAAAGTAATTTATTTTAATTTTGTTGTTGTTGAGAATATATACATCAGAACATACACCAGTTAAACAGTTTCTACGTTTACAGTTCAGTGACACCGATTACATTCTTAGAGTTGTGCAGCCATTTTCACCCTCCTTTTCTGAGTTGTTCCTCCCCCATTAACATGCACTCACTGCCCCCTAAGCTTCCTATCTAACCTTTCGAGTTGCTGTTTTCTATTTGATCCCATATAGATAGTTCTTTAAAAGAGCACAGTGCTCTGAGGATATTCTTTATGTTACTGATAACAGAAAACAGTTAATAGGAGAATGTCTAAGTGATTTTTATTTCCTTACCATCAAATATTTTAGTCATTACAGCTCTTAATAACAATTTGGGAATATGAAACAATGGTTATACTCATAAAAGGAAGAAAAAAATCAAGATGAACACGGTGAATTAACTGATTGCAACTATAATAAAAAAGACTTAGACCTACCAGAATGGTGCAAAGAGCAAAACAAAACAAAATCAACAAACAGTAAATGGACAGAAAATACCAAACGTTGGCTGCTGTGTGAGGCAGCTTGAACTCCTGTATGCTTACTGCTGGGAGTATAATCTGGTTCAGTCACTTTGGAAAACTGGAAATATTTACTAACGGTCAACGTATGACCCAGCAGCTTTACTCCTAGGTACGTGTTCAACAGAAATGCATACATACGTCGACCAAAAGACATGCACTGGAAAATTCATGTTGTCGTTATTGGGTACCATGGAATAGATTCGGACTCATAGCAACCCCATATGACCGAGTAGAACTGCCCCATAGGGTTTCCTGGACTGTAATCTTTATGGAAGGAGATCACCAGGTCTTTCTCCATCAGAGCTGCTGGGTGGGTTTGAACCCTCAGCCTTTTGGTTAGCAGTTGAGCACTTAACCGGTGTGCCACCAGAACTCCTGCAATAGTCATGGCAACATTATATAATTGTAAAACACTGGAAACTCCCCAAATGGCCAGCAACAGTGGAATGAATGAATAAATTGTGGTACATTCACACAGTGAAGTACTATCCAGCACTGAGAATCAAAAATCTACCACCGCATGCCCTGCCATGGATGAAGCTCACAAACACAATGTCGAGTGAAAGAAGCAGAAACGAGAGAGCACATAGTGCCTGATTCCACTTGCTGTTGTTGTTGTTAGGCCATCGAGTCAATTCCAACTCCCAGTGAGCCCATGTGACAGAGTAGAACTGCCCCAGAAGGTTTCCTAGACTGTAAGCTTTGTGGGAGCAGATCTCCTGGCCTTTCTCCCTCGGAGCCACTTACATAATATAAAAACATGCAAAAATAATCTGGGGTATTGGAAGTCAGCCTTGGGGAGGTAGTGACTGAAAGGGAACATGGAGGGGGTGTTAGGGTGCTAGTCATGTTCCTCTTTACCCGGTTGTCGTTCCATTGGTGCGATCTGTTTGAAAATTCACTGATCTGTACGGTTACGGTGTATACATTTTTCTGTACCTATGTTCTATTTCAATAAAAAGTTAAAGCCAACGGGAAAAATACATCGTATAATTACAATACAATTTGTTTATTATATATAACTAAATATATATACTTTATGGATACTTACGTAGAAAAAGTGCAAAACATTCTTGGAAATGAAATACATCAATTCTAGAATAGTGATTATTTTTGACTAGGAAGAGAAGATGGTGTGTAATATTTTATTTCTTAAAATTTTTTTTTCAGAAAAAAAATGGCAAAATGTGTACTTCAGTGAAATCTTGGTGAATATGTGAATTCTGGTATTTTCTATGCATTTATGTATGTTTGAAGTATTTCCCAATTAGAACAAATGTAAAGGTTTCTGTTTAATTAAACTCTTCAGTTAGGAACAACAAAAAGAATTTACCTATGACTAATACCTTTTTTTTTAATGCTACCTATAGATGGAAACGTGGAGTCTGGTGGTGCAGTGGTTAAAGCGCTCAGCTGCTAACAGAAAGGTTAGCGGTTTAAACCGACCAGCTGCTCGATGGAAGAAAGATGTGGCAGTCTGCTTCTGTAAAGATTATAGCCTTGGAGATCCTATGGGGCAGTTCTACTCTATAGGGTGGCTATGAGTTGGAATCAGTTCCGCGGCAACGGGTTATAGATGGAAACATCTCCATTTTCAGAAGTTGGAGGTGCATGCGGGGGAGCTCCCTGGCCACAGAGCTGCTGAATTCTCATTTCTGAGGCCATGATAAGGATAAGAAACCTTCTGTCTCCATTTCCTGAGAACAATTTGTTAATTTCCAAAGAACATTGTAGCTTAGAGAAGTTTTTAATCCAGGGTAGAAACTGTTTCATGAGATCGAGGAGGAGTTTTTTTTGGGGGTGTGTGTGAAAATATACACAACAAAACATGCGCCACTTCAGCAATTTCTACAATTCAGTGACATTGGTTGCAGTCTTCAAGTTGTGCCACCTTTCTCGACAGCCTTTTCCCAATTATTTCACCATCATTAACACAGACTCACTACCCCTCTAAGCTTCTCATCTATCCTTTTGAGTTGCTGTTGTCAATTTGATCCCAAGTAGATAATTCTTTAAAAGAGTATAATACTCAAGGCAGAGTTTCTTTTGTAATTAGGCTAAAGTATTATTTAGTCGAAAAATGACTTCAGGGGATAGTTTCAATTCAAGGTTTAAAGATTTCCTTGGGGTGGTAGTTTCAGGGGGTCATTGGCCTCAATAGCTCCAGAAAGTCTGGATTCCATGAGAATTTGAAAGAGGAGGAGTATTCTTGCTGAAAATTCAGAGCGTATTTTGGCTTCATTTTGTTTTGTTTTGGTGGAAAGTTGTTGTCTGCATGTCATTTTTCCTGAGCGATCCTTTCCTATCTGATGAATAAATAAAAGCCAGGCAGTAGCATTTATAAGCACCTGATTTTTTGTTGTATTTTGGGGCCTGGGTCTAGGCAAGGCGCTGAATTCTTTTCCTCTCCTAGCCCTATGGAGTCCATGGGTGGTGCAAATGGTTAACGTGCTCAGCTGCTGACCAAAATGTTGGGTGTTTGAGTCCACCCAGAAACAGCTCAGAAGAAAGGTCTGGTGATCTACTTATGAAATATCAGCCATTGAAAGCTCTGTGGAGCATAGTCCTTCTCTGACACACATGGGGCGTCACCATGAGTCAATGGCAACTGGTTTTTATGACAGTGATTCTCAAACTGCATCTGCCTCACCTGGGAACTTGTTAGACATGCAGATTCTCAGACCTTACCCCAGAGCCACTGACTAGGAAACTCTGGGTAGGGCTAGCAAGCTGTGCTTTAACAAGCTCCCCAGGTGAGTCGGATGCACAGTAAGTGTGAAGAACCACAGCCCTGTGACTGTGTGCCATCTCTCACTGGGCTTTGTCATCCCCACATTCTGGTGAGTTAGCTGCCACTTGTGGTATTGGGGCCCTGAACTTGAGGTCAGTCAGAAGATGTGTTCAAGTCCCACTAAATGGAGATGATGTGCACCTTACTCACTGGCTCTTGTGAAGACCAAACCCCTCCAAAAAAACCTGTTGCCGTCGAGCCAGTTTCAACTCATGGAAACCTCACGTAACAGAGTAGAGCTGCACTCCATGGCGTTTTCTTGGCTGTAGTCCTTACAGACGCAGATCTCCAGGCCTTTCTCTGTGGTGCCACAGGGTGAGTTTGAACAGCCAACCTTTAGGTTGGTAGACAAGTGCGAACCATTTGCGCCACCCAGGGACCTTTTGCCGAAGGCTAAATGACCTGTGATGGCTCTCAAAGCACGTTTAAACTGGGAAAGGCTCTCTCCAAATGTGAGGAGAACCCCAAGGAGTTCTTAGGCGAGAGGAGTTGGGGTCTCTCAGTGCCAGTGTAGCCTTTCCACATGGGGCCCGCTGAGGAGGTCCTGGTCTCCAGGCTGCAGCAGGTGCTTGGCCTGTCTAAGTGGGGACTGTAGCCGTGTCGACTGAGAGCCTATGACTCTGTCCCTGTGTGGAGTGTGCAGAGGGCCCCCCGGCCTTTGACTTCTGCCCAGGACAGCATCTGCAAAAGATTTGCTTAGACAAAGCAAGGGCATCTGCTGCAGCACGGGAAGTGGGCAGATCTCGTTTGCTTCCCAAAGCTTTGGACTCTGGTGAACGAGGGCTCCAGGATGTGAGCTGCCGCCAGAACATGTGAAGCTAGATCTCTGGACGCACATCTCAGTGGCAGGGCCACTGTCTAAAGGTTCCATTGGGAAAGATTTTGTCTTTGTGTGTGTGTTTGTATATAACTGGCTTCAACCCGATACCCCAATTGCAACTCATAGCGACCCTACAGGACAGAGTAGAACCGCCCTATAGGGTTTCCAAGGCTATAATCTTTTTTTTCTTTGCGTTGGAGTTTTTTTTTTTTAATTGTACTTCAGGTGAAGGCTTACAGAACAAATAGTTTCTCATGAAACAGTAGTACACATGTTGTTTTATGAGATTGGTTAACAACCCCACAACATGTCAACCCTCTAACTTCTCAACCTTTTTTTTGGTGAAAATACACAACATAGCCAAAGATACACCATTTCAAAAATTTCTACATGCACAGTTCAGTGACATCGACTATGCTCTTCCAATTGTGCTGCTATTCTCACTTAAGATGAAGGCTTACAGAACAAAATAGTTTCTCATTTAACAGTTACTACACATGTTGCCCTATGACAATGGTTAACAATCTCACAACACATCAACAATATCCTTATTCAACCTTGGGTTCCCTATCACCAGCTTCTTTGTCCCCTTCTGCCTTCTGGCCCTTGTCACTGGACTTCTGTACCTCATTAGTCCCATTTGGTTTTACGGGGCTGCCCACTCCCAGACTGAACGGTGAACCTTGGAGATAACTTCACCAGTGAGCTAAAAGGGTGTCTGGGGGCCATACTCTCGGTGTTTCTCCAGTCTCCTTTAGGCCAGTAAATCTGGTCTTTTTTTTGTGAGTTAGAATTATGTTCTACATCCTTCTCCAGCTCTGTCCAGAACCCTCTGTTGCGATCCTGGTCAGAGCAGTGAGTGGTGGTAGCCAGGCACCATGTAGCTGTACTGGACTCAGTCTGGTGGAGGCCTTGGTAGCTGTGGTCCATTAGACCTTTGTACTAATCTTTTCCTTGTGTCTTGTTCCCTTCATTCTCCCTTGCTCCCAAAGGGGTAAGACCAGTGGAGTATCTTAGATGGCCGCTCACAGGCTTTTAAGACCCGCAAGGCTGTAATCTTTAAGGAAGCAGACTGCCACATCTTTCTCCTGTGGAGCACCTTGTGGGTTCATACTGCTGACCTTTCGGTTAGCAGCCAAGCGGCTAACCATTGCACCATGAGGGCTTCTTCTGTCAGGAAGCTAGAAGGATCTTAACTATTTTCAGCTGGCTACTTCCCTTTCTGTGTTGCCGGGAAGGTAAAGCCACGTGCTGGGGTCACACAGTGAGTTTGTGGCTGACTTTGGGGGAAATGACTTAGCCGCCCTTCACTGTCCCCATTTTCCATAACATCTGCCCAGTCCCTTCTCACAGTCAGCCCTGGATGCCAGGGGCGCCTCTGCCATCAGAGTAGAGAGGATAGAAAGAGGAGCAGAGAGTGAGTGCTGATACACCTCACATGGAAGATACTGATTTGTGGGCAGCCTGGGGAGCCAGTGGCTACCTAAAACACTTTTTATGAGGAATACAGCCTTTCAGTATGGAACCTGGCTGGCCTCTCTCCAATCTGCTTTGTCTCTGTGGGGCCTGGGTTGGTTGCATTTTCTAGGTACTGTGTCCTATGTTTTTGTTGTTGGGTGCTGTCGAGTTTATTCTGACTCATTGCAACCCAACGTGACAGAGTAGACCTGCCCCATAAGGTTTTCTAGGCTGTAATCTTTACGTGAGCAGCTCTCTGGGTGGGTTCGAACTGCCAACCTTTTGGTTAGCAGCTTAGCATTTAATCGTTGAGCCACCTATGGGTCTGCTTACATTGAACGAAGAGGGTGTCTGTTTGAGCAGAGTGTTAAAGTCCTGTCAGTGAAGTAACATTTACTCCCATAGAAAACCAGAATCTTCTTTGTATTTCTGCCCTTTCCACAGTGTGATCATCACATGACAGTGTAACCTGTCTGAAAGAATCTTTTTTTCTTTATTAAATTGTATGTGTATGTATGTGTGTGTGGAAATGTGGCTGTCCTGGGTTTGTAAATTGATATCTGGGATTGTATGCTTTCTTATGATTGAAACTTCTACAAAGGGATTATTCTTAAGGTGTTTGAGACCACTCAGGAGTTAAAGTAGTGTCTTTGATTTAAAATGTGTTTTTTGCATTTGGTCTTTAAAGTTCTCATGTGATTAAAGTTCAGATTCCTCACTAGTGTGTAATCATTTGGTATTCATTACCGAGTTTACATTCTGCCTCTAAAGATAAACTGTCTTATTTTTATAATCAGGAAAATTATAAAACTTAATACATGTTTATTAGAGAAAAATTTATCTTACTTTATAATTTTTATGACGACCTCTTGGTGCTCCCCAGCTACCTTTCCCCCATACCTTTTATTTTTCCTCTATTTCCCCATTACTGTCTTCTTTTATGTTAAATAGACGTTTTCTTGTGTACCGTTTTAATTCCTTGTTTCTGTCTCTGTATCTGTCTAGCTATATAATTTTTTTTGTTGTTATTTTCTCAGTAGTTGCCCTGTGGGTTACAATTGACGCCTTAATTTATAACATTCTAATTCGGATTAATACCAGCTTAATTTTAATAGGTGTACAGAAACTTTGCTCTCATTTAGCTCCATTCCCTCTCCCCTCCTTTGTGCTGTTATTGTCATATAAATTACAAGTCTGTACATAGTCTGCCCATCAAAACAGGCTTATAATGATGCTGTATGCAATTGTCTTTTAAACCAGATAGGAGAAAACAGTTACAAATAAAAAAAATACATCTGCACTTTTTTATGTTTCCTTAGTTACCTTTGTCAGTGCTTTATTTCTTTTACTTAAAAAAAATTATTGTTGAGAATGTACACAGCAAAACATACACCAATTCAACCATTTTTACAGGTACAGTTCAGTGAGATGGATTACATTCTCTGAGTTGTACAACCATTCTCACTCTCGTTTTCTGAGTTTTTCCTCTCTCATTAACATAAACTCGCTGCCCCCTAAGTTTCCTATCTAATCTTTCGGGTTGCTCTTGCTACTTTGATCCCATGTTGATAGTTCTTTAAGAGCATAATGCGCAAGGCAGACAATTTTTACTAGTTTAACTAAACTATTGTTTGGTATTAAGAACACATCAAGGGATATTTTTGGTTTAAGTTTTAAGGATGATCTCAGGGTAGTAGATTCAGGAGTTCATTGAGCCTCCATGGCTCCAGAAAGTCTGGATTCTATGAGAATTTGACATTCTGTTCTGCATTTTTCCCCTTTTGTTCAGGATTCTTCTATAGAATCTTTGATCAAAATATTCAGTAATGGTAGCCAGGCAACATCCAGTTCTTCTGGTCTCATGGCAAAAGAGGCAGTTGTTCTTGGAGGCAGTTAGCCACACAATCCATATCCTCCTCCTATTCATGACTCTCCTTCTTCCTCTGTTGCTCCAAGTAACTAGAGACCAATTATTATGCCTTGGGTGGCTGCTTGGAAGTTTTTAACACACCGGACACTATGCAACAAACTAAGAGAACAGAAATGCCAAACATGTTATTAGGCCAATTAAGCCGGTAAGTGCACTTTATTTCTTTATGTAGATTCATATTTCTTTCTAATGTCCTTTCATTTCCACTTGAAGAGCTCCCTTAAGTATTTTTCGTAGGGCATGTCCCCTAGCTAATTCAGTTTTTTGGTTGTCTGGGAATATCTTAATTTCTCCTTCATTTTGAAGGAGAGTTTTGTTGGGTATAGGAATCTTGGTTGATCGTCCTTGTCTTTCAGCACTTTGAATATGTCATCCCACTGCCTTTTGGCCTCCATGGTTTCTAATGAGAAGTCAGCTGTTAATCTTATTAATGATTCCCTCATATGTGAGGAGTTGCTTCTTGCTGCTTTCAAGATTCTCTGTTTGTCTTTCGATGGTTTGTTCAGTTTGATTATGGGGTGTCTAGGTATGCCTCTCTTTGAGTTTATCCTTCTTGGAGTTTGTTGAGTTCTTAGATGTTTTTCATCAAGTTTGGCCATTATTTTTTCTGCTACTTTCTCTGTCTTCTTTCCTTTTGGGACTTCTATTATGAGTATGTTGGTATGCTTGATAGTGTCCCACAGGTCTCTGAAGCTCTGTTCATTTTCCTTCATTCATTTTTATTTCTGTTCCTCAGACTGAATAATCTCAACGAACCTTTCAGTCTACTGAGTCTTTTTTCTGCCAGTTCAAATCTATTCTTGAGCCCCTCTAGTGAAATGTTAATTTTAGTTTTTGAAATTTTCAACTCCAGAATTCTTATTTGGTTTGTATAAAATAATTTCCATTTGTTTATTGATACTGGTGAGACATTGTTCTCATACTTTCCTTTAGTTATTTAGACATGATTTCCTTTAGTTCTCTGAATATATTTAAAATAGCTGATTTAAATGCTTTGTCTAGTAAGACTAACAGCTGGTCTTCCTCAAGAACAGTTTATAGTGAATATTTTTTTATCTAGTGTTTGGACCATACTTTCTTGTTTCATTGCATGTCTCCTTTTTTTTTGTTGTTGTCGTTGTTGCTGAGAATTGGACATTTTAAATAATATGGCAACTTGGGAAAGTAGACCGCCCCCACCATCCCAGGGTTTGTTTTTACTGTTTGTTTAATTACTTTTTATTTATTTTTTAATTATTGTGCTTTAGATGAAGGGTTACAGAACAAATTAGTTTCTCATTAAATAATTAATACGCATATTGTTTTGTGACATCAGTTGCCAACCCCACAATGTGTTAACACTCTCTCCTTCTCGACGTTGGGTTCCCCATTACCAGCTTTCCTGTTCCCTCCTGCCTTCTCTTCCTTGCCCCTGGGCTGGTGTGCCCATTTAGTCTCGTTTTGTTTTATGGGCCTGTCTAATCTTTGACTGAAGGATGAACTTCAGGAGTGACTTAATGACTTTTCTGAACTAATTCTGTAAAGTCTGTATTGTTTATCATATATAGCCATTGAAATCTCTGCTCGGTTAGCTTAGTGATCAGCTAATGATAGGACAGATATTCGTTTAAATGCCTGGAACCCATAAGTCTCCCAGTTGTTGATTGGGGGCCTGTCTGTGAATGTTGATGCATGCCTTTATTGTTCAGCCAGACAGTTTATAACTTTGCCTTGACCTTCACTTCCTACTAATGCAAAGCCTCAAGGTGAGAGCGTAGGGTCTTCTTAGGCCATTCTTGAGGTTGTGCACTGTCCTGGGTGTGCACATAGCCCTCCACATGCATGTGACCTTCTAGATTCCCAGGAATACTTTAGAGTTTTTTTAAAGCTCTCTATGGAAATCTCATTTCCTGGATTTTCCTTTTAAGCTTTTTGCTTAGCCTTTTGTTTGCCTCAATTATTTATCACTGCCTCAGGAAGCTACGATCTTGAACAATTGTTGCTGATTGTTTTCGACAAATACGTCCCAAGAAAAGGCTGTTTATACCAAGCAAACTCTGGGTCATGTCAAATAAAGACAAGTCTTGTGAGTAGGGGTATTTTATTCGTTTAGATGATATTTAAATGAAATTGTTTTCTTAATTTCCTTTTTAGACTGCTCATTTGGTTTCCGGTGTACAGACACCCAACTGATTTTTGTGTGTTGGCCCTGACCCTTGCCACTCTGCTGAATTCAGTTATTAGCTCTGTTTGCTTTCTTGTGGATTCTTTGGGTTTGTTTTTTTTTCCCCTCTCTCTTTTTTTTATTGTGTTTTAAGTGAAAGTTTACAGCTCAAGTTAGTTTCGCATACCTACATTTATACACACATTGGTATGCGACCCTGGTTGCTCTCCTTATACTGTGACAGCACACTCCTTTCCACACTGGATTTCTTGTATCCATTCAGCCAGCTCCTGTCCCTTTCTGCCTTCTCATCCTCCCTTCAGACAGGAGCTGCCCATTTAGTTTCATGTATCTACTTGAACTAAGACGCACACTCTTCATGAGTATCATTTTATGTCCCATAGTCCAGTCTATTCTTTGTCTGACAGGTTGGCCTCGGGAATGGTTTTAGTTTTGGGCTAACAGAGAGTCTGAGGGCCATGTCTTCCGGGGTCCCTCCAGTCTCAGTCAAACCATTAAGTCTGGTCTTTTTACTAGAATTTGAGTTCTGCACCTCACTTTTCTCATGTTCCGTCGGGGGCTCACTGTTGTGTTCTCCGTCAGGGCGGTCATTGGTCATAGCCGGGCACCATCTAGTTCTTCTGGTCTCAGGCTGATGGAGTCTCTGGTTTATGTGGCCCTTTCTGTCTCTTGGGCTAATATTTTCCTTGTGTCTTTCGTGTTCTTCATTCTCTTTTGCTCCAGGTGGGTTGGGACCAATTGATGCATCCTAGATGGCTGCTCGCTAGCTTTTAAGACCCCAGACACCACTCACCAAAGTGGGATGTAGAACATTTTCTTAATAAACTTGGTTATGCCAGTTGGCCCTGAAACTATGGTTCCCAGACCCCCATCCTTGTTACTCTGTCCTTCGAAGTGTTTAGTTGTATTCAGGAAACTTCTTAGTGTTTGGTTTAGTCCAGTTGTACTGACTTCCCACGTATTGTGTGTTTTCATTCCCTTCACCTACCATAATTCTTGCCTACTATCTAGTTAGTGAATACTGTTTTTTTTTTTTTATATGTAAGATCATGTCATCTGCACATAGTTTTATTTCTTCTTCCTAAATGGATACCTTTTTCTTTCTTTGTTTTTTTGACTAATTGCTCCAACTAGAACTTTCAGTACAGCATTGAAGAGCAATAATGAAAGCAGGCATCCTTGTTCCTGATCTTAGGGGAAAGCACCTAGTTGTTCTCCACTGAATGTGATGTTAGCTGAGGGTTTTTCCTAAGTACCCTTTATCATACTGAGGAATTTCCCTTATATTCCTAGTTTACAGAGTGTTTTTATCATGAAAAGGGCCCTGGTGGCATAGTGGTTAAGAGCTTGGCTGCTAACCAAAATACTGGCAGTTCAAATCCACCAGCTGCTCCTCAGAAGCCCTGTGGGGCAGTTCTGCTCTGTCCTATAGGGTTGCTATGAGTTGGAAATGACTTGATGGCAGTGGGTTTGGTTTTGGTATCATGAAAGGGTGTTGGATTTTTTCAGATGCCTTGTCTGTATCGATTGAGATGATCATGTAGTTCTTTTCCTTTGTCTTATTAATGTGATGTATCACATTGATTGATTTTCTAATGTTGAATCACCCTTTATTCCTAGGATAAATCCCACTTGGTCATGGTGTATAACCCTTTCAATATGTTGTTGGATTCAGTTGGATGGTATTTTGTCGAGGTTTTTGTATCTATATTCATAGGTGGTATTGGTCTGTAGTATTCTTGTCTTGTGGTGTCTTTGTCTTGCTTTGATATCAGGGTAATGATGATCTCAGAATGAATTAGGAAGTATTGCTTCCTCTTTTATTTTTAAGGAAGAGTTTAAGAAGGATTGGTGTTAATTCATCTTTAAATGTTTGGTGAAATCCCCAGTGAAGCCATCTCATCCAGGACTTTTTTGTTGTTGTTGGGAGGTTCTTGATTACTAATTCAGTTTCTTCACTTGTTGAGATTTTTTATTTCTTCTTGTGTCAGTTTAGGTAGTTTGTGTTTCTAGGAATTTGTCCATTTCATCTAAGTTATCTAATTTGTTGACATACAATCGCTTGTAGTATTTTCTTATGATCCTTTTTATTTCTTTTAGGTCAGTTGTAATTTCCCCACTTCTGTTTGTAATTTTGCACATATGCATCTTCTTTCACTTTTTGTTTGTCAGTCTAGCCAAAGGTTTGTTTATTTTACACCCACTCCTCACTTATCAACATGGTTAGGTTCCAAAGACCAGGTAATTATGCGAAGATCGGTGTTATGCGAAAATGGAGGATGACCACATCACATTACAAAATGGAGGATGACCACATGATTACATAACTGCCAGATTAAATCATCATATAACTGCCAAATTACCTCATTATGTAACTGCTGCAGCCCTGGTGGCACAGTGGTTAAGAGCTCGGCTGCTAACCAAAAGGTTGGCAGTTCGAATCCACCAGCTGCTCCTTGGAAATCCTGTGGGGCAGTTCTACTCTGTCCTATAGGGTGGCTATGAGTCGGAATCTACTTGATGGCAACGGATTTGTTTTTTTTTTTCCTTTATATAACTACGAAACCACTGAGAATCGTGGCCCAGCCAAGTTGACACATAACCTTAACTGTCACAGCCAGCGTTACTCTAGCCTCACACCTTGGTGTTCATTAACTGCCAGGCATATATCATTAATGTGCAAAATAGTTGGATAGTAGATTTTTTACTGTTCTCGTAAATGTGAAATGTCAGATAAGAACCAACTTCTAGTTTTGTTATCTCTATTCTTTTCTATTTCTCTTTTTTATTTATTTTCACTCTAATCTTTTATTTCCTTCATTCTGGTAGCCTTGAACTTAGAGTGCTCTTCCTTTTCTGGTTCCTCAAGTTGTAAAATTATGTTATTGGTTTGAGATCTTTCTTCTTTTTAAATGTAGGCGTATACATTTCCCTCTGAGCACTGCCGTTGCTGCATCCCATAAGTTTTCGTATGTTGTGGCTTTCATTTTCATTCAGTTCTAAGTATTTTCTGAATTTCTTTGATCTGTTCCTTGACCCATTGATTGTTTGTTAATAGTGTGTTGTTTAATTTCTATATATTTTAAAATGTATTGAGACTTATTTTACTACCTAGTCTATGGTCTGTCCTGGAGAATGATAACATGTACTGGAGAGGAATGTGTCTTGTGCTGTTGTTGGGTGGAGTATTCTATATATGTCTGGTCATCATGAACTCCCTCAATTTTTGTTTATTTGCAAATGTCTTAATTCTGTTCTCATTCTTGAAAAACAGTTTTGCCAGATAATAGAATTCTTGGTTGACAGTTCTTTTCTTTTAGCACTTTAAATATGTCATCCCACTGCCTTCTGGCCTCCAAGGTTTCTGAGGAGAAAGTGGCACTTAAGATATTACTGAGGATCTCATATATGTGACAATTAAAAAATACTGTATTTTTGGTGAAAGTATACACAGCAAAACAAGTTCCCAATTCAACAATTAATACACATAATGTTCAGTGACATTGGTTACATTTTTCACATTGTGTCAACGTTCTCATTATTTCCATTCCTTTTAACTTAGTCTCACTGCCCTCCAACCTTCTCATCCATGCTTCAGAGTAACTGTTGTTCATTTGGTCTCTATATATGACAGTTTACTTTTCTCTTGCTTTCAGGATACTCTGTTGATCTTTGGTTTTTGAGAGTTTGAGCATTTTGTGTCTAGGTTGTGGATCTCTTTGGTTTTGTCCTACTTGGAGTTCCTTGTGCTTCCTGGATTTGTAGATTCATGTTCTTCTTCAAAGTTGGAAAGTTTTCTGCCATTATTTCTTCGAATATTTTTTCTGTGCCTTTCTCTCCTCTCTTTCTGGGATTCTCGTGATATTTATGTTAATTTGCTTGATGGTGTCTCACAGTTCCATTTGACTTTGTTCACTTTTCTTCATTCTCTTTTTTCCTTGTTTTTTTAGACTCAGTAATTTTGATTGCCTTATCTTCTAGTTGCTTATTCTTTTCTCTGCTGGAACAAATCTGCTGTTGATTACCTCCATTGAGTTTTCATTTCAGTGATTGTATTTTTTCAGCTCCAGTGATTTTGTTTGCTTCTTTTCTATAGTATCTATCTTCTTGTTAATATTCATGTTTTGTTTTCCTGATTTCCTTTAATTATTTGTCTGTGTTTTAGTTCTTTGAGTATGTTTAATGTTGTTTTAAAGTCTTCTAGTCTCTTCATTATCTGGACCTCCAAAGAGATTATTTCTTTTCCTTTGCCTTGTTCATTTGAATGGGCCATCATTTGCAGTTTCTTTGTATGCTTTGTGATTTTTTTGAAACTGGGACATTGGAATATTACAGTGTCTTAGCTCTGAGCATACGTGTAGACTTCTCAACTCCCCCATATACCCAGCGGTTTTTCTGCAAGAAGCTCTCACTCTGGGTTCTCCTTCAGCTCTTAGGGGTTAACTGTCTGCTTCTGTTGCACCGTTTAGTCCCAGGAGATTAAGGGCAGTCCTAGTCTTTAGTCATTGCTCACCACTACCTCCCCTGCCCCGTGTGGCCTTTGTGAGTCAGGCCAATTGAAATTGAACCTTTAGTCCTTTAGACAGCCCCCAGACAGATCATAACACACACACTGAACAGTCTGCCTTCAATGTCTGCCTTGCTTACTCCAGAGCCAGAGATCAGGCTCCCTGTCTGAGAATATATACTGTGGTCCACCTCTGCTGCAATAGCTGCCATGGAGCGGGAGCGGGAGAGGGAGAGGCAAAGACAGTATCATTTAAAAGTTGCCTTTTTATTGTTTTAATGTGTGGTTAGTTGCTACAGCCCTCAGCTTCCTTTCCAGAGTTCTTACAGAGTTGAGTTTGCAGATTTCTGGTTGCTTTCCTTGGTTATCGTGGTGAGAGGTGGGAGCGGATCAGGACTGTGGACCTGATGACACCACTGTTTCCTGGAAGCCAAACCTTTAATTGGGGTTCTTGTCTTTTTTGCTCTTTAATTGAGTTGTAAAAGTTGTTTGTATATTCTAGGTACAAGTCACTCATCAGATATGTGACTTGCAAGTATTTTCTCTGTGAAACCTATTCTTCCCCCCAGTATTTTTTTAGCTTTATTACTTCCTGTTTTTGTATGTATTCTACACGCTAGTTAAATAGGACTTTACTTTTCCCCAGAGATGCTGTGTTTTTTTCCTCCTGAAAACAGAATAGATATTCAGAAAAATATTCATTCAGCAAATGTTCCTTAAGCCCTTACTATGTGCCAGGCACTTCTAGCATTTGGAATACATTAGTGAACTGAAGAGCCTAATCCCTACCCTCTTGAAGTTAGCATTCTAGTGGATGAATGTTTACTTCCTTTTTTTGATTCTCAGGATGGTATTAAACTTAGGACATGGTTCATGTTCTCCCTGGAGTTTAGATGTTAACACATGTTAACCTTTCTAGACTGTGCCTGGCAATGGTGGGCACTCAATAGCTGTGTGCTGAATGGATAAATTACTGAGCTCAGCAGCCCTGTCTTATCACTGGGTTCTCTGGAGTAGGCACTTAATAAGTGTTGTTGGTTTACTGACTGAGGATAGTTGTAATCCCTCAAGAGTCTGTGTCAACACAGTTCTGAGGCTGTCAAAATATTTTCGTATGGAGAGGAGCTGGGCTTCTGGGGTGAGTAGGGAGAACAGAGCAGTGGTATCCACACATTTTGGCTTTAAAAAATATTGCGGACTCCTCACACTCACACATACAGACATGCACTCACACACTCATACATACACATACATATACACATATGCACTCATATATACACACACATGTACACACATACACACACACACTCGTACACATGCCCTTATACATACACACACTCATACACATGTAAACACATACACACTCATGTACACATACACATATGTACTCACACATACATACTTTCATGTACACACATGCTCACACACGCATGTGCACACACTCATACACACATGTACACACATGCATACTTACATATACATAGGCATGCACTCAAATACAGACCACAAACCCATTGCCATCCGACTCATAGAGGGTCAGCGAAAAAGAGGAAGACCCTCAATGAGGTAGACTGACACAGTGGCTACAACAGTGGGCTCAAGCATAATGATAGTGAGGATGGCATAGGACTGGGCAGTGTTTCGTTCTGTTGTACATAGGGTCGCTATGAGTCAGACTCAATGGCACCTAACAACAACAACATATACAAACACATATACACACACTCATGTACACATGCACTCATACACGTACTCATGTACACACTCATGTACCCACATACACATTCACACACAAACGTGTGTACACATATATATACACACACACTCATCAACACACTTGTGCACACACATACAATCATGTACACATATACACTCACACATACGTACACACATGGACACTCACATACACATACACTCATGTACACACATACACACTCATACATACACATATATACAAACATGTACATGCACATTCAAGTACACACTTATGCACATGTACACACAGTTTCAGTCATCTAGTACTCCTCTAACAGAAATACCACAAGTAGATGGCTTTAACAAAGAGAAAGTTTATTCTCTCACAGTCTAGTAGGCTGAAAGTCCAAATTCAGGGTGTCAGCTCCAGGGGAAGGCTTTCTCTTCTCTGTTGGCTCGTGTGGAAGGTCCTTGTCAATCTTCCCCTGGACTAGGAGCTTCTCTGCACAGGAACCTCAGGTCCAAAGGATGCGCTCTGCTCCCGGCACTGCTTTCTTGGTGGTATGAGGTCCCCAATTCTCTGCTTGCTTCCCTTTCCTTTTATTAAGATAAAAGGTGGTGTAGGCCACCCCCCAGGGAAACTCCCTTTACATTGTGTCAGGGATGTGACCTGGGTAAGGGTGTTACAATCCTACCCTAATTCTCTTTAACATAAAATTACAATCACAAAATGGAGGCCATCCATACAATTCTGGGAATCCTGGCCCAGCCAAATTGATACACAATTTTTTTGGGGGACATAATTCAAACATGACACACACACTTATGTGCACAACCACACGTGTATACATACACACTTATATGCACACATACACACTCATGCACACATACATGCACATGTATCTATATAATACATATTTTAACAAGTTATGTGCTTGTGCTACTGTATTGTATTATATACAGTGTAATAATGCCATGAGAATGTAAATTAAAAAAGAAGAGAGAAAAAATATAAACAGAGTTTCTAATATTTTCTCCCTGAAATCCTGTGGACTGTTTTGACACGAGGCTACACGCTCCTCACTTCGAGAGCACTACTTTATAGCACATAATATTTAATTTTTATGTGGCTTTTTTGTGTGTCCTTTGGAGGTTCCCAAGTAAACTATAAGGCCTTAGTTTATTTTCTTTCTTTAGCTTTAAGGTTAATTAAAGATAGCTACGTTTTAAACCCCAAAATGCTGAGTAATTTCACAGATGAAAATAATCTGGTCATTAATTTGTGTGTTAGAATGTAAATCAGAATCTTAGCCCATTGCGTGAAGAATTACTTTAATAAGTAAGTCATAAAAAGTAATATAAGCATATTGTAGACAATTTGGAAAATAGAGGAAAGAAATCTCAACTTTGTTGTACTTATTTATGGTGAAGTTAATTGGAATAAGACTTTTTCCCCTTTGGGATATCTTAACTTTATTTTTTTTAACTGAAAACATTTTTTTTTTCGTAATCTCCTTGTACTAAAAACCAATCTGCCTTATCCATCTAAGATACTGCACTGGTCTCATTCCTTTGGGAGCAAGGGAGAATGAAGAGAACAGGATACAAGGAAAAGATTAGTCCGAAGGACTAATGGACCATAGCTAGCAAGGCCTCCACCGGACTGAGTCCAGTACAGCTACATGGTGCCCGGCTACCACCACTGACTGCTCTGACCAGGATCACAACAGAGGGTTCTGGACAGAGCTGGAGAAGGATGTAGAACAAAATTCTAACTCAC